>NW_027445830.1:662346-993520 GCF_050003625.1 Haematobia irritans
AAATTGAAAAATCCACCCAAAACCTAAAAAAATTGAAATTTTTATATGAAAAACTTCTTTTACCCATATCTCCTTAAATATGCGTCCTACAGCGAAAAGGACTTTAATTCGTGACCACCCCCAAAAAATTGAAAAATCCACCAAAAACCTAAAAAAATTGAAATTTTTATATAAAAAACTTCTTTTGCCCATATCTCCTAAACTAAGCGTCCTAGAGCGAAAAGGACTTTAATTCGTGACCACCCCCAAAAAATTGAAAAATCCACCCAAAACCTAAAAAAATTGAAATTTTTTATGAAAAACTACTTTTGCCCATATCTCCTTAAATATGCGTCCTAGAACGAAAAGAACTTTAATTCGTGACCACCCCCAAAAAATTGAAAAATCCACCCAAAACCTACAAAAATTGAAATTTTTATATGAAAAACTTCTTTTGCCCATATCTCCTTAAATATGCGTCCTAGAGCGAAAAGGACTTTAATTCGTGACCACCCTCAAAAAATTGAAAAATCCACCCAAAACCTAAAAAAATTTAAATTTTTATATGAAAAACTTCTTTTGCCCATATCTCCTTAAATATGCGTCCTAGAGCGAAAAGGACTTTAATTCGTGACCACCCCCAAAAAATTGAAAAATCCACCCAAAACCTAAAAAAATTGAAATTTTTTATGAAAAACTTATTTTGCCCATGTCTCCTTAAATATGCGTCCTAGAGCGAAAAGGACTTTAATTCGTGACCACCCCCAAAAAATTGAAAAATCCACACAAAACCTAAAAAAATTGAAATTTTTATATGAAAAACTTCTTTTGCCCATATCTCCTTAAATATGCGTCCTAGAGCGAAAAGGACTTTAATTCGTGACCACCCTCAAAAAATTGAAAAATCCACCCAAAACCTAAAAAAAATGAAATTTTTATATGAAAAACTTCTTTTGCCCATATCTCCTTAAATATGCGTCCTAGAGCGAAAAGGACTTTAATTCGTGACCACCCTCAAAAAATTGAAAAATCCACCCAAAACCTAAAAAAATTGAAATTTTTATATGAAAAACTTCTTTTGCGCATATCTCCTTAAATATGCGTCCTAGAGCGAAAAGGACTTTAATTCGTGACCACCCCCAAAAAATTGAAAAATCCACCCACAACTTAAAAAAATTGAAATTTTTTTATGAAAAACTATTTTTGCCCATATCTCCTTAAATATGCGTCCTAGAGCAAAAAGGACTTTAATTCGTGACCACCCCCAAAAAATTGAAAAATCCACCCAAAACCTAAAAAAATTGAAATTTTTATATGAAAAACTTCTTTTGTCCATATCTCCTTAAATATGCGTCCTAGAGCGAAAAGGACTTTAATTCGTGACCACCCCCAAAAAATTGAAAAATCCACCCAAAACCTAAAAAAATTGAAATTTTTATATGAAAAACTTCTTTTACCCATATCTCCTTAAATATGCGTCCTAGAGCGAAAAGGACTTTAATTCGTGACCACCCCCAAAAAATTGAAAAATCCACCAAAAACCTAAAAAAATTGAAATTTTTATATAAAAAACTTCTTTTGCCCATATCTCCTAAACTAAGCGTCCTAGAGCGAAAAGGACTTTAATTCGTGACCACCCCCAAAAAATTGAAAAATCCACCCAAAACCTAAAAAAATTGAAATTTTTATATGAAAAACTTCTTTTGCCCATATCTCCTTAAATATGCGTCCTAGAACGAAAAGAACTTTAATTCGTGACCACCCCCAAAAAATTGAAAAATCCACCCAAAACCTACAAAAATTGAAATTTTTATATGAAAAACTTCTTTTGCCCATATCTCCTTAAATATGCGTCCTAGAGCGAAAAGGACTTTAATTCGTGACCACCCCCAAAAAATTGAAAAATCCACCCAAAATCTAAAAAAAATGAAATTTTTATATGAAAAACTTCTTTTGCCCATATCTCCTTAAATATGCGTCCTAGAGCGAAAAGGACTTTAATTCGTGACCACCCTCAAAAAATTGAAAAATCCACCCAAAACCTAACAAAATTGAAATTTTTATATGAAAAACTTCTTTTGCCCATATCTCCTAAACTAAGCGTCCTAGAGCGAAAAGGACTTTAATTCGTGACCACCCCCAAAAAATTGAAAAATCCACCCAAAACCTAAAAAAATTTAAATTTTTATATGAAAAACTTCGTTTGCGCATATCTCCTTAAATATGCGTCCTAGAGCGAAAAGGACTTTAATTCGTGACCACCCCCAAAAAATTGAAAAATCCACCAAAAACCTAAAAAAATTGAAATTTTTATATGAAAAACTTCTTTTGCCCATATCTCGTAAACTAAGCGTCCTAGAGCGAAAAGGACTTTAATTCGCGACCACCGTCAAAAAATTAATTCGTGACCACCCCCAAAAAATTTAAAAATCCACCCAAAACCTAAAAAAATTGAAATTTTTATATGAAAAACTTCTTTTGCCCATATCTCCTAAACTAAGCGTCCTAGAGCGAAAAGGACTTTAATTCGTGACCACCCCCAAAAAATTGAAAAATCCACCCAAAACCTAGAAAAATTGAAATTTTTATATGAAAAACTTCTTTTGCCCATATCTCCTTAAATATGCGTCCTAGAGCGAAAAGGACTTTAATTCGTGACCACCCCCAAAAAATTGAAAAATCCACCCAAAACCTAAAAAAATTGAAATTTTTATATGAAAAACTTCTTTTGTCCATATCTCCTTAAATATGCGTCCTAGAGCGAAAAGGACTTTAATTCGTGACCACCCCCAAAAAATTGAAAAATCCACCCAAAACCTAAAAAAATTGAAATTTTTATATGAAAAACTTCTTTTGCCCATATCTCCTTAAATATGCGCACTAGAGCGAAAAGGACAAAAATTGAAAAATCCACCCAAAACCTAAAAAAATTGAAATTTTTATATGAAAAACTATTTTTGCCCATATCTCCTTAAATATGCGTCCTTGAACGAAAAGGACTTTAATTCGTGACCACCCCCAAAAAATTGAAAAATCCACCCAAAACCTAAAAAATTTAAATTTTTATATGAAAATCTTCTTTTTCCCATATTTCCTAAACTAAGCGTCCTAGAGCGAAAAGGACTTTAATTCGTGACCACCCCCAAAAAATTGAAAAATCCACCCAAAACCTAAAAAAATTGAAATTTTTATATGAAAAACTTCTTTTGCCCATATCTCCTTAAATATGCGTCCTAGAGCGAAAAGGACTTTAATTCGTGACCACCCAAAACCTAAAAAAATTGAAATTTTTATATGAAAAACTATTTTTGCCCATATCTCCTTAAATATGCGTCCTAGAGCGAAAAGGACTTTAATTCGTGACCACCCCCAAAAAATTGAAAAATCCACCCAAAACCTAAAAAAATAGAAATTTTTATATGAAAAATTTCTTTTGCCCATATCTCCTTAAATATGCGTCCTAGAGCGAAAAGGACTTTAATTCGTGACCACCCCCAAAAAATTGAAAAATCCACCCAAAACCTAAAAAAATTTAAATTTTTATATGAAAAACTTATTTTGCCCATATCTCCTTAAATATGCGTCCTAGAGCGAAAAGGACTTTAATTCGTGACCACCCTCAAAAAATTGAAAAATCCACCCAAAACCTAAAAAAAATTGAAATTTTTATATGAAATACTTCTTTTGCCCATAGGACTTTAATTCGTGACCACCCCCAAAAAATTGAAAAATCCACCCAAAACCTAAAAAAATTTAAATTTTTATATGAAAAACTTATTTTGCCCATATCTCCTTAAATATGCGTCATAGAGCGAAAAGGACTTTAATTCGTGACCACCCCCAAAAAACTTAAAAATCCACCCAAAACCTAAAAAAATTGAAATTTTTATATGAAAAACTTCTTTTGCCCATATTTCCTAAACTAAGCGTCCTAGAGCGAAAAGGACTTTAATTCGTGACCACCCTCAAAAAATTGAAAAATCCACCCAAAACCTTAAAAAATTGAAATTTTTATATGAAAAACTTCTTTTGCCCATATCTCCTTAAATATGCGTCCTAGAGCGAAAAGGACTTTAATTCGTGACCACCCTCAAAAAATTGAAAAATCCACCCAAAACCTAAAAAAATTGAAATTTTTATATGAAAAACTTCTTTTGCCCATATCTCCTAAACTATGCGTCCTAGAGCGAAAAGGACTTTAATTCGTGACCACCCTCAAAAAATTGAAAAATCCACCCAAAACCTAAAAAAATTGAAATTTTTATATGAAAAACTTCTTTTGCCCATATCTCCTTAAATATGCGTCCTAGAGCGAAAAGGACTTTAATTCGTGACCACCCCCAAAAAAATTGAAAAATCCACCCAAAACCTAAAAAAATTGAAATTTTTATATGAAAAACTTCTTTTGCCCATATCTCCTTAAATATGCGTCCTAGAGCGAAAAGGACTTTAATTCGTGACCACCCAAAACCTAAAAAAATTGAAATTTTTATATGAAAAACTATTTTTGCCCATATCTCCTTAAATATGCGTCCTAGAGCGAAAAGGACTTTAATTCGTGACCACCCCCAAAAAATTGAAAAATCCACCCAAAACCTAAAAAAATAGAAATTTTTATATGAAAAATTTCTTTTGCCCATATCTCCTTAAATATGCGTCCTAGAGCGAAAAGGACTTTAATTCGTGACCACCCCCAAAAAATTGAAAAATCCACCCAAAACCTAAAAAAAATTAAATTTTTATATGAAAAACTTATTTTGCCCATATCTCCTTAAATATGCGTCCTAGAGCGAAAAGGACTTTAATTCGTGACCACCCTCAAAAAATTGAAAAATCCACCCAAAACCTAAAAAAAATTGAAATTTTTATATGAAAAACTTCTTTTGCCCATATCTCCTTAAATATGCGTCCTAGAGCGAAAAGGACTTTAATTCGTGACCACCCCCAAAAAAAATTGAAAAATCCACCCAAAACCTAACAAAATTGAATTTTTTATATGAAAAACTTCTTTTGCCCATATCTCCTAAACTAAGCGTCCTAGAGCGAAAAGGACTTTTATTCGTGACCACCCCCAAAAAATTGAAAAATCCACCCAAACCTAAAAAAATTGAATTTTTTATATGAAAAACTTCTTTTGCCCATATCTATTTAAATATGCGTCCTAGAGCGAAAAGGACTTTAATTCGTGACCACCCACAAAAAATTGAAAAATCCACCCAAAACCTAAAAAAATTTAAATTTTTATATGAAAAACTTCTTTTGCCATATCTCCTTAAATATGCGTCCTAGAGCGAAAAGGACTTTTATTCGTGACCACCCCCAAAAAATTGAAAAATCCACCCAAAACCTAAAAAAATTGAATTTTTTATATGAAAAACTTCTTTTGCCCATATCTATTTAAATATGCGTCCTAGAGCGAAAAGGACTTTTATTCGTGACCACCCCCAAAAAATTGAAAAATCCACCCAAAACCTAAAAAAATTGAATTTTTTATATGAAAAACTTCTTTTGCCCATATCTATTTAAATATGCGTCCTAGAGCGAAAAGGACTTTAATTCGTGACCACCCTCAAAAAATTGAAAAATCCACCCAAAACCTAAAAAAATTGAAATTTTTATATGAAAAACTTCCTTTGCCCATATCTCCTTAAATATGCGTCCTAGAGCGAAAAGGACTTTAATTCGTGACCACCCCCAAAAAATTGAAAAATCCACCCAAAACCTAAAAAAATTGAAATTTTTTATGAAAAACTTATTTTGCCCATGTCTCCTTAAATATGCGTCCTAGAGCGAAAAGGACTTTAATTCGTGACCAAACCCAAAAAATTGAAAAATCCACACAAAACCTAAAAAAATTGAAATTTTTATATGAAAAACTTCTTTTGCCCATATCTCCTTAAATATGCGTCCTAGAGCGAAAAGGACTATAATTCGTGACCACCCTCAAAAAATTGAAAAATCCACCCAAAACCTAAAAAAATGGAAATTTTTATATGAAAAACTTCTTTTGCCCATAACTCCTTAAATATGCGTCCTAGAGCGAAAAGGACTTTAATTCGTGACCACCCTCAAAAAATTGAAAAATCCACCCAAAACCTAAAAAAATTGAAATTTTTATATGAAAAACTTCTTTTGCCCATATCTCCTTAAATATGCGTCCTAGAGCGAAAAGGACTTTAATTCGTGACCACCCCCAAAAAATTGAAAAATCCACCCACAACTTAAAAAAATTGAAATTTTAATATGAAAAACTTCTTTTGCCCATATCTCCTTAAATATGCGTCCTAGAGCGAAAAGGACTTTAATTCGTGACCACCCCCAAAAAATTGAAAAATCCACCCAAAACCTAAAAAAATTGAAATTTTTATATGAAAAACTTCTTTTGTCCATATCTCCTTAAATATGCGTCCTAGAGCGAAAAGGACTTTAATTCGTGACCACCCCCAAAAAATTGAAAAATCCACCCAAAACCTAAAAAAATTGAAATTTTTATATGAAAAACTTCTTTTACCCATATCTCCTTAAATATGCCTCCTAGAGCGAAAAGGACTTTAATTCGTGACCACCCCCAAAAAATTGAAAAATCCACCAAAAACCTAAAAAAATTGAAATTTTTATATAAAAAACTTCTTTTGCCCATATCTCCTAAACTAAGCGTCCTAGAGCGAAAAGGACTTTAATTCGTGACCACCCCCAAAAAATTGAAAAATCCACCCAAAACCTAAAAAAATTGAAATTTTTTTATGAAAAACTTCTTTTGCCCATATCTCCTTAAATATGCGTCCTAGAGCGAAAAGAACTTTAATTCGTGACCACCCCCAAAAAAATTGAAAAATCCACCCAAAACCTACAAAAATTGAAATTTTTATATGAAAAACTTCTTTTGCCCATATCTCCTTAAATATGCGTCCTAGAGCGAAAAGGACTTTAATTCGTGACCACCCCCAAAAAATTGAAAAATCCACCCAAAATCTAAAAAAAATGAAATTTTTATATGAAAAACTTCTTTTGCCCATATCTCCTTAAATATGCGTCCTAGAGCGAAAAGGACTTTAATTCGTGACCACCCTCAAAAAATTGAAAAATCCACCCAAAACCTAACAAAATTGAAATTTTTATATGAAAAACTTCTTTTGCCCATATCTCCTAAACTAAGCGTCCTAGAGCGAAAAGGACTTTAATTCGCGACTACCCTCAAAAAATTTAAAAATCCAACCAAAACCTAAAAAAATTTAAATTTTTATATGAAAAACTTTTTTTGCGCATATCTCCTTAAATATGCGTCCTAGAGCGAAAAGGACTTTAATTCGTGACCACCCCCAAAAAATTGAAAAATCCACCAAAAACCTAAAAAAAATGATATTTTTAAATGAAAAACTTCTTTTGCCCACATCTCCTTAAATATGCGTCCTAGAGCGAAAAGGACTTTAATTCGTGACCACCCCCAAAAAGTTGAAAAATCCACCCAAAAACCTAAAAAAATTGAAATTTTTATATGAAAAACTTCTTTTACCCATATCTCCTTAAATATGCGTCCTAGAGCGAAAAGGACTTTAATTCGTGACCAACCCCAAAAAATTGAAAAATCCACCCAAAACCTAAAAGAATTGAAATTTTTGTATGAAAAACTTCTTTTGCCCATATCTCCTTAAATATGCGTCCTAGAGCGAAAAGGACTTTAATTCGTGACCACCCCAAAAAATTTAAAAATCCACCCAAAACCTAAAAAAATTTAAATTTTTATATGAAAAACTTCTTTTGCCCATATCTCCTTAAATATGCGTCCTAGAGCGAAAAGGACTTTAATTCGTGACCACCCTCAAAAAATTGAAAAATCCACCCAAAACCTAAAAAAATTGAAATTTTTATATGAAAAACTTCTTTTGCCCATATCTCCTTAAATATGCGTCCTAGAGCGAAAAGGACTTTAATTCGTGACCACCCCCAAAAAATTGAAAAATCCACCCAAAACATAAAAAAAATTTAAATTTTTATATGAAAAACTTCTTTTGCCCATATCTCCTTAAATATGCGTCCTAGAGCGAAAAGGACTTTAATTCGCGACCACCCTCAAAAAATTGAAAAATCCACCCAAAACCTAAAAAAAATGAAATTTTTATATGAAAAACTTCTTTTGCCCATATCTCCTTAAATATGCGTCCTAGAGCGAAAAGGACTTTAATTCGTGACCACCCTCAAAAAATTGAAAAATCCACCCAAAACCTAAAAAAATTGAAATTTTTATATGAAAAACTTATTTTGCCCATATCTCCTTAAATATGCGCCCTAGAGCGAAAAGGACTTTAATTCGTGACCACCCCCAAAAAATTGAAAAATCCACCCAAAACCTAAAAAAATAGAAATTTTTATATGAAAAACTTCTTTTGCCCATATCTCCTTAAATATGCGTCCTAGAGCGAAAAGGACTTTAATTCGTGACCACCCCCAAAAAATTGAAAAATCCACCCAAAACCTAAAAAAATTGAAGTTTTTATATGAAAAATCCACCCAAAACCTAAAAAAATTGAAATTTTTATATGAAAAACTTCTTTTGCCCATATCTCCTTAAATATGCGTCCTAGAGCGAAAAGGACTTTAATTCGTGACCACCCCCAAAAAATTTAAAAATCCACCCAAAACCTAAAAAAATTGAAATTTTTATATGAAAAACTTCTTTTGCCCATATCTCCTAAACTAAGCGTCCTAGAGCGAAAAGGACTTTAATTCGTGACCACCCTCAAAAAATTGAAAAATCCACCCAAAACCTAAAAAAATTTAAATTTTTATATGAAAAACTTCTTTTGCGCATATCTCCTTAAATATGCGTCCTAGAGCGAAAAGGACTTTAATTCGTGACCACGCCCAAAAAGTTGAAAAATCCACCCAAAACCTAAAAAAATGAAATTTTTATATGAAAAACTTCTTTTGCCCACATCTCCTTAAATATGCGTCCTAGAGCGAAAAGGACTTTAATTCGTGACCACCCCCAAAAAGTTGAAAAATCCACCTAAAACCTAAAAAAATTGAAATTTTTATATTAAAAACTTCTTTTGCCCATATCTCCTTAAATATGCGTCCTAGAGCGAAAAGGACTTTAATTCGTGACCACCCTCAAAAAATTGAAAAATCCAACGCAAAACCTAAAAGAATTGAAATTTTTGTATGAAAAACTTCTTTTGCCCATATCTCCTTAAATATGCGTCCTAGAGCGAAAAGGACTTTAATTCGTGACCACCCCAAAAAATTTAAAAATCCACCCAAAACCTAAAAAAATTTAAATTTTTATATGAAAAACTTCTTTTGCCCATATCTCCTTAAATATGCGTCCTAGAGCGAAAAGGACTTTAATTCGTGACCACCCTCAAAAAATTGAAAAATCCACCCAAAACCTAAAAAAATTGAAATTTTTATATGAAAAACTTCTTTTGCCCATATCTCCTTAAATATGCGTCCTAGAGCGAAAAGGACTTTAATTCGCGACCACCCTCAAAAAATTGAAAAATCCACCCAAAACCTAAAAAAATGAAATTTTTATATGAAAAACTTCTTTTGCCCATATCTCCTTAAATATGCGTCCTAGAGCGAAAAGGACTTTAATTCGTGACCACCCTCAAAAAATTGAAAAATCCACCCAAAACCTAAAAAAATTGAAATTTTTATATGAAAAACTTATTTTGCCCATATCTCCTTAAATATGCGCCCTAGAGCGAAAAGGACTTTAATACGTGACCACCCCCAAAAAATTGAAAAATCCACCCAAAACCTAAAAAAATAGAAATTTTTATATGAAAAACTTCTTTTGCCCATATCTCCTTAAATATGCGTCCTAGAGCGAAAAGGACTTTAATTCGTGACCACCCCCAAAAAATTGAAAAATCCACCCAAAACCTAAAAAAATTGAAATTTTTATATGAAAAATCCACCCAAAACCTAAAAAAATTGAAATTTTTATATGAAAAACTTCTTTTGCCCATATCTCCTTAAATATGCGTCCTAGAGCGAAAAGGACTTTAATTCGTGACCACCCCCAAAAAATTGAAAAATCCACCCAAAACCTAAAAAAATTGAAATTTTTATATGAAAAACTTCTTTTGCCCATATCTCCTTAAATATGCGTCCTAGAGCGAAAAGGACTTTAATTCGTGACCACCCTCAAAAAATTGAAAAATCCACCCAAAACCTAAAAAAATTTAAATTTTTATATGAAAAACTTCTTTTGCGCATATCTCCTTCAATATGCGTCCTAGAGCGAAAAGGACTTTAATTTGTGACCACCCCCAAAAAGTTGAAAAATCCACCCAAAACCTAAAAAAATGAAATTTTTATATGAAAAACTTCTTTTGCCCATATCTCCTTAAATATGCGTCCTAGAGCGAAAAGGACTTTAATTCGTGACCAACCCCAAAAAATTGAAAAATCCACCCAAAACCTAAAAAAATTGAAATTTTTATATGAAAAACTTCTTTTGCCCATATCTCCTTAAATATGCGTCCTAGAGCGAAAAGGACTTTAATTCGCGACCACCCTCAAAAAATTTAAAAATCCACCCAAAACCTAACAAAATTGAAATTTTTATATGAAAAACTTCTTTTGCCCATATCTCCTTAAATATGCGCCCTAGAGCGAAAAGGACTTTAATTCGTGACCACCCTCAAAAAATTGAAAAATCCACCCAAAACCTAAAAAAATTGAAATTTTTATATGAAAAACTTCTTTTGCCCATATCTCCTAAACTAAGCGTCCTAGAGCGAAAAGGACTTTAATTCGTGACCACCCTCAAAAAATTGAAAAATCCACCCAAAACCTAAAAAAATTTAAATTTTTATATGAAAAACTTCTTTTGCGCATATCTCCTTAAATATGCGTCCTAGAGCGAAAAGGACTTTAATTCGTGACCACCCCCAAAAAGTTGAAAAATCCACCCAAAACCTAAAAAAATGAAATTTTTATATGAAAAACTTCTTTTGCCCACATCTCCTTAAATATGCGTCCTAGAGCGAAAAGGACTTTAATTCGCGACTACCCTCAAAAAATTTAAAAATCCAACCAAAACCTAAAAAAAATTAAATTTTTATATGAAAAACTTTTTTTGCGCATATCTCCTTAAATATGCGTCCTAGAGCGAAAAGGACTTTAATTCGTGACCACCCCAACAAGTTGAAAAATACACCAAAAACCAAAAAAAAATGAAATTTTTAAATGAAAAACTTCTTTTGCCCACATCTCCTTAAATATGCGTCCTAGAGCGAAAAGGACTTTAATTCGTGACCACCCCCAAAAAGTTGAAAAATCCACCCAAAAACCTAAAAAAATTGAAATTTTTATATGAAAAACTTCTTTTACCCATATCTCCTTAAATATGCGTCCTAGAGCGAAAAGGACTTTAATTCGTGACCAACCCCAAAAAATTGAAAAATCCACCCAAAACCTAAAAGAATTGAAATTTTTGTATGAAAAACTTCTTTTGCCCATATCTCCTTAAATATGCGTCCTAGAGCGAAAAGGACTTTAATTCGTGACCACCCCAAAAAATTTAAAAATCCACCCAAAACCTAAAAAAATTTAAATTTTTATATGAAAAACTTCTTTTGCCCATATCTCCTTAAATATGCGTCCTAGAGCGAAAAGGACTTTAATTCGTGACCACCCTCAAAAAATTGAAAAATCCACCCAAAACCTAAAAAAATTGAAATTTTTATATGAAAAACTTCTTTTGCCCATATCTCCTTAAATATGCGTCCTAGAGCGAAAAGGACTTTAATTCGTGAACACCCCCAAAAAATTGAAAAATCCACCCAAAACATAGAAAAAATTGAAATTTTTATATGAAAAACTTCTTTTGCCCATATCTCCTTAAATATGCGTCCTAGAGCGAAAAGGACTTTAATTCGCGACCACCCTCAAAAAATTGAAAAATCCACCCAAAACCTAAAAAAAATGAAATTTTTATATGAAAAACTTCTTTTGCCCATATCTCCTTAAATATGCGTCCTAGAGCGAAAAGGACTTTAATTCGTGACCACCCTCAAAAAATTGAAAAATCCACCCAAAACCTAAAAAAATTGAAATTTTTATATGAAAAACTTATTTTGCCCATATCTCCTTAAATATGCGCCCTAGAGCGAAAAGGACTTTAATTCGTGACCACCCCCAAAAAATTGAAAAATCCACCCAAAACCTAAAAAAATAGAAATTTTTATATGAAAAACTTCTTTTGCCCATATCTCCTTAAATATGCGTCCTAGAGCGAAAAGGACTTTAATTCGTGACCACCCCCAAAAAATTGAAAAATCCACCCAAAACCTAAAAAAATTGAAGTTTTTATATGAAAAATCCACCCAAAACCTAAAAAAATTGAAATTTTTATATGAAAAACTTCTTTTGCCCATATCTCCTTAAATATGCGTCCTAGAGCGAAAAGGACTTTAATTCGTGACCACCCCCAAAAAATTGAAAAATCCACCCAAAACCTAAAAAAATTGAAGTTTTTATATGAAAAATCCACCCAAAACCTAAAAAAATGAAATTTTTATATGAAAAACTTCTTTTGCCCACATCTCCTTAAATATGCGTCCTAGAGCGAAAAGGACTTTAATTCGTGACCACCCCCAAAAAGTTGAAAAATCCACCTAAAACCTAAAAAAATTGAAATTTTTATATTAAAAACTTCTTTTGCCCATATCTCCTTAAATATGCGTCCTAGAGCGAAAAGGACTTTAATTCGTGACCACCCTCAAAAAATTGAAAAATCCAACGCAAAACCTAAAAGAATTGAAATTTTTGTATGAAAAACTTCTTTTGCCCATATCTCCTTAAATATGCGTCCTAGAGCGAAAAGGACTTTAATTCGTGACCACCCCAAAAAATTTAAAAATCCACCCAAAACCTAAAAAAATTTAAATTTTTATATGAAAAACTTCTTTTGCCCATATCTCCTTAAATATGCGTCCTAGAGCGAAAAGGACTTTAATTCGTGACCACCCTCAAAAAATTGAAAAATCCACCCAAAACCTAAAAAAATTGAAATTTTTATATGAAAAACTTCTTTTGCCCATATCTCCTTAAATATGCGTCCTAGAGCGAAAAGGACTTTAATTCGCGACCACCCTCAAAAAATTGAAAAATCCACCCAAAACCTAAAAAAATGAAATTTTTATATGAAAAACTTCTTTTGCCCATATCTCCTTAAATATGCGTCCTAGAGCGAAAAGGACTTTAATTCGTGACCACCCTCAAAAAATTGAAAAATCCACCCAAAACCTAAAAAAATTGAAATTTTTATATGAAAAACTTATTTTGCCCATATCTCCTTAAATATGCGCCCTAGAGCGAAAAGGACTTTAATACGTGACCACCCCCAAAAAATTGAAAAATCCACCCAAAACCTAAAAAAATAGAAATTTTTATATGAAAAACTTCTTTTGCCCATATCTCCTTAAATATGCGTCCTAGAGCGAAAAGGACTTTAATTCGTGACCACCCCCAAAAAATTGAAAAATCCACCCAAAACCTAAAAAAATTGAAATTTTTATATGAAAAATCCACCCAAAACCTAAAAAAATTGAAATTTTTATATGAAAAACTTCTTTTGCCCATATCTCCTTAAATATGCGTCCTAGAGCGAAAAGGACTTTAATTCGTGACCACCCCCAAAAAATTGAAAAATCCACCCAAAACCTAAAAAAATTGAAATTTTTATATGAAAAACTTCTTTTGCCCATATCTCCTTAAATATGCGTCCTAGAGCGAAAAGGACTTTAATTCGTGACCACCCTCAAAAAATTGAAAAATCCACCCAAAACCTAAAAAAATTTAAATTTTTATATGAAAAACTTCTTTTGCGCATATCTCCTTCAATATGCGTCCTAGAGCGAAAAGGACTTTAATTTGTGACCACCCCCAAAAAGTTGAAAAATCCACCCAAAACCTAAAAAAATGAAATTTTTATATGAAAAACTTCTTTTGCCCATATCTCCTTAAATATGCGTCCTAGAGCGAAAAGGACTTTAATTCGTGACCAACCCCAAAAAATTGAAAAATCCACCCAAAACCTAAAAAAATTGAAATTTTTATATGAAAAACTTCTTTTGCCCATATCTCCTTAAATATGCGTCCTAGAGCGAAAAGGACTTTAATTCGCGACCACCCTCAAAAAATTTAAAAATCCACCCAAAACCTAACAAAATTGAAATTTTTATATGAAAAACTTCTTTTGCCCATATCTCCTTAAATATGCGCCCTAGAGCGAAAAGGACTTTAATTCGTGACCACCCTCAAAAAATTGAAAAATCCACCCAAAACCTAAAAAAATTGAAATTTTTATATGAAAAACTTCTTTTGCCCATATCTCCTAAACTAAGCGTCCTAGAGCGAAAAGGACTTTAATTCGTGACCACCCTCAAAAAATTGAAAAATCCACCCAAAACCTAAAAAAATTTAAATTTTTATATGAAAAACTTCTTTTGCGCATATCTCCTTAAATATGCGTCCTAGAGCGAAAAGGACTTTAATTCGTGACCACCCCCAAAAAGTTGAAAAATCCACCCAAAACCTAAAAAAATGAAATTTTTATATGAAAAACTTCTTTTGCCCACATCTCCTTAAATATGCGTCCTAGAGCGAAAAGGACTTTAATTCGCGACTACCCTCAAAAAATTTAAAAATCCAACCAAAACCTAAAAAAAATTAAATTTTTATATGAAAAACTTTTTTTGCGCATATCTCCTTAAATATGCGTCCTAGAGCGAAAAGGACTTTAATTCGTGACCACCCCAACAAGTTGAAAAATACACCAAAAACCTAAAAAAAATGAAATTTTTAAATGAAAAACTTCTTTTGCCCACATCTCCTTAAATATGCGTCCTAGAGCGAAAAGGACTTTAATTCGTGACCACCCCCAAAAAGTTGAAAAATCCACCCAAAAACCTAAAAAAATTGAAATTTTTATATGAAAAACTTCTTTTACCCATATCTCCTTAAATATGCGTCCTAGAGCGAAAAGGACTTTAATTCGTGACCAACCCCAAAAAATTGAAAAATCCACCCAAAACCTAAAAGAATTGAAATTTTTGTATGAAAAACTTCTTTTGCCCATATCTCCTTAAATATGCGTCCTAGAGCGAAAAGGACTTTAATTCGTGACCACCCCAAAAAATTTAAAAATCCACCCAAAACCTAAAAAAATTTAAATTTTTATATGAAAAACTTCTTTTGCCCATATCTCCTTAAATATGCGTCCTAGAGCGAAAAGGACTTTAATTCGTGACCACCCTCAAAAAATTGAAAAATCCACCCAAAACCTAAAAAAATTGAAATTTTTATATGAAAAACTTCTTTTGCCCATATCTCCTTAAATATGCGTCCTAGAGCGAAAAGGACTTTAATTCGTGAACACCCCCAAAAAATTGAAAAATCCACCCAAAACATAGAAAAAATTGAAATTTTTATATGAAAAACTTCTTTTGCCCATATCTCCTTAAATATGCGTCCTAGAGCGAAAAGGACTTTAATTCGCGACCACCCTCAAAAAATTGAAAAATCCACCCAAAACCTAAAAAAAATGAAATTTTTATATGAAAAACTTCTTTTGCCCATATCTCCTTAAATATGCGTCCTAGAGCGAAAAGGACTTTAATTCGTGACCACCCCCAAAAAATTGAAAAATCCACCCAAAACCTAAAAAAATTGAAGTTTTTATATGAAAAATCCACCCAAAACCTAAAAAAATTGAAATTTTTATATGAAAAACTTCTTTTGCCCATATCTCCTTAAATATGCGTCCTAGAGCGAAAAGGACTTTAATTCGTGACCACCCCCAAAAAATTGAAAAATCCACCCAAAACCTAAAAAAATTGAAGTTTTTATATGAAAAATCCACCCAAAACCTAAAAAAATTGAAATTTTTATATGAAAAACTTCTTTTGCCCATATCTCCTTAAATATGCGTCCTAGAGCGAAAAGGACTTTAATTCGTGACCACCCCCAAAAAATTTAAAAATCCACCCAAAACCTAAAAAAATTGAAATTTTTATATGAAAAACTTCTTTTGCCCATATCTCCTAAACTAAGCGTCCTAGAGCGAAAAGGACTTTAATTCGTGACCACCCTCAAAAAATTGAAAAATCCACCCAAAACCTAAAAAAATTTAAATTTTTATATGAAAAACTTCTTTTGCGCATATCTCCTTAAATATGCGTCCTAGAGCGAAAAGGACTTTAATTCGTGACCACGCCCAAAAAGTTGAAAAATCCACCCAAAACCTAAAAAAATGAAATTTTTATATGAAAAACTTCTTTTGCCCACATCTCCTTAAATATGCGTCCTAGAGCGAAAAGGACTTTAATTCGTGACCACCCCCAAAAAGTTGAAAAATCCACCTAAAACCTAAAAAAATTGAAATTTTTATATTAAAAACTTCTTTTGCCCATATCTCCTTAAATATGCGTCCTAGAGCGAAAAGGACTTTAATTCGTGACCACCCTCAAAAAATTGAAAAATCCAACGCAAAACCTAAAAGAATTGAAATTTTTGTATGAAAAACTTCTTTTGCCCATATCTCCTTAAATATGCGTCCTAGAGCGAAAAGGACTTTAATTCGTGACCACCCCAAAAAATTTAAAAATCCACCCAAAACCTAAAAAAATTTAAATTTTTATATGAAAAACTTCTTTTGCCCATATCTCCTTAAATATGCGTCCTAGAGCGAAAAGGACTTTAATTCGTGACCACCCTCAAAAAATTGAAAAATCCACCCAAAACCTAAAAAAATTGAAATTTTTATATGAAAAACTTCTTTTGCCCATATCTCCTTAAATATGCGTCCTAGAGCGAAAAGGACTTTAATTCGCGACCACCCTCAAAAAATTGAAAAATCCACCCAAAACCTAAAAAAATGAAATTTTTATATGAAAAACTTCTTTTGCCCATATCTCCTTAAATATGCGTCCTAGAGCGAAAAGGACTTTAATTCGTGACCACCCTCAAAAAATTGAAAAATCCACCCAAAACCTAAAAAAATTGAAATTTTTATATGAAAAACTTATTTTGCCCATATCTCCTTAAATATGCGCCCTAGAGCGAAAAGGACTTTAATACGTGACCACCCCCAAAAAATTGAAAAATCCACCCAAAACCTAAAAAAATAGAAATTTTTATATGAAAAACTTCTTTTGCCCATATCTCCTTAAATATGCGTCCTAGAGCGAAAAGGACTTTAATTCGTGACCACCCCCAAAAAATTGAAAAATCCACCCAAAACCTAAAAAAATTGAAATTTTTATATGAAAAATCCACCCAAAACCTAAAAAAATTGAAATTTTTATATGAAAAACATCTTTTGCCCATATCTCCTTAAATATGCGTCCTAGAGCGAAAAGGACTTTAATTCGTGACCACCCCCAAAAAATTGAAAAATCCACCCAAAACCTAAAAAAATTGAAATTTTTATATGAAAAACTTCTTTTGCCCATATCTCCTTAAATATGCGTCCTAGAGCGAAAAGGACTTTAATTCGTGACCACCCTCAAAAAATTGAAAAATCCACCCAAAACCTAAAAAAATTTAAATTTTTATATGAAAAACTTCTTTTGCGCATATCTCCTTCAATATGCGTCCTAGAGCGAAAAGGACTTTAATTTGTGACCACCCCCAAAAAGTTGAAAAATCCACCCAAAACCTAAAAAAATGAAATTTTTATATGAAAAACTTCTTTTGCCCATATCTCCTTAAATATGCGTCCTAGAGCGAAAAGGACTTTAATTCGTGACCAACCCCAAAAAATTGAAAAATCCACCCAAAACCTAAAAAAATTGAAATTTTTATATGAAAAACTTCTTTTGCCCATATCTCCTTAAATATGCGTCCTAGAGCGAAAAGGACTTTAATTCGCGACCACCCTCAAAAAATTTAAAAATCCACCCAAAACCTAACAAAATTGAAATTTTTATATGAAAAACTTCTTTTGCCCATATCTCCTTAAATATGCGCCCTAGAGCGAAAAGGACTTTAATTCGTGACCACCCTCAAAAAATTGAAAAATCCACCCAAAACCTAAAAAAATTGAAATTTTTATATGAAAAACTTCTTTTGCCCATATCTCCTAAACTAAGCGTCCTAGAGCGAAAAGGACTTTAATTCGTGACCACCCTCAAAAAATTGAAAAATCCACCCAAAACCTAAAAAAATTTAAATTTTTATATGAAAAACTTCTTTTGCGCATATCTCCTTAAATATGCGTCCTAGAGCGAAAAGGACTTTAATTCGTGACCACCCCCAAAAAGTTGAAAAATCCACCCAAAACCTAAAAAAATGAAATTTTTATATGAAAAACTTCTTTTGCCCACATCTCCTTAAATATGCGTCCTAGAGCGAAAAGGACTTTAATTCGTGACCACCCCCAAAAAATTGAAAAATCCACCCAAAACCTAAAAAAATTGAAATTTTTTATGAAAAACTTATTTTGCCCATGTCTCCTTAAATATGCGTCCTAGAGCGAAAAGGACTTTAATTCGTGACCAAACCCAAAAAATTGAAAAATCCACACAAAACCTAAAAAAATTGAAATTTTTATATGAAAAACTTCTTTTGCCCATATCTCCTTAAATATGCGTCCTAGAGCGTAAAGGACTATAATTCGTGACCACCCTCAAAAAATTGAAAAATCCACCCAAAACCTAAAAAAATGGAAATTTTTATATGAAAAACTTCTTTTGCCCATAACTCCTTAAATATGCGTCCTAGAGCGAAAAGGACTTTAATTCGTGACCACCCTCAAAAAATTGAAAAATCCACCCAAAACCTAAAAAAATTGAAATTTTTATATGAAAAACTTCTTTTGCGCATATCTCCTTAAATATGCGTCCTAGAGCGAAAAGGACTTTAATTCGTGACCACCCCCAAAAAATTGAAAAATCCACCCAAAACCTAAAAAAATTGAAATTTTTATATGAAAAACTTCTTTTGTCCATATCTCCTTAAATATGCGTCCTAGAGCGAAAAGGACTTTAATTCGTGACCACCCCCAAAAAATTGAAAAATCCACCCAAAACCTAAAAAAATTGAAATTTTTATATGAAAAACTTCTTTTACCCATATCTCCTTAAATATGCCTCCTAGAGCGAAAAGGACTTTAATTCGTGACCACCCCCAAAAAATTGAAAAATCCACCAAAAACCTAAAAAAATTGAAATTTTTATATAAAAAACTTCTTTTGCCCATATCTCCTAAACTAAGCGTCCTAGAGCGAAAAGGACTTTAATTCGTGACCACCCCCAAAAAATTGAAAAATCCACCCAAAACCTAAAAAAATTGAAATTTTTTTATGAAAAACTTCTTTTGCCCATATCTCCTTAAATATGCGTCCTAGAGCGAAAAGAACTTTAATTCGTGACCACCCTCAAAAAATTGAAAAATCCACCCAAAACCTAAAAAAATCTCCTTAAATATGCGTCCTAGAGCGAAAAGGACTTTAATTCGTGACCACCCCCAAAAAATTGAAAAATCCATCCAAAACCTAAAAAAATTGAAATTTTTATATGAAAAACTTCTTTTGCCCATATCTCCTAAACTAAGCGTCCTAGAGCGAAAAGGACTTTAATTCGCGACTACCCTCAAAAAATTTAAAAATCCAACCAAAACTTAAAAAAATTTAAATTTTTATATGAAAAACTTTTTTTGCGCATATCTCCTTAAATATGCGTCCTAGAGCGAAAAGGACTTTAATTCGTGACCACCCCCAAAAAATTGAAAAATCCACCAAAAACCTAAAAAAAATGAAATTTTTAAATGAAAAACTTCTTTTGCCCACATCTCCTTAAATATGCGTCCTAGAGCGAAAAGGACTTTAATTCGTGACCACCCCCAAAAAGTTGAAAAATCCACCCAAAAACCTAAAAAAATTTAAATTTTTATATGAAAAACTTCTTTTACCCATATCTCCTTAAATATGCGTCCTAGAGCGAAAAGGACTTTAATTCGTGACCAACCCCAAAAAATTGAAAAATCCACCCAAAACCTAAAAAAATTTAAATTTTTGTATGAAAAACTTCTTTTGCCCATATCTCCTTAAATATGCGTCCTAGAGCGAAAAGGACTTTAATTCGTGACCACCCCAAAAAATTTAAAAATCCACCCAAAACCTAAAAAAATTTAAATTTTTATATGAAAAACTTCTTTTGCCCATATCTCCTTAAATATGCGTCCTAGAGCGAAAAGGACTTTAATTCGTGACCACCCTCAAAAAATTGAAAAATCCACCCAAAACCTAAAAAAATTGAAATTTTTATATGAAAAACTTCTTTTGCCCATATCTCCTTAAATATGCGTCCTAGAGCGAAAAGGACTTTAATTCGTGACCACCCCCAAAAAATTGAAAAATCCACCCAAAACATAAAAAAAATTGAAATTTTTATATGAAAAACTTCTTTTGCCCATATCTCCTTAAATATGCGTCCTAGAGCGAAAAGGACTTTAATTCGCGACCACCCTCAAAAAATTGAAAAATCCACCCAAAACCTAAAAAAAATGAAATTTTTATATGAAAAACTTCTTTTGCCCATATCTCCTTAAATATGCGTCCTAGAGCGAAAAGGACTTTAATTCGTGACCACCCTCAAAAAATTGAAAAATCCACCCAAAACCTAAAAAAATTGAAATTTTTATATGAAAAACTTATTTTGCCCATATCTCCTTAAATATGCGCCCTAGAGCGAAAAGGACTTTAATTCGTGACCACCCCCAAAAAATTGAAAAATCCACCCAAAACCTAAAAAAATAGAAATTTTTATATGAAAAACTTCTTTTGCCCATATCTCCTTAAATATGCGTCCTAGAGCGAAAAGGACTTTAATTCGTGACCACCCCCAAAAAATTGAAAAATCCACCCAAAACCTAAAAAAATTGAAGTTTTTATATGAAAAATCCACCCAAAACCTAAAAAAATTGAAATTTTTATATGAAAAACTTCTTTTGCCCATATCTCCTTAAATATGCGTCCTAGAGCGAAAAGGACTTTAATTCGTGACCACCCCCAAAAAATTGAAAAATCCACCCAAAACCTAAAAAAATTGAAGTTTTTATATGAAAAATCCACCCAAAACCTAAAAAAATTGAAATTTTTATATGAAAAACTTCTTTTGCCCATATCTCCTTAAATATGCGTCCTAGAGCGAAAAGGACTTTAATTCGTGACCACCCCCAAAAAATTTAAAAATCCACCCAAAACCTAAAAAAATTGAAATTTTTATATGAAAAACTTCTTTTGCCCATATCTCCTAAACTAAGCGTCCTAGAGCGAAAAGGACTTTAATTCGTGACCACCCTCAAAAAATTGAAAAATCCACCCAAAACCTTAAAAAATTTAAATTTTTATATGAAAAACTTCTTTTGCGCATATCTCCTTAAATATGCGTCCTAGAGCGAAAAGGACTTTAATTCGTGACCACGCCCAAAAAGTTGAAAAATCCACCCAAAACCTAAAAAAATGAAATTTTTATATGAAAAACTTCTTTTGCCCACATCTCCTTAAATATGCGTCCTAGAGCGAAAAGGACTTTAATTCGTGACCACCCCCAAAAAGTTGAAAAATCCACCTAAAACCTAAAAAAATTGAAATTTTTATATTAAAAACTTCTTTTGCCCATATCTCCTTAAATATGCGTCCTAGAGCGAAAAGGACTTTAATTCGTGACCACCCTCAAAAAATTGAAAAATCCAACGCAAAACCTAAAAGAATTGAAATTTTTGTATGAAAAACTTCTTTTGCCCATATCTCCTTAAATATGCGTCCTAGAGCGAAAAGGACTTTAATTCGTGACCACCCCAAAAAATTTAAAAATCCACCCAAAACCTAAAAAAATTTAAATTTTTATATGAAAAACTTCTTTTGCCCATATCTCCTTAAATATGCGTCCTAGAGCGAAAAGGACTTTAATTCGCGACCACCCTCAAAAAATTGAAAAATCCACCCAAAACCTAAAAAAATGAAATTTTTATATGAAAAACTTCTTTTGCCCATATCTCCTTAAATATGCGTCCTAGAGCGAAAAGGACTTTAATTCGTGACCACCCTCAAAAAATTGAAAAATCCACCCAAAACCTAAAAAAATTGAAATTTTTATATGAAAAACTTATTTTGCCCATATCTCCTTAAATATGCGCCCTAGAGCGAAAAGGACTTTAATACGTGACCACCCCCAAAAAATTGAAAAATCCACCCAAAACCTAAAAAAATAGAAATTTTTATATGAAAAACTTCTTTTGCCCATATCTCCTTAAATATGCGTCCTAGAGCGAAAAGGACTTTAATTCGTGACCACCCCCAAAAAATTGAAAAATCCACCCAAAACCTAAAAAAATTGAAATTTTTATATGAAAAACTTCTTTTGCCCATATCTCCTTAAATATGCGTCCTAGAGCGAAAAGGACTTTAATTCGTGACCACCCTCAAAAAATTGAAAAATCCACCCAAAACCTAAAAAAATTTAAATTTTTATATGAAAAACTTCTTTTGCGCATATCTCCTTAAATATGCGTCCTAGAGCGAAAAGGACTTTAATTTGTGACCACCCCCAAAAAGTTGAAAAATCCACCCAAAACCTAAAAAAATTAAATTTTTATATGAAAAACTTCTTTTGCCCATATCTCCTTAAATATGCGTCCTAGAGCGAAAAGGACTTTAATTCGTGACCACCCCCAAAAAATTGAAAAATCCACCCAAAACCTAAAAAAATTGAAATTTTTATATGAAAAATCCACCCAAAACCTAAAAAAATTGAAATTTTTATATGAAAAACTTCTTTTGCCCATATCTCCTTAAATATGCGTCCTAGAGCGAAAAGGACTTTAATTCGTGACCACCCTCAAAAAATTGAAAAATCCACCCAAAACCTAAAAAAATTTAAATTTTTATATGAAAAACTTCTTTTGCGCATATCTCCTTAAATATGCGTCCTAGAGCGAAAAGGACTTTAATTCGCGACCACCCTCAAAAAATTTAAAAATCCACCCAAAACCTAACAAAATTGAAATTTTTATATGAAAAACTTCTTTTGCCCATATCTCCTTAAATATGCGTCCTAGAGCGAAAAGGACTTTAATTCGTGACCACCCTCAAAAAATTGAAAAATCCACCCAAAACCTAAAAAAATTGAAATTTTTATATGAAAAACTTCTTTTGCCCATATCTCCTAAACTAAGCGTCCTAGAGCGAAAAGGACTTTAATTCGTGACCACCCTCAAAAAATTGAAAAATCCACCCAAAACCTAAAAAAATTGAAATTTTTATATGAAAAACTTCTTTTGCGCATATCTCCTTAAATATGCGTCCTAGAGCAAAAGGACTTTAATTCGCGACCACCCTCAAAAAATTGAAAAATCCACCCAAAACCTAAAAAAATTGAAATTTTTATATGAAAAACTTCTTTTGCCCATATCTCCTTAAATATGCGTCCTAGAGCGAAAAGGACTTTAATTCGCGACCACCCTCAAAAAATTGAACAATCCACCCAAAACCTAAAAAAATTGAAATTTTTATATGAAAAACTTCTTTTGCCCATATCTCCTTAAATATGCGTCCTAGAGAGAAAAGGACTTTAATTCGTGACCACCCTCAAAAAATTGAAAAATCCAACCCAAAACGTAAAAAATTGAAATTTTTATATGAAAAACTTCTTTTGCCCATATCTCCTTAAATATGCGTCCTAGAGCGAAAAGGACTTTAATTCGTGACCACCCTCAAAAAATTGAAAAATCCACCCAAAACCTAAAAAAATTGAAATTTTTATATGAAAAACTTCTTTTGCCCATATCTCCTTAAATATGCGTCCTAGAGCGAAAAGGACTTTAATTCGTGACCACCCTCAAAAAATTGAAAAATCCACCCAAAACCTAAAAAAATTGAAATTTTTATATGAAAAACTTCTTTTGCCCATATCTCCTAAACTATGCGTCCTAGAGCGAAAAGGACTTTAATTCGTGACCACCCTCAAAAAATTGAAAAATCCACCCAAAACCTAAAAAAATTGAAATTTTTATATGAAAAACTTCTTTTGCCCATATCTCCTTAAATATGCGTCCTAGAGCGAAAAGGACTTTAATTCGTGACCACCCCCAAAAAAATTGAAAAATCCACCCAAAACCTAAAAAAATTGAAATTTTTATATGAAAAACTTCTTTTGCCCATATCTCCTTAAATATGCGTCCTAGAGCGAAAAGGACTTTAATTCGTGACCACCCAAAACCTAAAAAAATTGAAATTTTTATATGAAAAACTATTTTTGCCCATATCTCCTTAAATATGCGTCCTAGAGCGAAAAGGACTTTAATTCGTGACCACCCCCAAAAAATTGAAAAATCCACCCAAAACCTAAAAAAATAGAAATTTTTATATGAAAAATTTCTTTTGCCCATATCTCCTTAAATATGCGTCCTAGAGCGAAAAGGACTTTAATTCGTGACCACCCCCAAAAAATTGAAAAATCCACCCAAAACCTAAAAAAAATTAAATTTTTATATGAAAAACTTATTTTGCCCATATCTCCTTAAATATGCGTCCTAGAGCGAAAAGGACTTTAATTCGTGACCACCCTCAAAAAATTGAAAAATCCACCCAAAACCTAAAAAAAATTGAAATTTTTATATGAAAAACTTCTTTTGCCCATAGGACTTTAATTCGTGACCACCCCCAAAAAGTTGAAAAATCCACCCAAAACCTTAAAAAATTGAAATTTTTATATGAAAAACTTCTTTTGCCCATATCTCCTTAAATATGCGTCCTAGAGCGAAAAGGACTTTAATTCGTGACCACCCTCAAAAAATTGAAAAATCCACCCAAAACCTAAAAAAATTGAAATTTTTATATGAAAAACTTCTTTTGCCCATATCTCCTAAACTATGCGTCCTAGAGCGAAAAGGACTTTAATTCGTGACCACCCTCAAAAAATTGAAAAATCCACCCAAAACCTAAAAAAATTGAAATTTTTATATGAAAAACTTCTTTTGCCCATATCTCCTTAAATATGCGTCCTAGAGCGAAAAGGACTTTAATTCGTGACCACCCCCAAAAAAAATTGAAAAATCCACCCAAAACCTAACAAAATTGAATTTTTTATATGAAAAACTTCTTTTGCCCATATCTCCTAAACTAAGCGTCCTAGAGCGAAAAGGACTTTTATTCGTGACCACCCCCAAAAAATTGAAAAATCCACCCAAACCTAAAAAAATTGAATTTTTTATATGAAAAACTTCTTTTGCCCATATCTATTTAAATATGCGTCCTAGAGCGAAAAGGACTTTAATTCGTGACCACCCTCAAAAAATTGAAAAATCCACCCAAAACCTAAAAAAATTTAAATTTTTATATGAAAAACTTCTTTTGCCATATCTCCTTAAATATGCGTCCTAGAGCGAAAAGGACTTTTATTCGTGACCACCCCCAAAAAATTGAAAAATCCACCCAAAACCTAAAAAAATTGAATTTTTTATATGAAAAACTTCTTTTGCCCATATCTATTTAAATATGCGTCCTAGAGCGAAAAGGACTTTAATTCGTGACCACCCTCAAAAAATTGAAAAATCCACCCAAAACCTAAAAAAATTGAAATTTTTATATGAAAAACTTCCTTTGCCCATATCTCCTTAAATATGCGTCCTAGAGCGAAAAGGACTTTAATTCGTGACCACCCCCAAAAAATTGAAAAATCCACCCAAAACCTAAAAAAATTGAAATTTTTTATGAAAAACTTATTTTGCCCATGTCTCCTTAAATATGCGTCCTAGAGCGAAAAGGACTTTAATTCGTGACCAAACCCAAAAAATTGAAAAATCCACACAAAACCTAAAAAAATTGAAATTTTTATATGAAAAACTTCTTTTGCCCATATCTCCTTAAATATGCGTCCTAGAGCGAAAAGGACTATAATTCGTGACCACCCTCAAAAAATTGAAAAATCCACCCAAAACCTAAAAAAATGGAAATTTTTATATGAAAAACTTCTTTTGCCCATAACTCCTTAAATATGCGTCCTAGAGCGAAAAGGACTTTAATTCGTGACCACCCTCAAAAAATTGAAAAATCCACCCAAAACCTAAAAAAATTGAAATTTTTATATGAAAAACTTCTTTTGCGCATATCTCCTTAAATATGCGTCCTAGAGCGAAAAGGACTTTAATTCGTGACCACCCCCAAAAAATTGAAAAATCCACCCAAAACCTAAAAAAATTGAAATTTTTATATGAAAAACTTCTTTTGTCCATATCTCCTTAAATATGCGTCCTAGAGCGAAAAGGACTTTAATTCGTGACCACCCCCAAAAAATTGAAAAATCCACCCAAAACCTAAAAAAATTGAAATTTTTATATGAAAAACTTCTTTTACCCATATCTCCTTAAATATGCCTCCTAGAGCGAAAAGGACTTTAATTCGTGACCACCCCCAAAAAATTGAAAAATCCACCAAAAACCTAAAAAAATTGAAATTTTTATATAAAAAACTTCTTTTGCCCATATCTCCTAAACTAAGCGTCCTAGAGCGAAAAGGACTTTAATTCGTGACCACCCCCAAAAAATTGAAAAATCCACCCAAAACCTAAAAAAATTGAAATTTTTTTATGAAAAACTTCTTTTGCCCATATCTCCTTAAATATGCGTCCTAGAGCGAAAAGAACTTTAATTCGTGACCACCCTCAAAAAATTGAAAAATCCACCCAAAACCTAAAAAAATCTCCTTAAATATGCGTCCTAGAGCGAAAAGGACTTTAATTCGTGACCACCCCCAAAAAATTGAAAAATCCATCCAAAACCTAAAAAAATTGAAATTTTTATATGAAAAACTTCTTTTGCCCATATCTCCTAAACTAAGCGTCCTAGAGCGAAAAGGACTTTAATTCGCGACTACCCTCAAAAAATTTAAAAATCCAACCAAAACCTAAAAAAATTTAAATTTTTATATGAAAAACTTTTTTTGCGCATATCTCCTTAAATATGCGTCCTAGAGCGAAAAGGACTTTAATTCGTGACCACCCCCAAAAAATTGAAAAATCCACCAAAAACCTAAAAAAAATGAAATTTTTAAATGAAAAACTTCTTTTGCCCACATCTCCTTAAATATGCGTCCTAGAGCGAAAAGGACTTTAATTCGTGACCACCCCCAAAAAGTTGAAAAATCCACCCAAAAACCTAAAAAAATTGAAATTTTTATATGAAAAACTTCTTTTACCCATATCTCCTTAAATATGCGTCCTAGAGCGAAAAGGACTTTAATTCGTGACCAACCCCAAAAAATTGAAAAATCCACCCAAAACCTAAAAGAATTGAAATTTTTGTATGAAAAACTTCTTTTGCCCATATCTCCTTAAATATGCGTCCTAGAGCGAAAAGGACTTTAATTCGTGACCACCCCAAAAAATTTAAAAATCCACCCAAAACCTAAAAAAATTTAAATTTTTATATGAAAAACTTCTTTTGCCCATATCTCCTTAAATATGCGTCCTAGAGCGAAAAGGACTTTAATTCGTGACCACCCTCAAAAAATTGAAAAATCCACCCAAAACCTAAAAAAATTGAAATTTTTATATGAAAAACTTCTTTTGCCCATATCTCCTTAAATATGCGTCCTAGAGCGAAAAGGACTTTAATTCGTGACCACCCCCAAAAAATTGAAAAATCCACCCAAAACATAAAAAAAATTGAAATTTTTATATGAAAAACTTCTTTTGCCCATATCTCCTTAAATATGCGTCCTAGAGCGAAAAGGACTTTAATTCGCGACCACCCTCAAAAAATTGAAAAATCCACCCAAAACCTAAAAAAAATGAAATTTTTATATGAAAAACTTCTTTTGCCCATATCTCCTTAAATATGCTTCCTAGAGCGAAAAGGACTTTAATTCGTGACCACCCTCAAAAAATTGAAAAATCCACCCAAAACCTAAAAAAATTGAAATTTTTATATGAAAAACTTATTTTGCCCATATCTCCTTAAATATGCGCCCTAGAGCGAAAAGGACTTTAATTCGTGACCACCCCCAAAAAATTGAAAAATCCACCCAAAACCTAAAAAAATAGAAATTTTTATATGAAAAACTTCTTTTGCCCATATCTCCTTAAATATGCGTCCTAGAGCGAAAAGGACTTTAATTCGTGACCACCCCCAAAAAATTGAAAAATCCACCCAAAACCTAAAAAAATTGAAGTTTTTATATGAAAAATCCACCCAAAACCTAAAAAAATTGAAATTTTTATATGAAAAACTTCTTTTGCCCATATCTCCTTAAATATGCGTCCTAGAGCGAAAAGGACTTTAATTCGTGACCACCCCCAAAAAATTTAAAAATCCACCCAAAACCTAAAAAAATTGAAATTTTTATATGAAAAACTTCTTTTGCCCATATCTCCTAAACTAAGCGTCCTAGAGCGAAAAGGACTTTAATTCGTGACCACCCTCAAAAAATTGAAAAATCCACCCAAAACCTAAAAAAATTTAAATTTTTATATGAAAAACTTCTTTTGCGCATATCTCCTTAAATATGCGTCCTAGAGCGAAAAGGACTTTAATTCGTGACCACGCCCAAAAAGTTGAAAAATCCACCCAAATCCTAAAAAAATGAAATTTTTATATGAAAAACTTCTTTTGCCCACATCTCCTTAAATATGCGTCCTAGAGCGAAAAGGACTTTAATTCGTGACCACCCCCAAAAAGTTGAAAAATCCACCTAAAACCTAAAAAAATTGAAATTTTTATATTAAAAACTTCTTTTGCCCATATCTCCTTAAATATGCGTCCTAGAGCGAAAAGGACTTTAATTCGTGACCACCCTCAAAAAATTGAAAAATCCAACGCAAAACCTAAAAGAATTGAAATTTTTGTATGAAAAACTTCTTTTGCCCATATCTCCTTAAATATGCGTCCTAGAGCGAAAAGGACTTTAATTCGTGACCACCCCAAAAAATTTAAAAATCCACCCAAAACCTAAAAAAATTTAAATTTTTATATGAAAAACTTCTTTTGCCCATATCTCCTTAAATATGCGTCCTAGAGCGAAAAGGACTTTAATTCGTGACCACCCTCAAAAAATTGAAAAATCCACCCAAAACCTAAAAAAATTGAAATTTTTATATGAAAAACTTCTTTTGCCCATATCTCCTTAAATATGCGTCCTAGAGCGAAAAGGACTTTAATTCGCGACCACCCTCAAAAAATTGAAAAATCCACCCAAAACCTAAAAAAATGAAATTTTTATATGAAAAACTTCTTTTGCCCATATCTCCTTAAATATGCGTCCTAGAGCGAAAAGGACTTTAATTCGTGACCACCCTCAAAAAATTGAAAAATCCACCCAAAACCTAAAAAAATTGAAATTTTTATATGAAAAACTTATTTTGCCCATATCTCCTTAAATATGCGCCCTAGAGCGAAAAGGACTTTAATACGTGACCACCCCCAAAAAATTGAAAAATCCACCCAAAACCTAAAAAAATAGAAATTTTTATATGAAAAACTTCTTTTGCCCATATCTCCTTAAATATGCGTCCTAGAGCGAAAAGGACTTTAATTCGTGACCACCCCCAAAAAATTGAAAAATCCACCCAAAACCTAAAAAAATTGAAATTTTTATATGAAAAATCCACCCAAAACCTAAAAAAATTGAAATTTTTATATGAAAAACTTCTTTTGCCCATATCTCCTTAAATATGCGTCCTAGAGCGAAAAGGACTTTAATTCGTGACCACCCCCAAAAAATTGAAAAATCCACCCAAAACCTAAAAAAATTGAAATTTTTATATGAAAAACTTCTTTTGCCCATATCTCCTTAAATATGCGTCCTAGAGCGAAAAGGACTTTAATTCGTGACCACCCTCAAAAAATTGAAAAATCCACCCAAAACCTAAAAAAATTTAAATTTTTATATGAAAAACTTCTTTTGCGCATATCTCCTTCAATATGCGTCCTAGAGCGAAAAGGACTTTAATTTGTGACCACCCCCAAAAAGTTGAAAAATCCACCCAAAACCTAAAAAAATGAAATTTTTATATGAAAAACTTCTTTTGCCCATATCTCCTTAAATATGCGTCCTAGAGCGAAAAGGACTTTAATTCGTGACCAACCCCAAAAAATTGAAAAATCCACCCAAAACCTAAAAAAATTGAAATTTTTATATGAAAAACTTCTTTTGCCCATATCTCCTTAAATATGCGTCCTAGAGCGAAAAGGACTTTAATTCGCGACCACCCTCAAAAAATTTAAAAATCCACCCAAAACCTAACAAAATTGAAATTTTTATATGAAAAACTTCTTTTGCCCATATCTCCTTAAATATGCGCCCTAGAGCGAAAAGGACTTTAATTCGTGACCACCCTCAAAAAATTGAAAAATCCACCCAAAACCTAAAAAAATTGAAATTTTTATATGAAAAACTTCTTTTGCCCATATCTCCTAAACTAAGCGTCCTAGAGCGAAAAGGACTTTAATTCGTGACCACCCTCAAAAAATTGAAAAATCCACCCAAAACCTAAAAAAATTTAAATTTTTATATGAAAAACTTCTTTTGCGCATATCTCCTTAAATATGCGTCCTAGAGCGAAAAGGACTTTAATTCGTGACCACCCCCAAAAAGTTGAAAAATCCACCCAAAACCTAAAAAAATGAAATTTTTATATGAAAAACTTCTTTTGCCCACATCTCCTTAAATATGCGTCCTAGAGCGAAAAGGACTTTAATTCGCGACTACCCTCAAAAAATTTAAAAATCCAACCAAAACCTAAAAAAATTTAAATTTTTATATGAAAAACTTTTTTTGCGCATATCTCCTTAAATATGCGTCCTAGAGCGAAAAGGACTTTAATTCGTGACCACCCCAACAAGTTGAAAAATCCACCAAAAACCTAAAAAAAATGAAATTTTTAAATGAAAAACTTCTTTTGCCCACATCTCCTTAAATATGCGTCCTAGAGCGAAAAGGACTTTAATTCGTGACCACCCCCAAAAAGTTGAAAAATCCACCCAAAAACCTAAAAAAATTGAAATTTTTATATGAAAAACTTCTTTTACCCATATCTCCTTAAATATGCGTCCTAGAGCGAAAAGGACTTTAATTCGTGACCAACCCCAAAAAATTGAAAAATCCACCCAAAACCTAAAAGAATTGAAATTTTTGTATGAAAAACTTCTTTTGCCCATATCTCCTTAAATATGCGTCCTAGAGCGAAAAGGACTTTAATTCGTGACCACCCCAAAAAATTTAAAAATCCACCCAAAACCTAAAAAAATTTAAATTTTTATATGAAAAACTTCTTTTGCCCATATCTCCTTAAATATGCGTCCTAGAGCGAAAAGGACTTTAATTCGTGACCACCCTCAAAAAATTGAAAAATCCACCCAAAACCTAAAAAAATTGAAATTTTTATATGAAAAACTTCTTTTGCCCATATCTCCTTAAATATGCGTCCTAGAGCGAAAAGGACTTTAATTCGTGACCACCCCCAAAAAATTGAAAAATCCACCCAAAACATAAAAAAAATTGAAATTTTTATATGAAAAACTTCTTTTGCCCATATCTCCTTAAATATGCGTCCTAGAGCGAAAAGGACTTTAATTCGCGACCACCCTCAAAAAATTGAAAAATCCACCCAAAACCTAAAAAAAATGAAATTTTTATATGAAAAACTTCTTTTGCCCATATCTCCTTAAATATGCGTCCTAGAGCGAAAAGGACTTTAATTCGTGACCACCCTCAAAAAATTGAAAAATCCACCCAAAACCTAAAAAAATTGAAATTTTTATATGAAAAACTTATTTTGCCCATATCTCCTTAAATATGCGCCCTAGAGCGAAAAGGACTTTAATTCGTGACCACCCCCAAAAAATTGAAAAATCCACCCAAAACCTAAAAAAATAGAAATTTTTATATGAAAAACTTCTTTTGCCCATATCTCCTTAAATATGCGTCCTAGAGCGAAAAGGACTTTAATTCGTGACCACCCCCAAAAAATTGAAAAATCCACCCAAAACCTAAAAAAATTGAAGTTTTTATATGAAAAATCCACCCAAAACCTAAAAAAATTGAAATTTTTATATGAAAAACTTCTTTTGCCCATATCTCCTTAAATATGCGTCCTAGAGCGAAAAGGACTTTAATTCGTGACCACCCCCAAAAAATTGAAAAATCCACCCAAAACCTAAAAAAATTGAAGTTTTTATATGAAAAATCCACCCAAAACCTAAAAAAATTGAAATTTTTATATGAAAAACTTATTTTGCCCATATCTCCTTAAATATGCGTCCTAGAGCGAAAAGGACTTTAATTCGTGACCACCCCCAAAAAATTTAAAAATCCACCCAAAACCTAAAAAAATTGAAATTTTTATATGAAAAACTTCTTTTGCCCATATCTCCTAAACTAAGCGTCCTAGAGCGAAAAGGACTTTAATTCGTGACCACCCTCAAAAAATTGAAAAATCCACCCAAAACCTAAAAAAATTTAAATTTTTATATGAAAAACTTCTTTTGCGCATATCTCCTTAAATATGCGTCCTAGAGCGAAAAGGACTTTAATTCGTGACCACGCCCAAAAAGTTGAAAAATCCACCCAAAACCTAAAAAAATGAAATTTTTATATGAAAAACTTCTTTTGCCCACATCTCCTTAAATATGCGTCCTAGAGCGAAAAGGACTTTAATTCGTGACCACCCCCAAAAAGTTGAAAAATCCACCTAAAACCTAAAAAAATTGAAATTTTTATATTAAAAACATCTTTTGCCCATATCTCCTTAAATATGCGTCCTAGAGCGAAAAGGACTTTAATTCGTGACCACCCTCAAAAAATTGAAAAATCCAACGCAAAACCTAAAAGAATTGAAATTTTTGTATGAAAAACTTCTTTTGCCCATATCTCCTTAAATATGCGTCCTAGAGCGAAAAGGACTTTAATTCGTGACCACCCCAAAAAATTTAAAAATCCACCCAAAACCTAAAAAAATTTAAATTTTTATATGAAAAACTTCTTTTGCCCATATCTCCTTAAATATGCGTCCTAGAGCGAAAAGGACTTTAATTCGCGACCACCCTCAAAAAATTGAAAAATCCACCCAAAACCTAAAAAAATGAAATTTTTATATGAAAAACTTCTTTTGCCCATATCTCCTTAAATATGCGTCCTAGAGCGAAAAGGACTTTAATTCGTGACCACCCTCAAAAAATTGAAAAATCCACCCAAAACCTAAAAAAATTGAAATTTTTATATGAAAAACTTATTTTGCCCATATCTCCTTAAATATGCGCCCTAGAGCGAAAAGGACTTTAATACGTGACCACCCCCAAAAAATTGAAAAATCCACCCAAAACCTAAAAAAATAGAAATTTTTATATGAAAAACTTCTTTTGCCCATATCTCCTTAAATATGCGTCCTAGAGCGAAAAGGACTTTAATTCGTGACCACCCCCAAAAAATTGAAAAATCCACCCAAAACCTAAAAAAATTGAAATTTTTATATGAAAAACTTCTTTTGCCCATATCTCCTTAAATATGCGTCCTAGAGCGAAAAGGACTTTAATTCGTGACCACCCTCAAAAAATTGAAAAATCCACCCAAAACCTAAAAAAATTTAAATTTTTATATGAAAAACTTCTTTTGCGCATATCTCCTTAAATATGCGTCCTAGAGCGAAAAGGACTTTAATTTGTGACCACCCCCAAAAAGTTGAAAAATCCACCCAAAACCTAAAAAAATTAAATTTTTATATGAAAAACTTCTTTTGCCCATATCTCCTTAAATATGCGTCCTAGAGCGAAAAGGACTTTAATTCGTGACCACCCCCAAAAAATTGAAAAATCCACCCAAAACCTAAAAAAATTGAAATTTTTATATGAAAAATCCACCCAAAACCTAAAAAAATTGAAATTTTTATATGAAAAACTTCTTTTGCCCATATCTCCTTAAATATGCGTCCTAGAGCGAAAAGGACTTTAATTCGTGACCACCCTCAAAAAATTGAAAAATCCACCCAAAACCTAAAAAAATTTAAATTTTTATATGAAAAACTTCTTTTGCGCATATCTCCTTAAATATGCGTCCTAGAGCGAAAAGGACTTTAATTCGCGACCACCCTCAAAAAATTTAAAAATCCACCCAAAACCTAACAAAATTGAAATTTTTATATGAAAAACTTCTTTTGCCCATATCTCCTTAAATATGCGTCCTAGAGCGAAAAGGACTTTAATTCGTGACCACCCTCAAAAAATTGAAAAATCCACCCAAAACCTAAAAAAATTGAAATTTTTATATGAAAAACTTCTTTTGCGCATATCTCCTTAAATATGCGTCCTAGAGCAAAAGGACTTTAATTCGCGACCACCCTCAAAAAATTGAAAAATCCACCCAAAACCTAAAAAAATTGAAATTTTTATATGAAAAACTTCTTTTGCCCATATCTCCTTAAATATGCGTCCTAGAGCGAAAAGGACTTTAATTCGCGACCACCCTCAAAAAATTGAACAATCCACCCAAAACCTAAAAAAATTGAAATTTTTATATGAAAAACTTCTTTTGCCCATATCTCCTTAAATATGCGTCCTAGAGAGAAAAGGACTTTAATTCGTGACCACCCTCAAAAAATTGAAAAATCCAACCCAAAACGTAAAAAATTGAAATTTTTATATGAAAAACTTCTTTTGCCCATATCTCCTAAACTAAGCGTCCTAGAGCGAAAAGGACTTTAATTCGTGACCACCCCCAAAAAATTGAAAAATCCACCCAAAACCTAAAAAAATTGAAATTTTTATATGAAAAACTTCTTTTGCCCATATCTCCTTAAATATGCGTCCTAGAGCGAAAAGGACTTTAATTCGCGACCACCCTCAAAAAATTGAACAATCCACCCAAAACCTAAAAAAATGAAATTTTTATATGAAAAACGTCTTTTGCCCATATCTCCTTAAATATGCGTCCTAGACCGAAAAGGACTTTAATTCGTGACCACCCCCAAAAAGTTTAAAAGTCCACCCAAAACCTAAAAAAATTGAAATTTTTGTATGAAAAACTTCTTTTGCCCATATCTCCTTAAATATGCGTCCTAGAGCGAAAAGGACTTTAATTCGTGACCACCCCAAAAAATTTAAAAATCCACCCAAAACCTAAAAAAATTTAAATTTTTATATGAAAAACTTCTTTTGCCCATATCTCCTTAAATATGCGTCCTAGAGCGAAAAGGACTTTAATTCGTGACCACCCCCAAAAAATTGAAAAATCCACCCAAAACCTACAAAAATTGAAATTTTTATATGAAAAACTTCTTTTGCCCATATCTCCTAAACTAAGCGTCCTAGAGCGAAAAGGACTTTTATTCGTGACCACCCCCAAAAAATTGAAAAATCCACCCAAAACCTAAAAAAATTGAATTTTTTATATGAAAAACTTCTTTTGCCCATATCTATTTAAATATGCGTCCTAGAGCGAAAAGGACTTTAATTCGTGACCACCCTCAAAAAATTGAAAAATCCACCCAAAACCTAAAAAAATTGAAATTTTTATATGAAAAACTTCTTTTGCCCATATCTCCTAAACTAAGCGTCCTAGAGCGAAAAGGACTTTAATTCGTGACCACCCTCAAAAAATTGAAAAATCCACCCAAAACCTAAAAAAATTTAAATTTTTATATGAAAAACTTCTTTTGCGCATATCTCCTTAAATATGCGTCCTAGAGCGAAAAGGACTTTAATTCGTGACCACGCCCAAAAAGTTGAAAAATCCACCCAAAACCTAAAAAAATGAAATTTTTATATGAAAAACTTCTTTTGCCCACATCTCCTTAAATATGCGTCCTAGAGCGAAAAGGACTTTAATTCGTGACCACCCCCAAAAAGTTGAAAAATCCACCTAAAACCTAAAAAAATTGAAATTTTTATATTAAAAACTTCTTTTGCCCATATCTCCTTAAATATGCGTCCTAGAGCGAAAAGGACTTTAATTCGTGACCACCCTCAAAAAATTGAAAAATCCAACGCAAAACCTAAAAGAATTGAAATTTTTGTATGAAAAACTTCTTTTGCCCATATCTCCTTAAATATGCGTCCTAGAGCGAAAAGGACTTTAATTCGTGACCACCCCAAAAAATTTAAAAATCCACCCAAAACCTAAAAAAATTTAAATTTTTATATGAAAAACTTCTTTTGCCCATATCTCCTTAAATATGCGTCCTAGAGCGAAAAGGACTTTAATTCGCGACCACCCTCAAAAAATTGAAAAATCCACCCAAAACCTAAAAAAATGAAATTTTTATATGAAAAACTTCTTTTGCCCATATCTCCTTAAATATGCGTCCTAGAGCGAAAAGGACTTTAATTCGTGACCACCCTCAAAAAATTGAAAAATCCACCCAAAACCTAAAAAAATTGAAATTTTTATATGAAAAACTTATTTTGCCCATATCTCCTTAAATATGCGCCCTAGAGCGAAAAGGACTTTAATACGTGACCACCCCCAAAAAATTGAAAAATCCACCCAAAACCTAAAAAAATTGAAATTTTTATATGAAAAACTTCTTTTGCCCATATCTCCTTAAATATGCGTCCTAGAGCGAAAAGGACTTTAATTCGTGACCACCCCCAAAAAATTGAAAAATCCACCCAAAACCTAAAAAAATTGAAATTTTTATATGAAAAACTTCTTTTGCCCATATCTCCTTAAATATGCGTCCTAGAGCGAAAAGGACTTTAATTCGTGACCACCCTCAAAAAATTGAAAAATCCACCCAAAACCTAAAAAAATTTAAATTTTTATATGAAAAACTTCTTTTGCGCATATCTCCTTAAATATGCGTCCTAGAGCGAAAAGGACTTTAATTTGTGACCACCCCCAAAAAGTTGAAAAATCCACCCAAAACCTAAAAAAATTAAATTTTTATATGAAAAACTTCTTTTGCCCATATCTCCTTAAATATGCGTCCTAGAGCGAAAAGGACTTTAATTCGTGACCACCCCCAAAAAATTGAAAAATCCACCCAAAACCTAAAAAAATTGAAATTTTTATATGAAAAATCCACCCAAAACCTAAAAAAATTGAAATTTTTATATGAAAAACTTCTTTTGCCCATATCTCCTTAAATATGCGTCCTAGAGCGAAAAGGACTTTAATTCGTGACCACCCTCAAAAAATTGAAAAATCCACCCAAAACCTAAAAAAATTTAAATTTTTATATGAAAAACTTCTTTTGCGCATATCTCCTTAAATATGCGTCCTAGAGCGAAAAGGACTTTAATTCGCGACCACCCTCAAAAAATTTAAAAATCCACCCAAAACCTAACAAAATTGAAATTTTTATATGAAAAACTTCTTTTGCCCATATCTCCTTAAATATGCGTCCTAGAGCGAAAAGGACTTTAATTCGTGACCACCCTCAAAAAATTGAAAAATCCACCCAAAACCTAAAAAAATTGAAATTTTTATATGAAAAACTTCTTTTGCGCATATCTCCTTAAATATGCGTCCTAGAGCAAAAGGACTTTAATTCGCGACCACCCTCAAAAAATTGAAAAATCCACCCAAAACCTAAAAAAATTGAAATTTTTATATGAAAAACTTCTTTTGCCCATATCTCCTTAAATATGCGTCCTAGAGCGAAAAGGACTTTAATTCGCGACCACCCTCAAAAAATTGAACAATCCACCCAAAACCTAAAAAAATTGAAATTTTTATATGAAAAACTTCTTTTGCCCATATCTCCTTAAATATGCGTCCTAGAGAGAAAAGGACTTTAATTCGTGACCACCCTCAAAAAATTGAAAAATCCAACCCAAAACGTAAAAAATTGAAATTTTTATATGAAAAACTTCTTTTGCCCATATCTCCTAAACTAAGCGTCCTAGAGCGAAAAGGACTTTAATTCGTGACCACCCCCAAAAAATTGAAAAATCCACCCAAAACCTAAAAAAATTGAAATTTTTATATGAAAAACTTCTTTTGCCCATATCTCCTTAAATATGCGTCCTAGAGCGAAAAGGACTTTAATTCGCGACCACCCTCAAAAAATTGAACAATCCACCCAAAACCTAAAAAAATGAAATTTTTATATGAAAAACGTCTTTTGCCCATATCTCCTTAAATATGCGTCCTAGACCGAAAAGGACTTTAATTCGTGACCACCCCCAAAAAGTTTAAAAGTCCACCCAAAACCTAAAAAAATTGAAATTTTTGTATGAAAAACTTCTTTTGCCCATATCTCCTTAAATATGCGTCCTAGAGCGAAAAGGACTTTAATTCGTGACCACCCCAAAAAATTTAAAAATCCACCCAAAACCTAAAAAAAATTAAATTTTTATATGAAAAACTTCTTTTGCCCATATCTCCTTAAATATGCGTCCTAGAGCGAAAAGGACTTTAATTCGTGACCACCCCCAAAAAATTGAAAAATCCACCCAAAACCTACAAAAATTGAAATTTTTATATGAAAAACTTCTTTTGCCCATATCTCCTAAACTAAGCGTCCTAGAGCGAAAAGGACTTTTATTCGTGACCACCCCCAAAAAATTGAAAAATCCACCCAAAACCTAAAAAAATTGAATTTTTTATATGAAAAACTTCTTTTGCCCATATCTATTTAAATATGCGTCCTAGAGCGAAAAGGACTTTAATTCGTGACCACCCTCAAAAAATTGAAAAATCCACCCAAAACCTAAAAAAATTGAAATTTTTATATGAAAAACTTCTTTTGCCCATATCTCCTAAACTAAGCGTCCTAGAGCGAAAAGGACTTTAATTCGTGACCACCCTCAAAAAATTGAAAAATCCACCCAAAACCTAAAAAAATTTAAATTTTTATATGAAAAACTTCTTTTGCGCATATCTCCTTAAATATGCGTCCTAGAGCGAAAAGGACTTTAATTCGTGACCACCCCCAAAAAGTTGAAAAATCCACCCAAAACCTAAAAAAAATGAAATTTTTATATGAAAAACTTCTTTTGCCCACATCTCCTTAAATATGCGTCCTAGAGCGAAAAGGACTTTAATTCGTGACCACCCCCAAAAAGTTGAAAAATCCACCCAAAACCTAAAAAAATTGAAATTTTTATATTAAAAACTTCTTTTGCCCATATCTCCTTAAATATGCGTCCTAGAGCGAAAAGGACTTTAATTCGTGACCACCCTCAAAAAATTGAAAAATCCAACCCAAAACGTAAAAAATTGAAATTTTTATATGAAAAACTTCTTTTGCCCATATCTCCTAAACTAAGCGTCCTAGAGCGAAAAGGACTTTAATTCGTGACCACCCCCAAAAAATTGAAAAATCCACCCAAAACCTAAAAAAATTGAAATTTTTATATGAAAAACTTCTTTTGCCCATATCTCCTTAAATATGCGTCCTAGAGCGAAAAGGACTTTAATTCGTGACCACCCCCAAAAAATTGAAAAATCCACCCAAAACATAAAAAAATTGAAATTTTTATATCAAAAACTTCTTTTGCCCATATCTCCTTAAATATGCGCCCTAGACCGAAAAGGACTTTAATTCGCGACCACCCTCAAAAAATTGAACAATCCACCCAAAACCTAAAAAAATGAAATTTTTATATGAAAAACGTCTTTTGCCCATATCTCCTTAAATATGCGTCCTAGAGCGAAAAGGACTTTAATTCGCGACCACCCTCAAAAAATTGAAAAATCCACCCAAAACCTAAAAAAATGAAATTTTTATATGAAAAACTTCTTTTGCCCATATCTCCTTAAATATGCGTCCTAGAGCGAAAAGGACTTTAATTCGCGACCACCCTCAAAAAATTGAAAAATCCACCCAAAACCTAAAAAAATGAAATTTTTATATGAAAAACTTCTTTTGCCCATATCTCCTTAAATATGCGTCCTAGAGCGAAAAGGACTTTAATTCGTGACCACCCTCAAAAAATTGAAAAATCCACCCAAAACCTAAAAAAATTGAAATTTTTATATGAAAAACTTATTTTGCCCATATCTCCTTAAATATGCGCCCTAGAGCGAAAAGGACTTTAATACGTGACCACCCCCAAAAAATTGAAAAATCCACCCAAAACCTAAAAAAATAGAAATTTTTATATGAAAAACTTCTTTTGCCCATATCTCCTTAAATATGCGTCCTAGACCGAAAAGGACTTTAATTCGTGACCACCCCCAAAAAGTTTAAAAGTCCACCCAAAACCTAAAAAAATTGAAATTTTTGTATGAAAAACATCTTTTGCCCATATCCTCTTAAATATGCGTCCTAGAGCGAAAAGGACTTTAATTCGTGACCACCCCAAAAAATTTAAAAATCCACCCAAAACCTAAAAAAATTTAAATTTTTATATGAAAAACTTCTTTTGCCCATATCTCCTTAAATATGCGTCCTAGAGCGAAAAGGACTTTAATTCGTGACCACCCCCAAAAAATTGAAAAATCCACCCAAAACCTAAAAAAATTGAAATTTTTATATGAAAAACTTCTTTTGCCCATATCTCCTAAACTAAGCGTCCTAGAGCGAAAAGGACTTTTATTCGTGACCACCCCCAAAAAATTGAAAAATCCACCCAAAACCTAAAAAAATTGAATTTTTTATACGAAAAACTTCTTTTGCCCATATCTATTTAAATATGCGTCCTAGAGCGAAAAGGACTTTAATTCGTGACCACCCTCAAAAAATTGAAAAATCCACCCAAAACCTAAAAAAATTGAAATTTTTATATGAAAAACTTCTTTTGCCCATATCTCCTTAAATATGCGTCCTAGAGCGAAAAGGACTTTAATTCGTGACCACCCCCAAAAAGTTGAAAAATCCACCCAAAACCTAAAAAATTTTTAATTTTTATATGAAAAACTTCTTTTGCCCATATCTCCTAAACAAAGCGTCCTAGAGCGAAAAGGACTTTAATACGTGACCACCCCCAAAAAATTGAAAAATCCACCCAAAACCTAAAAAAATTGAATTTTTTATACGAAAAACTTCTTTTGCCCATATCTATTTAAATATGCGTCCTAGAGCGAAAAGGACTTTAATTCGTGACCACCCTCAAAAAATTGAAAAATCCACCCAAAACCTAAAAAAATTTAAATTTTTATATGAAAAACTTCTTTTGCCCATATCTCCTTAAATATGCGTCCTAGAACGAAAAGGACTTTAATTCGTGACCACCCCCAAAAAATTGAAAAATCCACCCAAAACTTAAAAAAATTGAAATTTTTATATGAAAAACTATTTTTGCCCATATCTCCTTAAATATGCGTCCTAGAGCGAAAAGGACTTTAATTCGTGACCACCCCCAAAAAATTGAAAAATCCACCCAAAACCTAAAAAAATAGAAATTTTTATATGAAAAACTTCTTTTGCCCATATCTCCTTAAATATGCGTCCTAGAGCGAAAAGGACTTTAATTCGTGACCACCCCAAAAAAATTGAAAAATCCACCCAAAACCTAAAAAAGTTGAAATTTTTATATGAACAACTTCCCCAAAAAATTGAAAAATCCACCCAAAACCTAAAAAAATTGAAATTTTTATATGAAAAACTTCTTTTGCCCATATCTCCTTAAATATGCGTCCTAGAGCGAAAAGGACTTTTATTCGTGACCACCCCCAAAAAATTGAAAAATCCACCCAAAACCTAAAAAAATTGAATTTTTTATATGAAAAACTTCTTTTGCCCATCTATTTAAATATGCGTCCTAGAGCGAAAAGGACTTTAATTCGTGACCACCCTCAAAAAATTGAAAAATCCACCCAAAACCTAAAAAAATTGAAATTTTTATATGAAAAACTTCTTTTGCCCATATCTCCTTAAATATGCGTCCTAGAGCGAAAAGGACTTTAATTCGTGACCACCCCCAAAAAGTTGAAAAATCCACCCAAAACCTAAAAAAAATGAAATTTTTATATGAAAAACTTCTTTGCCCATATCTCCTTAAATATGCGTCCTAGAGCGAACAGGACTTTAATTCGCGACCACCCCCAAAAATTTGAAAAATCCACCCAAAACCTAAAAAAATTGAAATTTTTATATGAAAAACTTCTTTTGTCCATATCTCCTTAAATATGCGTCCTAGAGCGAAAAGGACTTTTATTCGTGACCACCCCCAAAAAATTGAAAAATCCACCCAAAACCTAAAAAAATTGAAATTTTTATATGAAAAATTTCTTTTCCCCATATCTCCTTAAATATGCGTCCTGGAGCGAAAAGGACTTTAATTCGTGACCACCCCCAAAAAATTTAAAAATCCACCCAAAACCTAAAAAACTTGAAATTTTTATATGAAAAACTTCTTTTGCCCATATCTCCTTAAATATGCGTCCTAGAGCGAAAAGGACTTTAATTCGTGACCACCCCCAAAAAATTGAAAAATCCACCCAAAACCTAAAAAAATTGAAATTTTTATATGAAAAACTTCTTTTGCCCATATCTCCTAAACTAAGCGTCCTAGAGCGAAAAGGACTTTAATTCGTGACCACCCTCAAAAAATTGAAAAATCCACCCAAAACCTAAAAAAATTGAAATTTTTATATGAAAAACTTCTTTTGCCCATATCTCCTAAACTAAGCGTCCTAGAGCGAAAAGGACTTTAATTCGTGACCACCCCCAAAAAATTGAAAAATCCACCCAAAACCTAAAAAAATTTAAAATTTTATATGAAAAACTTCTTTTGCCCATATCTCCTTAAATATGCGTCCTAGAGCGAAAAGGACTATAATTCGTGACCACCCCCAAAAAATTGAAAAATCCACCCAAAACATAAAAAAATTGAAATTTTTATATGAAAAACTTCTTTTGCCCATATCTCCTTAAATATGCGTCCTAGAGCGAAAAGGACTTTAATTCGCGACCACCCTCAAAAAATTGAAAAATCCACCCAAAACCTTAAAAAAAATGAAACTTTTTTTATGAAAAACTTCTTTTGCCCATATCTCCTTAAATATGCGTCCTAGAGCGAAAAGGACTTTAATTCGTGACCACCCTCAAAAAACTGAAAAATCCACCCAAAACCTAACAAATTTAAATTTTTATATGAAAAACTTCTTTTGCCCATATCTCCTTAAATATGCGTCCTAGAGCGAAAAGGACTTTAATTCGTGACAACCCCCAAAAAATTTAAAAATCCACCCAAAACCTAAAAAAATTGAAATTTTTATATGAAAAACTATTTTTGCCCATATCTCCTTAAATATGCGTCCTAGAGCGAAAAGGACTTTAATTCGTGACCTCCCCCAAAAAATTGAAAAATCCACCCAAAACCTAAAAAAATAGAAATTTTTATATGAAAAACTTCTTTTGCCCATATCTCCTTAAATATGCGTCCTAGAGCGAAAAGGACTTTAATTCGTGACCACCCCCAAAAAATTGAAAAATCCACCCAAACCTAAAAAATTGAAATTTTTATATGAACAACTTCCCCAAAAAATCGAAAAATCCACCCAAAACCTAAAAAAATTGAAATTTTTATATGAAAAACTTCTTTTGCCCATATCTCCTTAAATATGCGTCCTAGAGCGAAAAGGACTTTAATTCGTGACCACCCCCAAAAAATTGAAAAATCCACCCAAAACTTAAAAAAGTTGAAATTTTTGTATGAAAAACTTCTTTTGCCCATATCTCCTTAAATATGCGTCCTAGAGCGAAAAGGACTTTAATTCGTGACCACCCTCAAAAAATTGAAAAATCCACCCAAAACCTAAAAAAATTGAAATTTTTATATGAAATACTTCTTTTGCCCATATCTCCTTAAATATGCGTCCTAGAGCGAAAAGGACTTTAATTCGCGACCACCCCCAAAAAATTGAAAAATTCACCCAAAACCTAAAAAAATTGAAATTTTTATATGAAAAACTTCTTTTGCCCATATCTCCTTAAATATGCGTCCTAGAGCGAAAGGGACTTTAATTCGTGACCACCCTCAAAAAATTGAAAAATCCACCCAAAACCTAAAAAAATTTAAATTTTTATATGAAAAACTTCTTTTGCCCATATCTCCTAAACTAAGCGTCCTAGAGCGAAAAGGACTTTAATTCGTGACCACCCCCAAAAAGTTGAAAAATCCACCCAAACCCTAAAAAATTTGAAATTTTTATATGAAAAACTTCTTTTGTCCATATCTCCTTAAATATGCGTCCTATAGCGAAAAGGACTTTAATTCGTGACCACCCCCAAAAAATTGAAAAATCCACCCAAAACCTAAAAAATTGAAATTTTTATATGAACAACTTCCCCACAAAATCGAAAAATCCACCCAAAACCTAAAAAATTGAAATTTTTATATGAAAAACTTCTTTTGCCCATATCTCCTTAAATATGCGTCCTAGAGCGAAAAGGACTTTAATTCGTGACCACCCCCAAAAAATTGAAAAATCCACCCAAAACTTAAAAAAAATTGAAATTTTTGTATGAAACACTTCTTTTGCCCATATCTCCTTAAATATGCGTCCTAGAGCGAAAAGGACTTTAATTCGTGACCACCCTCAAAAAATTGAAAAATCCACCCAAAACCTAAAAAAATTGAAATTTTTATATGAAATACTTCTTTTGCCCATATCTCCTTAAATATACGTCCTAGAGCGAAAAGGACTTTAGTTCGCGACCACCCCCAAAAAATTAAAAAATTCACCCAAAACCTAAAAAAATTGAAATTTTTATATGAAAAACTTCTTTTGCCCATATCTCCTTAAATATGCGTCCTAGAGCGAAAGGGACTTTAATTCGTGACCACCCTCAAAAAATTGAAAAATCCACCCAAAACCTAAAAAAATTTAAATTTTTATATGAAAAACTTCTTTTGCCCATATCTCCCAAACTAAGCGTCCTAGAGCGAAAAGGACTTTAATTCGTGACCACCCCGAAAAAGTTGAAAAATCCACCCAAACCCTAAAAAATTTGAAATTTTTATATGAAAAACTTCTTTTGTCCATATCTCCTTAAATATGCGTCCTATAGCGAAAAGGACTTTAATTCGTGACCACCCCCAAACAATTGAAAAATCCACCCAAAACCTAAAAAAATTGAAATTTTTATATGAAAAACTTCTTTTGCCCATATCTCCTTAAATATGCTTCCTAGAGCGAAAAGGACTTTAATTCGTGACCACCCCCAAAAAATTGAAAAATCCACCCAAAACCTAAAAAAATTGAAATTTTTATATGAAAAACTTCTTTTGCCCATATCTCCTTAAATATGCGTCCTAGAGCGAAAAGGACTCTAATTCGTGACCACCCTCAAAAAATTGAAAAATCCACCCAAAACCTAAAAAAATTTAAATTTTTATATGAAAAACTTATTTTGCCCATATCTCCTTAAATATGCTTCCTAGAGCGAAAAGGACTTTAATTCGTGACCACCCTCAAAAAACTGAAAAATCCACCCAAAAACTAAAAAAATTGAATTTTTTATATGGAAAACTTCTTTTGCCCATATCTCCTTAAATATGCGTCCTAGAGCGAAAAGGACTTTAATTCGTGACAACCCCCAAAAAAATTTAAAAATCCACCCAAAACCTAAAAAAATTGAAATTTTTATATGACAAACTCCTTTGGCCCATATCTCCCTAAATATGCGTCCTAGAGCGAAAAGGACTTTAATTCGTGACCACCCCCAAAAAATTGAAAAATCCACCTAAAACCTAAAAAAATTTAAATTTTTATATGAAAAACTATTTTTGCCCATATCTCCTTAAATATGCGTCCTAGAGCGAAAAGGACTTTAATTCGTGACCTCCCCCAAAAAATTGAAAAATCCACCCAAAACCTAAAAAAATAGAAATTTTTATATGAAAAACTTCTTTTGCCCATATCTCCTTAAATATGCGTCCTAGAGCGAAAAGGACTTTAATTCGTGACCACCCCCAAAAAATTGAAAAATCCACCCAAAACCTAAAAAATTGAAATTTTTATATGAACAACTTCCCCAAAAAATCGAAAAATCCACCCAAAACCTAAAAAAATTGAAATTTTTATATGAAAAACTTCTTTTGCCCATATCTCCTTAAATATGCGTCCTAGAGCGAAAAGGACTTTAATTCGTGACCACCCCCAAAAAATTGAAACATCCACCCAAAACTTAAAAAAAATTGAAATTTTTGTATGAAAAACTTCTTTTGCCCATATCTCCTTAAATATGCGTCCTAGAGCGAAAAGGACTTTAATTCGTGACCACCCTCAAAAAATTGAAAAATCCACCCAAAACCTAAAAAAATTGAAATTTTTATATGAAATACTTCTTTTGCCCATATCTCCTTAAATATACGTCCTAGAGCGAAAAGGACTTTAATTCGCGACCACCCCCAAAAAATTGAAAAATTCACCCAAAACCTAAAAAAATTGAAATTTTTATATGAAAAACTTCTTTTGCCCATATCTCCTTAAATATGCGTCCTAGAGCGAAAGGGACTTTAATTCGTGACCACCCTCAAAAAATTTAAAAATCCACCCAAAACCTAAAAAAATTTAAATTTTTATATGAAAAACTTCTTTTGCCCATATCTCCTAAACTAAGCATCCTAGAGCGAAAAGGACTTTAATTCGTGACCACCCCGAAAAAGTTGAAAAATCCACCCAAACCCTAAAAAATTTGAAATTTTTATATGAAAAACTTCTTTTGTCCATATCTCCTTAAATATGCGTCCTATAGCGAAAAGGACTTTAATTCGTGACCACCCCCAAACAATTGAAAAATCCACCCAAAACCTAAAAAAATTTAAATTTTTATATGAAAAACTTATTTTGCCCATATCTCCTTAAATGTGCTTCCTAGAGCGAAAAGGACTTTAATTCGTGACCACCCCCAAAAAATTTAAAAATCCACCCAAAACCTAAAAAAATTGAAATTTTTATATGAAAAACTTCTTTTGTCCATATCTCCTTAAATATGCGTCCTAGAGCGAAAAGGACTTTAATTCGTGACCACCCCCAAAAAATTGAAAAATCCACCCAAAACCTAAAAAAATTGAAATTTTTATATGAAAAACTTCTTTTGCCCACATCTCCTTAAATATGCGTCCTAGAGCGAAAAGGACTTTAATTCGTGACCACCCCCAAAAAATTTAAAAATCCACCCAAAACCTAAAAAAATTGAAATTTTTATATGAAAAACTTCTTTTGCCCATATCTCCTTAAATATGCGTCCTAGGGCGAAAAGGATTTTAATTCGTGACCACCCCCAAAAAGTTGAAAAATCCACCCAAAACCTAAAAAAATTGAAATTTTTATATGAAAAACATCTATTGCCCATATCTCCTTAAATATGCGTCCTAGAGCGAAAAGGACTTTAATTCGTGACCACCCCCAAAAAATTGAAAAATCCACCCAAAACCTTAAAAAATTTAAATTTTTATATGAAAAACTTCTTTTGCCCATATCTCCTTAAATATGCGTCCTAGAGCGAAAAGGACTTTAATTCGTGACCACCCCAAAAAAATTGAAAAATCCACCCAAAACCTAAAAAAAATTAAATTTTTATATGAAAAACTATTTTTGCCCATATCTCCTTAAATATGCGTCCTAGAGCGAAAAGGACTTTAATTCGTGACCTCCCCCAAAAAATTGAAAAATCCACCCAAAACCTAAAAAAATAGAAATTTTTATATGAAAAACTTCTTTTGCCCATATCTCCTTAAATATGCGTCCTAGAGCGAAAAGGACTTTAATTCGTGACCACCCCCAAAAAATTGAAAAATCCACCCAAAACCTAAAAAATTGAAATTTTTATATGAACAACTTCCCCAAAAAATCGAAAAATCCACCCAAAACCTAAAAAAATTGAAATTTTTATATGAAAGACTTCTTTTGCCCATATCTCCTTAAATATGCGTCCTAGAGCGAAAAGGACTTTAATTCGTGACCACCCCCAAAAAATTGAAAAATCCACCCAAAACTTAAAAAAATTGAAATTTTTGTATGAAAAACTTCTTTTGCCCATATCTCCTTAAATATGCGTCCTAGAGCGAAAAGGACTTTAATTCGTGACAACCCCGAAAAAGTTGAAAAATCCACCCAAACCCTAAAAAATTTGAAATTTTTATATGAAAAACTTCTTTTGTCCATATCTCCTTAAATATGCGTCCTATAGCGAAAAAGACTTTAATTCGTGACCACCCCCAAACAATTGAAAAATCCACCCAAAACCTAAAAAAATTGAAATTTTTATATGAAAAACTTCTTTTGCCCATATCTCCTTAAATATGCGTCCTAGAGCGAAAAGGACTTTAATTCGTGACCACCCCCAAAAAATTGAAAAATCCACCCAAAACTTAAAAAAAATTTAAATTTTTGTATGAAAAACTTCTTTTGCCCATATCTCCTTAAATATGCGTCCTAGAGCGAAAAGGACTTTAATTCGTGACCACCCTCAAAAAATTGAAAAATCCACCCAAAACCTAAAAAAATTGAAATTTTTATATGAAATACTTCTTTTGCCCATATCTCCTTAAATATACGTCCTAGAGCGAAAAGGACTTTAATTCGCGACCACCCCCAAAAAATTGAAAAATCCACCCAAAACCTAAAAAAAATGAAATTTTTATATGAAAAACTTCTTTTGCCCATATCTCCTTAAATATGCGTCCTAGAGCGAAAAGGACTTTAATTCGTGACCACCCCCAAAAAAGTGAAAAATCCACCCAAAACCTAAAAAAATTGAAATTTTTATATGAAAAACTTCTTTTGCCCATATCTCCTAAACTAAGCGTGCTAGAGCGAAAAGGACTTTAATTCGTGACCACCCCGAAAAAGTTGAAAAATCCACCCAAACCCTAAAAAATTTGAAATTTTTATATGAAAAACTTCTTTTGTCCATATCTCCTTAAATATGCGTCCTATAGCGAAAAGGACTTTAATTCGTGACCACCCCCAAACAATTGAAAAATCCACCCAAAACCTAAAAAAATTGAAATTTTTATATGAAAAACTTCTTTTGCCCATATCTCCTTAAATATGCTTCCTAGAGCGAAAAGGACTTTAATTCGTGACCACCCCCAAAAAATTGAAAAATCCACCCAAAACCTAAAAAAATTTAAATTTTTATACGAAAAACTTCTTTTGCCCATATCTCCTTAAATATGCGTCCTAGAGCGAAAAGGACTTTAATTCGTGACCACCCTCAAAAAATTGAAAAATGCACCCAAAACCTAAAAAAATTTAAATTTTTATATGAAAAACTTCTTTTGCCCATATCTCCTAAACTAAGCGTCCTAGAGCGAAAAGGACTTTAATTCGTGACCACCCCCAAAAAGTTGAAAAATCCACCCAAACCCTAAAAAATTTGAAATTTTTATATGAAAAACTTCTTTTGTCCATATCTCCTTAAATATGCGTCCTATAGCGAAAAGGACTTTAATTCGTGACCACCCCCAAAAAATTTAAAAATCCACCCAAAACCTAAAAAATTGAAATTTTTATATGAACAACTTCCCCAAAAAATCGAAAAATCCACCCAAAACCTAAAAAATTGAAATTTTTATATGAAAAACTTCTTTTGCCCATATCTCCTTAAATATGCGTCCTAGAGCGAAAAGGACTTTAATTCGTGACCACCCCCAAAAAATTGAAAAATCCACCCAAAACTTAAAAAAAATTGAAATTTTTGTATGAAACACTTTTTTTGCCCATATCTCCTTAAATATGCGTCCTAGAGCGAAAAGGACTTTAATTCGTGACCACCCTCAAAAAATTGAAAAATCCACCCAAAACCTAAAAAAATTGAAATTTTTATATGAAATACTTCTTTTGCCCATATCTCCTTAAATATACGTCCTAGAGCGAAAAGGACTTTAGTTCGCGACCACCCCCAAAAAATTGAAAAATTCACCCAAAACCTAAAAAAATTGAAATTTTTATATGAAAAACTTCTTTTGCCCATATCTCCTTAAATATGCGTCCTAGAGCGAAAGGGACTTTAATTCGTGACCACCCTCAAAAAATTGAAAAATCCACCCAAAACCTAAAAAAATTTAAATTTTTATATGAAAAACTTCTTTTGCCCATATCTCCCAAACTAAGCGTCCTAGAGCGAAAAGGACTTTAATTCGTGACCACCCCGAAAAAGTTGAAAAATCCACCCAAACCCTAAAAAATTTGAAATTTTTATATGAAAAACTTCTTTTGTCCATATCTCCTTAAATATGCGTCCTATAGCGAAAAGGACTTTAATTCGTGACCACCCCCAAACAATTGAAAAATCCACCCAAAACCTAAAAAAATTGAAATTTTTATATGAAAAACTTCTTTTGCCCATATCTCCTTAAATATGCTTCCTAGAGCGAAAAGGACTTTAATTCGTGACCACCCCCAAAAAATTGAAAAATCCACCCAAAACCTAAAAAAATTGAAATTTTTATATGAAAAACTTCTTTTGCCCATATCTCCTTAAATATGCGTCCTAGAGCGAAAAGGACTCTAATTCGTGACCACCCTCAAAAAATTGAAAAATCCACCCAAAACCTAAAAAAATTTAAATTTTTATATGAAAAACTTATTTTGCCCATATCTCCTTAAATATGCTTCCTAGAGCGAAAAGGACTTTAATTCGTGACCACCCTCAAAAAACTGAAAAATCCACCCAAAAACTAAAAAAATTGAATTTTTTATATGGAAAACTTCTTTTGCCCATATCTCCTTAAATATGCGTCCTAGAGCGAAAAGGACTTTAATTCGTGACAACCCCCAAAAAAATTTAAAAATCCACCCAAAACCTAAAAACATTGAAATTTTTATATGACAAACTCCTTTGGCCCATATCTCCCTAAATATGCGTCCTAGAGCGAAAAGGACTTTAATTCGTGACCACCCCCAAAAAATTGAAAAATCCACCTAAAACCTAAAAAAATTTAAATTTTTATATGAAAAACTATTTTTGCCCATATCTCCTTAAATATGCGTCCTAGAGCGAAAAGGACTTTAATTCGTGACCTCCCCCAAAAAATTGAAAAATCCACCCAAAACCTAAAAAAATAGAAATTTTTATATGAAAAACTTCTTTTGCCCATATCTCCTTAAATATGCGTCCTAGAGCGAAAAGGACTTTAATTCGTGACCACCCCCAAAAAATTGAAAAATCCACCCAAAACCTAAAAAATTGAAATTTTTATATGAACAACTTCCCCAAAAAATCGAAAAATCCACCCAAAACCTAAAAAAATTGAAATTTTTATATGAAAAACTTCTTTTGCCCATATCTCCTTAAATATGCGTCCTAGAGCGAAAAGGACTTTAATTCGTGACCACCCCCAAAAAATTGAAACATCCACCCAAAACTTAAAAAAAATTGAAATTTTTGTATGAAAAACTTCTTTTGCCCATATCTCCTTAAATATGCGTCCTAGAGCGAAAAGGACTTTAATTCGTGACCACCCTCAAAAAATTGAAAAATCCACCCAAAACCTAAAAAAATTGAAATTTTTATATGAAATACTTCTTTTGCCCATATCTCCTTAAATATACGTCCTAGAGCGAAAAGGACTTTAATTCGCGACCACCCCCAAAAAATTGAAAAATTCACCCAAAACCTAAAAAAATTGAAATTTTTATATGAAAAACTTCTTTTGCCCATATCTCCTTAAATATGCGTCCTAGAGCGAAAGGGACTTTAATTCGTGACCACCCTCAAAAAATTTAAAAATCCACCCAAAACCTAAAAAAATTTAAATTTTTATATGAAAAACTTCTTTTGCCCATATCTCCTAAACTAAGCATCCTAGAGCGAAAAGGACTTTAATTCGTGACCACCCCGAAAAAGTTGAAAAATCCACCCAAACTCTAAAAAATTTGAAATTTTTATATGAAAAACTTCTTTTGTCCATATCTCCTTAAATATGCGTCCTATAGCGAAAAGGACTTTAATTCGTGACCACCCCCAAACAATTGAAAAATCCACCCAAAACCTAAAAAAATTTAAATTTTTATATGAAAAACTTATTTTGCCCATATCTCCTTAAATGTGCTTCCTAGAGCGAAAAGGACTTTAATTCGTGACCACCCCCAAAAAATTTAAAAATCCACCCAAAACCTAAAAAAATTGAAATTTTTATATGAAAAACTTCTTTTGTCCATATCTCCTTAAATATGCGTCCTAGAGCGAAAAGGACTTTAATTCGTGACCACCCCCAAAAAATTGAAAAATCCACCCAAAACCTAAAAAAATTGAAATTTTTATATGAAAAACTTCTTTTGCCCACATCTCCTTAAATATGCGTCCTAGAGCGAAAAGGACTTTAATTCGTGACCACCCCCAAAAAATTTAAAAATCCACCCAAAACCTAAAAAAATTGAAATTTTTATATGAAAAACTTCTTTTGCCCATATCTCCTTAAATATGCGTCCTAGGGCGAAAAGGATTTTAATTCGTGACCACCCCCAAAAAGTTGAAAAATCCACCCAAAACCTAAAAAAATTGAAATTTTTATATGAAAAACATCTATTGCCCATATCTCCTTAAATATGCGTCCTAGAGCGAAAAGGACTTTAATTCGTGACCACCCCCAAAAAATTGAAAAATCCACCCAAAACCTTAAAAAATTTAAATTTTTATATGAAAAACTTCTTTTGCCCATATCTCCTTAAATATGCGTCCTAGAGCGAAAAGGACTTTAATTCGTGACCACCCCAAAAAAATTGAAAAATCCACCCAAAACCTAAAAAAAATTAAATTTTTATATGAAAAACTATTTTTGCCCATATCTCCTTAAATATGCGTCCTAGAGCGAAAAGGACTTTAATTCGTGACCTCCCCCAAAAAATTGAAAAATCCACCCAAAACCTAAAAAAATAGAAATTTTTATATGAAAAACTTCTTTTGCCCATATCTCCTTAAATATGCGTCCTAGAGCGAAAAGGACTTTAATTCGTGACCACCCCCAAAAAATTGAAAAATCCACCCAAAACCTAAAAAATTGAAATTTTTATATGAACAACTTCCCCAAAAAATCGAAAAATCCACCCAAAACCTAAAAAAATTGAAATTTTTATATGAAAGACTTCTTTTGCCCATATCTCCTTAAATATGCGTCCTAGAGCGAAAAGGACTTTAATTCGTGACCACCCCCAAAAAATTGAAAAATCCACCCAAAACATAAAAAAATAGAAATTTTTGTATGAAAAACTTCTTTTGCCCATATCTCCTTAAATATGCGTCCTAGAGCGAAAAGGACTTTAATTCGTGACAACCCCGAAAAAGTTGAAAAATCCACCCAAACCCTAAAAAATTTGAAATTTTTATATGAAAAACTTCTTTTGTCCATATCTCCTTAAATATGCGTCCTATAGCGAAAAAGACTTTAATTCGTGACCACCCCCAAACAATTGAAAAATCCACCCAAAACCTAAAAAAATTGAAATTTTTATATGAAAAACTTCTTTTGCCCATATCTCCTTAAATATGCGTCCTAGAGCGAAAAGGACTTTAATTCGTGACCACCCCCAAAAAATTGAAAAATCCACCCAAAACTTAAAAAAAATTTAAATTTTTGTATGAAAAACTTCTTTTGCCCATATCTCCTTAAATATGCGTCCTAGAGCGAAAAGGACTTTAATTCGTGACCACCCTCAAAAAATTGAAAAATCCACCCAAAACCTAAAAAAATTGAAATTTTTATATGAAATACTTCTTTTGCCCATATCTCCTTAAATATACGTCCTAGAGCGAAAAGGACTTTAATTCGCGACCACCCCCAAAAAATTGAAAAATCCACCCAAAACCTAAAAAAAATGAAATTTTTATATGAAAAACTTCTTTTGCCCATATCTCCTTAAATATGCGTCCTAGAGCGAAAAGGACTTTAATTCGTGACCACCCCCAAAAAAGTGAAAAATCCACCCAAAACCTAAAAAAATTGAAATTTTTATATGAAAAACTTCTTTTGCCCATATCTCCTTAAATATGCTTCCTAGAGCGAAAAGGACTTTAATTCGTGACCACCCCCAAAAAATTGAAAAATCCACCCAAAACCTAAAAAAATTTAAATTTTTATACGAAAAACTTCTTTTGCCCATATCTCCTTAAATATGCGTCCTAGAGCGAAAAGGACTTTAATTCGTGACCACCCTCAAAAAATTGAAAAATCCACCCAAAACCTAAAAAAATTTAAATTTTTATATGAAAAACTTCTTTTGCCCATATCTCCTTAAATATGCTTCCTAGAGCGAAAAGGACTTTAATTCGTGACCACCCTCAAAAAACTGAAAAATCCACCCAAAACCTAAAAAAATTGAAATTTTTATATGAAAAACTTCTTTTGCCCATATCTCCTTAAATATGCGTCCTAGAGCGAAAAGGACTTTAATTCGTGACAATCCCCAAAAAATTTAAAAATCCACCCAAAACCTAAAAAAATTGAAATTTTTATATGACAAACTTCTTTTGCCCATATCTCCTTAAATATGCGTCCTAGAGCGAAAAGGACTTTAATTCGTGACCACCCCCAAAAAATTGAAAAATCCACCCAAAACCTAAAAAAATTTAAATTTTTATATGAAAAACTATTTTTGCCCATATCTCCTTAAATATGCGTCCTAGAGCGAAAAGGACTTTAATTCGTGACCTCCCCCAAAAAATTGAAAAATCCACCCAAAACCTAAAAAATAGAAATTTTTATATGAAAAACTTCTTTTGCCCATATCTCCTTAAATATGCGTCCTAGAGCGAAAAGGACTTTAATTCGTGACCACCCCCAAAAAATTGAAAAATCCACCCAAAACCTAAAAAATTGAAATTTTTATATGAACAACTTCCCCAAAAAATCGAAAAATCCACCCAAAACCTAAAAAAATTGAAATTTTTATATGAAAAACTTCTTTTGCCCATATCTCCTTAAATATGCGTCCTAGAGCGAAAAGGACTTTAATTCGTGACCACCCCCAAAAAATTGAAAAATCCACCCAAAACTTAAAAAAAATTGAAATTTTTGTATGAAAAACTTCTTTTGCCCATATCTCCTTAAATATGCGTCCTAGAGCGAAAAGGACTTTAATTCGTGACCACCCTCAAAAAATTGAAAAATCCACCCAAAACCTAAAAAAATTGAAATTTTTATATGAAATACTTCTTTTGCCCATATCTCCTTAAATATACGTCCTAGAGCGAAAAGGACTTTAATTCGCGACCACCCCCAAAAAATTGAAAAATTCACCCAAAACCTAAAAAAATTGAAATTTTTATATGAAAAACTTCTTTTGCCCATATCTCCTTAAATATGCGTCCTAGAGCAAGGGACTTTAATTCGTGACCACCCTCAAAAAATTGAAAAATCCACCCAAAACCTAAAAAAATTTAAATTTTTATATGAAAAACTTCTTTTGCCCATATCTCCTAAACTAAGCGTCCTAGAGCGAAAAGGACTTTAATTCGTGACCACCCCGAAAAAGTTGAAAAATCCACCCAAACCCTAAAAAATTTGAAATTTTTATATGAAAAACTTCTTTTGTCCATATCTCCTTAAATATGCGTCCTATAGCGAAAAGGACTTTAATTCGTGACCACCCCCAAACAATTGAAAAATCCACCCAAAACCTAAAAAAATTGAGATTTTTATATGAAAAACTTCTTTTGCCCATATCTCCTTAAATATGCTTCCTAGAGCGAAAAGGACTTTAATTCGTGACCACCCTCAAAAAATTGAAAAATCCACCCAAAACTTAAAAAAATTGAAATTTTTGTATGAAAAACTTCTTTTGCCCATATCTCCTTAAATATGCGTCCTAGAGCGAAAAGGACTTTAATTCGTGACCACCCTCAAAAAATTGAAAAATCCACCCAAAACCTAAAAAAATTGAAATTTTTATATGAAATACTTCTTTTGCCCATATCTCCTTAAATATGCGTCCTAGAGCGAAAAGGACTTTAATTCGCGACCACCCCCAAAAAATTGAAAAATTCACCCAAAACCTAAAAAAATTGAAATTTTTATATGAAAAACTTCTTTTGCCCATATCTCCTTAAATATGCGTCCTAGAGCGAAAGGGACTTTAATTCGTGACCACCCTCAAAAAATTGAAAAATCCACCCAAAACCTAAAAAAATTGAAATTTTTATATGAAAAACTTCTTTTGCCCATATCTCCTAAACTAAGCGTCCTAGAGCGAAAAGGACTTTAATTCGTGACCACCCCGAAAAAGTTGAAAAATCCACCCAAACCCTAAAAAATTTGAAATTTTTATATGAAAAACTTCTTTTGTCCATATCTCCTTAAATATGCGTCCTATAGCGAAAAGGACTTTAATTCGTGACCACCCCCAAAAAATTGAAAAATCCACCCAAAACCTAAAAAAATTTAAATTTTTATATGAACAACTTCCCCAAAAAATCGAAAAATCCAACCAAAACCTAAAAAAATTTAAATTTTTATATGAAAAACTTATTTTGCCCATATCTCCTTAAATGTGCTTCCTAGAGCGAAAAGGACTTTAATTCGTGACCACCCCCAAAAAATTTAAAAATCCACCCAAAACCTAAAAAAATTGGAATTTTTATATGAAAAACTTCTTTTATCCATATCTCCTTAAATATGCGTCCTAGAGCGAAAAGGACTTTAATTCGTGACCACCCCCAAAAAATTGAAAAATCCACCCAAAACCTAAAAAAATTTAAATTTTTATATGAAAAACTTCTTTTGCCCATATCTCCTTAAATATGCGTCCTAGGGCGAAAAGGACTTTAATTCGTGACCACCCCCAAAAAATTGAAAAATCCACCCAAAACCTTAAAAAATTTAAATTTTTATATGAAAAACTTCTTTTGCCCATATCTCCTTAAATATGCGTCCTAGAGCGAAAAGGACTTAATTTCGTGACCACCCCCAAAAAATTGAAAAATCCACCCAAAACCTAAAAAAATTTAAATTTTTATATGAAAAACTATTTTTGCCCATATCTCCTTAAATATGCGTCCTAGAGCGAAAAGGACTTTAATTCGTGACCTCCCCCAAAAAATTGAAAAATCCACCCAAAACCTAAAAAAATAGAAATTTTTATATGAAAAACTTCTTTTGCCCATATCTCCTTAAATATGCGTCCTAGAGCGAAAAGGACTTTAATTCGTGACCACCCCCAAAAAATTTAAAAATCCACCCAAAACCTAAAAAATTGAAATTTTTATATGAACAACTTCCCCAAAAAATCGAAAAATCCACCCAAAACCTAAAAAAATTGAAATTTTTATATGAAAGACTTCTTTTGCCCATATCTCCTTAAATATGCGTCCTAGAGCGAAAAGGACTTTAATTCGTGACCACCCCCAAAAAATTGAAAAATCCACCCAAAACTTAAAAAAATTGAAATTTTTGTATGAAAAACTTCTTTTGCCCATATCTCCTTAAATATGCGTCCTAGAGCGAAAAGGACTTTAATTCGTGACCACCCCCAAAAAATTGAAAAATCCACCCAAAACCTAAAAAAATTGAAATTTTTATATGAAATACTTCTTAAATATACGTCCTAGAGCGAAAAGGACTTTAATTCGCGACCATCCCCAAAAAATTGAAAAATTCACCCAAAACCTAAAAAAATTGAAATTTTTATATGAAAAACTTCTTTTGCCCATATCTCCTTAAATATGCGTCCTAGAGCGAAAGGGACTTTAATTCGTGACCACCCTCAAAAAATTGAAAAATCCACCCAAAACCTAAAAAAATTTAAATTTTTATATGAAAAACTTCTTTTGCCCATATCTCCTAAACTAAGCGTCCTAGAGCGAAAAGGACTTTAATTCGTGACCACCCCGAAAAAGTTGAAAAATCCACCCAAACCCTAAAAAATTTGAAATTTTTATATGAAAAACTTCTTTTGTCCATATCTCCTTAAATATGCGTCCTATAGCGAAAAGGACTTTAACTCGTGACCACCCCCAAACAATTGAAAAATCCACCCAAAACCTAAAAAAATTGAAATTTTTATATGAAAAACTTCTTTTGCCCATATCTCCTTAAATATGCGTCCTAGAGCGAAAAGGACTTTAATTCGTGACCACCCTCAAAAAATTGAAAAATCCACCCAAAACCTAAAAAAATTTAAATTTTTATATGAAAAACTTCTTTTGCCCATATCTCCTTAAATATGCGTCCTAGAGCGAAAAGGACTTTAATTCGTGACCACCCTCAAAAAATTGAAAAATCCACCCAAAACCTAAAAAAATTTAAATTTTTATATGAAAAACTTATTTTGCCCATATCTCCTTAAATATGCTTCCTAGAGCGAAAAGGACTTTAATTCGTGACCACCCTCAAAAAACTGAAAAATCCACCCAAAACCTAAAAAAATTGAAATTTTTATATGAAAAACTTCTTTTGCCCATATCTCCTTAAATATGCGTCCTAGAGCGAAAAGGACTTTAATTCGTGACAACCCCCAAAAAATTTAAAAATCCACCCAAAACCTAAAAAAATTGAAATTTTTATATGACAAACTTCTTTTGCCCATATCTCCTTAAATATGCGTCCTAGAGCGAAAAGGACTTTAATTCGTGACCACCCCCAAAAAATTGAAAAATCCACCCAAAACCTAAAAAAATTTAAATTTTTATATGAAAAACTTCTTTTGCCCATATCTCCTTAAATATGCGTCCTAGAGCGAAAAGGACTTTAATTCGTGACCACCCTCAAAAAATTGAAAAATCCACCCAAAACCTAAAAAAATTTAAATTTTTATATGAAAAACTTATTTTGCCCATATCTCCTTAAATATGCTTCCTAGAGCGAAAAGGACTTTAATTCGTGACCACCCCCAAAAAATTGAAAAATCCACCCAAAACCTAAAAAAATTTAAATTTTTATATGAAAAACTATTTTTGCCCATATCTCCTTAAATATGCGTCCTAGAGCGAAAAGGACTTTAATTCGTGACCTCCCCCAAAAAATTGAAAAATCCACCCAAAACCTAAAAAAATAGAAATTTTTATATGAAAAACTTCTTTTGCCCATATCTCCTTAAATATGCGTCCTAGAGCGAAAAGGACTTTAATTCGTGACCACCCCCAAAAAATTGAAAAATCCACCCAAAACCTAAAAAATTGAAATTTTTATATGAACAACTTCCCCAAAAAATCGAAAAATCCACCCAAAACCTAAAAAAATTGAAATTTTTATATGAAAAACTTCTTTTGCCCATATCTCCTTAAATATGCGTCCTAGAGCGAAAAGGACTTTAATTCGTGACCACCCCCAAAAAATTGAAAAATCCACCCAAAACCTAAAAAAAATTAAATTTTTATATGAAAAACTTATTTTGCCCATATCTCCTTAAATATGCTTCCTAGAGCGAAAAGGACTTTAATTCGCGACCACCCCCAAAAAATTTAAAAATTCACCCAAAACCTAAAAAAATTGAAATTTTTATATGAAAAACTTCTTTTGCCCATATCTCCTTAAATATGCGTCCTAGAGTGAAAGGGACTTTAATTCGTGACCACCCTCAAAAAATTGAAAAATCCACCCAAAACCTAAAAAAATTTAAATTTTTATATGAAAAACTTATTTTGCCCATATCTCCTTAAATATGCTTCCTAGAGCGAAAAGGACTTTAATTCGTGACCACCCCCAAAAAATTTAAAAATCCACCCAAAACCTAAAAAAATTGAAATTTTTATATGAAAAACTTCTTTTGTCCATATCTCCTTAAATATGCGTCCTAGAGCGAAAAGGACTTTAATTCGTGACCACCCCCAAAAAATTGAAAAATCCACCCAAAACCTAAAAAAATTGAAATTTTTATATGAAAAACTTCTTTTGCCCATATCTCCTTAAATATGCGTCCTAGAGCGAAAAGGACTTTAAGTCGTGACCACCCCCAAAAAATTTAAAAATCCACCCAAAACCTAAAAAAATTGAAATTTTTATATGAAAAACTTCTTTTGCCCATATCTCCTTAAATATGCGTCCTAGGGCGAAAAGGACTTTAATTCGTGACCACCCCCAAAAAGTTGAAAAATCCACCCAAAACCTAAAAAAATTGAAATTTTTATATGAAAAACTTCTATTGCCCATATCTCCTTAAATATGCGTCCTAGAGCGAAAAGGACTTTAATTCGTGACCACCCCAAAAAATTTAAAAATCCACCCAAAACCTTAAAAAATTTAAATTTTTATATGAAAAACTTCTTTTGCACACATCTCCTTAAATATGCGTCCTAGAGCGAAAAGGACTTTAATTCGTGACCACCCCAAAAAATTGAAAAATCCACCCAAAACCTAAAAAAATTTAAATTTTTATATGAAAAACTATTTTTGCCCATATCTCCTTAAATATGCGTCCTAGAGCGAAAAGGACTTTAATTCGTGACCTCCCCCAAAAAATTGAAAAATCCACCCAAAACCTAAAAAAATAGAAATTTTTATATGAAAAACTTCTTTTGCCCATATCTCCTTAAATATGCGTCCTAGAGCGAAAAGGACTTTAATTCGTGACCACACCCAAAAAATTGAAAAATCCACCCAAAACCTAAAAAATTGAAATTTTTATATGAACAACTTCCCCAAAAAATCGAAAAATCCACCCAAAACCTAAAAAAATTGAAATTTTTATATGAAAAACTTCTTTTGCCCATATCTCCTTAAATATGCGTCCTAGAGCGAAAAGGACTTTAATTCGTGACCACCCCCAAAAAATTGAAAAATCCACCCAAAACTTAAAAAAATTGAAATTTTTGTATGAAAAACTTCTTTTGCCCATATCTCCTTAAATATGCGTCCTAGAGCGAAAAGGACTTTAATTCGTGACCACCCTCAAAAAATTGAAAAATCCACCCAAAACCTAAAAAAATTGAAATTTTTATATGAAATACTTCTTTTGCCCATATCTCCTTAAATATATACGCGAAAAGGACTTTAATTCGCGACCACCCCCAAAAAATTGAAAAATTCACCCAAAACCTAAAAAAATTTAAATTTTTATATGAAAAACTTCTTTTGCCCATATCTCCTTAAATATGCGTCCTAGAGCGAAAAGGACTTTAATTCGTGACCACCCTCAAAAAATTGAAAAATCCACCCAAAACCTAAAAAAATTTAAATTTTTATATGAAAAACTTATTTTGCCCATATCTCCTTAAATATGCTTCCTAGAGCGAAAAGGACTTTAATTCGTGACCACCCTCAAAAAACTGAAAAATCCACCCAAAACCTAAAAAAATTGAAATTTTTATATGAAAAACTTCTTTTGCCCATATCTCCTTAAATATGCGTCCTAGAGCGAAAAGGACTTTAATTCGTGACAACCCCCAAAAAATTTAAAAATCCACCCAAAACCTAAAAAAATTGAAATTTTTATATGACAAACTTCTTTTGCCCATATCTCCTTAAATATGCGTCCTAGAGCGAAAAGGACTTTAATTCGTGACCACCCCCAAAAAATTGAAAAATCCACCCAAAACCTAAAAAAATTTAAATTTTTATATGAAAAACTTCTTTTGCCCATATCTCCTTAAATATGCGTCCTAGAGCGAAAAGGACTTTAATTCGTGACCACCCTCAAAAAATTGAAAAATCCACCCAAAACCTAAAAAAAATTAAATTTTTATATGAAAAACTTATTTTGCCCATATCTCCTTAAATATGCTTCCTAGAGCGAAAAGGACTTTAATTCGTGACCACCCCCAAAAAATTGAAAAATCCACCCAAAACCTAAAAAAATTTAAATTTTTATATGAAAAACTATTTTTGCCCATATCTCCTTAAATATGCGTCCTAGAGCGAAAAGGACTTTAATTCGTGACCTCCCCCAAAAAATTGAAAAATCCACCCAAAACCTAAAAAAATAGAAATTTTTATATGAAAAACTTCTTTTGCCCATATCTCCTTAAATATGCGTCCTAGAGCGAAAAGGACTTTAATTCGTGACCACACCCAAAAAATTGAAAAATCCACCCAAAACCTAAAAAATTGAAATTTTTATATGAACAACTTCCCCAAAAAATCGAAAAATCCACCCAAAACCTAAAAAAATTGAAATTTTTATATGAAAAACTTCTTTTGCCCATATCTCCTTAAATATGCGTCCTAGAGCGAAAAGGACTTTAATTCGTGACCACCCTCAAAAAATTGAAAAATCCACCCAAAACCTAAAAAAATTGAAATTTTTATATGAAATACTTCTTTTGCCCATATCTCCTTAAATATGCGTCCTAGAGCGAAAAGGACTTTAATTCGCGACCACCCCCAAAAAATTGAAAAATTCACCCAAAACCTAAAAAAATTGAAATTTTTATATGAAAAACTTCTTTTGCCCATATCTCCTTAAATATGCGTCCTAGAGCGAAAGGGACTTTAATTCGTGACCACCCTCAAAAAATTGAAAAATCCACCCAAAACCTAAAAAAATTGAAATTTTTATATGAAAAACTTCTTTTGCCCATATCTCCTAAACTAAGCGTCCTAGAGCGAAAAGGACTTTAATTCGTGACCACCCCGAAAAAGTTGAAAAATCCACCCAAACCCTAAAAAATTTGAAATTTTTATATGAAAAACTTCTTTTGTCCATATCTCCTTAAATATGCGTCCTATAGCGAAAAGGACTTTAATTCGTGACCACCCCCAAAAAATTGAAAAATCCACCCAAAACCTAAAAAAATTTAAATTTTTATATGAACAACTTCCCCAAAAAATCGAAAAATCCAACCAAAACCTAAAAAAAATTAAATTTTTATATGAAAAACTTATTTTGCCCATATCTCCTTAAATGTGCTTCCTAGAGCGAAAAGGACTTTAATTCGTGACCACCCCCAAAAAATTTAAAAATCCACCCAAAACCTAAAAAAATTGAAATTTTTATATGAAAAACTTCTTTTATCCATATCTCCTTAAATATGCGTCCTAGAGCGAAAAGGACTTTAATTCGTGACCACCCCCAAAAAATTGAAAAATCCACCCAAAACCTAAAAAAATTTAAATTTTTATATGAAAAACTTCTTTTGCCCATATCTCCTTAAATATGCGTCCTAGGGCGAAAAGGACTTTAATTCGTGACCACCCCCAAAAAGTTGAAAAATCCACCCAAAACCTAAAAAAATTGAATTTTTTATATGAAAAACATCTATTGCCCATATCTCCTTAAATATGCGTCCTAGAGCGAAAAGGACTTTAATTCGTGACCACCCCCAAAAAATTGAAAAATCCACCCAAAACCTTAAAAAATTTAAATTTTTATATGAAAAACTTCTTTTGCCCATATCTCCTTAAATATGCGTCCTAGAGCGAAAAGGACTTAATTTCGTGACCACCCCCAAAAAATTGAAAAATCCACCCAAAACCTAAAAAAATTTAAATTTTTATATGAAAAACTATTTTTGCCCATATCTCCTTAAATATGCGTCCTAGAGCGAAAAGGACTTTAATTCGTGACCTCCCCCAAAAAATTGAAAAATCCACCCAAAACCTAAAAAAATAGAAATTTTTATATGAAAAACTTCTTTTGCCCATATCTCCTTAAATATGCGTCCTAGAGCGAAAAGGACTTTAATTCGTGACCACCCCCAAAAAATTTAAAAATCCACCCAAAACCTAAAAAATTGAAATTTTTATATGAACAACTTCCCCAAAAAATCGAAAAATCCACCCAAAACCTAAAAAAATTGAAATTTTTATATGAAAGACTTCTTTTGCCCATATCTCCTTAAATATGCGTCCTAGAGCGAAAAGGACTTTAATTCGTGACCACCCCCAAAAAATTGAAAAATCCACCCAAAACTTAAAAAAATTGAAATTTTTGTATGAAAAACTTCTTTTGCCCATATCTCCTTAAATATGCGTCCTAGAGCGAAAAGGACTTTAATTCGTGACCACCCCCAAAAAATTGAAAAATCCACCCAAAACCTAAAAAAATTGAAATTTTTATATGAAATACTTCTTAAATATACGTCCTAGAGCGAAAAGGACTTTAATTCGCGACCATCCCCAAAAAATTGAAAAATTCACCCAAAACCTAAAAAAATTGAAATTTTTATATGAAAAACTTCTTTTGCCCATATCTCCTTAAATATGCGTCCTAGAGCGAAAGGGACTTTAATTCGTGACCACCCTCAAAAAATTGAAAAATCCACCCAAAACCTAAAAAAATTTAAATTTTTATATGAAAAACTTCTTTTGCCCATATCTCCTAAACTAAGCGTCCTAGAGCGAAAAGGACTTTAATTCGTGACCACCCCGAAAAAGTTGAAAAATCCACCCAAACCCTAAAAAATTTGAAATTTTTATATGAAAAACTTCTTTTGTCCATATCTCCTTAAATATGCGTCCTATAGCGAAAAGGACTTTAACTCGTGACCACCCCCAAACAATTGAAAAATCCACCCAAAACCTAAAAAAATTGAAATTTTTATATGAAAAACTTCTTTTGCCCATATCTCCTTAAATATGCGTCCTAGAGCGAAAAGGACTTTAATTCGTGACCACCCTCAAAAAATTGAAAAATCCACCCAAAACCTAAAAAAATTTAAATTTTTATATGAAAAACTTCTTTTGCCCATATCTCCTTAAATATGCGTCCTAGAGCGAAAAGGACTTTAATTCGTGACCACCCTCAAAAAATTGAAAAATCCACCCAAAACCTAAAAAAATTTAAATTTTTATATGAAAAACTTATTTTGCCCATATCTCCTTAAATATGCTTCCTAGAGCGAAAAGGACTTTAATTCGTGACCACCCTCAAAAAACTGAAAAATCCACCCAAAACCTAAAAAAATTGAAATTTTTATATGAAAAACTTCTTTTGCCCATATCTCCTTAAATATGCGTCCTAGAGCGAAAAGGACTTTAATTCGTGACAACCCCCAAAAAATTTAAAAATCCACCCAAAACCTAAAAAAATTGAAATTTTTATATGACAAACTTCTTTTGCCCATATCTCCTTAAATATGCGTCCTAGAGCGAAAAGGACTTTAATTCGTGACCACCCCCAAAAAATTGAAAAATCCACCCAAAACCTAAAAAAATTTAAATTTTTATATGAAAAACTTCTTTTGCCCATATCTCCTTAAATATGCGTCCTAGAGCGAAAAGGACTTTAATTCGTGACCACCCTCAAAAAATTGAAAAATCCACCCAAAACCTAAAAAAATTTAAATTTTTATATGAAAAACTTATTTTGCCCATATCTCCTTAAATATGCTTCCTAGAGCGAAAAGGACTTTAATTCGTGACCACCCCCAAAAAATTGAAAAATCCACCCAAAACCTAAAAAAATTTAAATTTTTATATGAAAAACTATTTTTGCCCATATCTCCTTAAATATGCGTCCTAGAGCGAAAAGGACTTTAATTCGTGACCTCCCCCAAAAAATTGAAAAATCCACCCAAAACCTAAAAAAATAGAAATTTTTATATGAAAAACTTCTTTTGCCCATATCTCCTTAAATATGCGTCCTAGAGCGAAAAGGACTTTAATTCGTGACCACCCCCAAAAAATTGAAAAATCCACCCAAAACCTAAAAAATTGAAATTTTTATATGAACAACTTCCCCAAAAAATCGAAAAATCCACCCAAAACCTAAAAAAATTGAAATTTTTATATGAAAAACTTCTTTTGCCCATATCTCCTTAAATATGCGTCCTAGAGCGAAAAGGACTTTAATTCGTGACCACCCCCAAAAAATTGAAAAATCCACCCAAAACCTAAAAAAAATTAAATTTTTATATGAAAAACTTATTTTGCCCATATCTCCTTAAATATGCTTCCTAGAGCGAAAAGGACTTTAATTCGCGACCACCCCCAAAAAATTTAAAAATTCACCCAAAACCTAAAAAAATTGAAATTTTTATATGAAAAACTTCTTTTGCCCATATCTCCTTAAATATGCGTCCTAGAGTGAAAGGGACTTTAATTCGTGACCACCCTCAAAAAATTGAAAAATCCACCCAAAACCTAAAAAAATTTAAATTTTTATATGAAAAACTTATTTTGCCCATATCTCCTTAAATATGCTTCCTAGAGCGAAAAGGACTTTAATTCGTGACCACCCCCAAAAAATTTAAAAATCCACCCAAAACCTAAAAAAATTGAAATTTTTATATGAAAAACTTCTTTTGTCCATATCTCCTTAAATATGCGTCCTAGAGCGAAAAGGACTTTAATTCGTGACCACCCCCAAAAAATTGAAAAATCCACCCAAAACCTAAAAAAATTGAAATTTTTATATGAAAAACTTCTTTTGCCCATATCTCCTTAAATATGCGTCCTAGAGCGAAAAGGACTTTAATTCGTGACCACCCCCAAAAAATTGAAAAATCCACCCAAAACCTAAAAAAATTGAAATTTTTATATGAAAAACTTCTTTTGCCCATATCTCCTTAAATATGCGTCCTAGGGCGAAAAGGACTTTAATTCGTGACCACCCCCAAAAAGTTGAAAAATCCACCCAAAACCTAAAAAAATTGAAATTTTTATATGAAAAACTTCTATTGCCCATATCTCCTTAAATATGCGTCCTAGAGCGAAAAGGACTTTAATTCGTGACCACCCCAAAAAATTTAAAAATCCACCCAAAACCTTAAAAAATTTAAATTTTTATATGAAAAACTTCTTTTGCACACATCTCCTTAAATATGCGTCCTAGAGCGAAAAGGACTTTAATTCGTGACCACCCCAAAAAATTGAAAAATCCACCCAAAACCTAAAAAAATTTAAATTTTTATATGAAAAACTATTTTTGCCCATATCTCCTTAAATATGCGTCCTAGAGCGAAAAGGACTTTAATTCGTGACCTCCCCCAAAAAATTGAAAAATCCACCCAAAACCTAAAAAAATAGAAATTTTTATATGAAAAACTTCTTTTGCCCATATCTCCTTAAATATGCGTCCTAGAGCGAAAAGGACTTTAATTCGTGACCACACCCAAAAAATTGAAAAATCCACCCAAAACCTAAAAAATTGAAATTTTTATATGAACAACTTCCCCAAAAAATCGAAAAATCCACCCAAAACCTAAAAAAATTGAAATTTTTATATGAAAAACTTCTTTTGCCCATATCTCCTTAAATATGCGTCCTAGAGCGAAAAGGACTTTAATTCGTGACCACCCCCAAAAAATTGAAAAATCCACCCAAAACTTAAAAAAATTGAAATTTTTGTATGAAAAACTTCTTTTGCCCATATCTCCTTAAATATGCGTCCTAGAGCGAAAAGGACTTTAATTCGTGACCACCCTCAAAAAATTGAAAAATCCACCCAAAACCTAAAAAAATTGAAATTTTTATATGAAATACTTCTTTTGCCCATATCTCCTTAAATATATACGCGAAAAGGACTTTAATTCGCGACCACCCCCAAAAAATTGAAAAATTCACCCAAAACCTAAAAAAATTGAAATTTTTATATGAAAAACTTATTTTGCCCATATCTCCTTAAATATGCTTCCTAGAGCGAAAAGGACTTTAATTCGCGACCACCCCCAAAAAATTGAAAAATTCACCCAAAACCTAAAAAAATTTAAATTTTTATATGAAAAACTTCTTTTGCCCATATCTCCTAAACTAAGCGTCCTAGAGCGAAAAGGACTTTAATTCGTGACCACCCCAAAAAACTGACAAATCCACCCAAACCCTAAAAAATTTGAAATTTTTATATGAAAAACTTCTTTTGTCCATATCTCCTTAAATATGCGTCCTATAGCGAAAAGGACTTTAATTCGTGACCACCCCCAAACAATTGAAAAATCCACCCAAAACCTAAAAAAATTGAAATTTTTATATGAAAAACTTCTTTTGCCCATATCTCCTTAAATATGCTTCCTAGAGCGAAAAGGACTTTAATTCGTGACCACCCCCAAAAAATTGAAAAATCCACCCAAAACCTAAAAAAATTGAAATTTTTATATGAAAAACTTCTTTTGCCCATATCTCCTTAAATATGCGTCCTAGAGCGAAAAGGACTTTAATTCGTGACCACCCTCAAAAAATTGAAAAATCCACCCAAAACCTAAAAAAATTTAAATTTTTATATGAAAAACTTATTTTGCCCATATCTCCTTAAATATGCTTCCTAGAGCGAAAAGGACTTTAATTCGTGACCACCCTCAAAAAACTGAAAAATCCACCCAAAACCTAAAAAAATTTAAATTTTTATATGAAAAACTTCTTTTGCCCATATCTCCTTAAATATGCGTCCTAGAGCGAAAAGGACTTTAATTCGTGACCACCCCCAAAAAATTTAAAAATCCACCCAAAACCTAAAAAAATTGAAATTTTTATAGGACAAACTTCTTTTGCCCATATCTCCTTAAATATGCGTCCTAGAGCGAAAAGGACTTTAATTCGTGACCACCCCCAAAAAATTGAAAAATCCACCCAAAACCTAAAAAAATTTAAATTTTTATATGAAAAACTTCTTTTGCCCATATCTCCTTAAATATGCGTCCTAGAGCGAAAAGGACTTTAATTCGTGACCTCCCCCAAAAAATTGAAAAATCCACCCAAAACCTAAAAAAATAGAAATTTTTATATGAAAAACTTCTTTTGCCCATATCTCCTTAAATATGCGTCCTAGAGCGAAAAGGACTTTAATTCGTGACCACCCCCAAAAAATTGAAAAATCCACCCAAAACCTAAAAAATTGAAATTTTTATATGAACAACTTCCCCAAAAAATCGAAAAATCCACCCAAAACCTAAAAAAATTGAAATTTTTATATGAAAAACTTCTTTTGCCCATATCTCCTTAAATATGCGTCCTAGAGCGAAAAGGACTTTAATTCGTGACCACCCCCAAAAAATTGAAAAATCCACCCAAAACCTAAAAAATTTAAATTTTTTTATGAAAAACTTCTTTTGCCCATATCTCCTTAAATATGCGTCCTAGAGCGAAAAGGACTTTAATTCGTGACCACCCTCAAAAAATTGAAAAATCCACCCAAAACCTAAAAAAATTGAAATTTTTATATGAAATACTTCTTTTGCCCATATCTCCTTAAATATGCGTCCTAGAGCGAAAAGGACTTTAATTCGCGACCACCCCCAAAAAATTGAAAAATTCACCCAAAACCTAAAAAAATTTAAATTTTTATATGAAAAACTTCTTTTGCCCATATCTCCTTAAATATGCGTCCTAGAGCGAAAGGGACTTTAATTCGTGACCACCCTCAAAAAATTGAAAAATCCACCCAAAACCTAAAAAAATTTAAATTTTTGTATGAAAAACTTCTTTTGCCCATATCTCCTAAACTAAGCGTCCTAGAGCGAAAAGGACTTTAATTCGTGACCACCCCGAAAAAGTTGAAAAATCCACCCAAACCCTAAAAAATTTGAAATTTTTATATGAAAAACTTCTTTTGTCCATATCTCCTTAAATATGCGTCCTATAGCGAAAAGGACTTTAATTCGTGACCACCCCCAAAAAATTGAAAAATCCACCCAAAACCTAAAAAAATTGAAATTTTTATATGAAAAACTTCTTTTGCCCATATCTCCTTAAATATGCTTCCTAGAGCGAAAAGGACTTTAATTCGTGACCACCCCCAAAAAATTGAAAAATCCACCCAAAACCTAAAAAAATTGAAATTTTTATATGAAAAACTTCTTTTGCCCATATCTCCTTAAATATGCGTCCTAGAGCGAAAAGGACTTTAATTCGTGACCACCCTCAAAAAATTGAAAAATCCACCCAAAACCTAAAAAAATTTAAATTTTTATATGAAAAACTTATTTTGCCCATATCTCCTTAAATATGCTTCCTAGAGCGAAAAGGACTTTAATTCGTGACCACCCCCAAAAAATTGAAAAATCCACCCAAAACCTAAAAAAATTGAAATTTTTATATGAAAAACTTCTTTTGCCCATATCTCCTTAAATATGCGTCCTAGAGCGAAAAGGACTTTAATTCGTGACCACCCCCAAAAAATTTAAAAATCCACCCAAAACCTAAAAAAATTGAAATTTTTATATGAAAAACTTCTTTTGCCCATATCTTCTTAAATATGCGTCCTAGGGCGAATAGGACTTTAATTCGTGACCACCCCCAAAAAATTGAAAAATCCACCCAAAACCTTAAAAAATTTAAATTTTTATATGAAAAACTTCTTTTGCCCATATCTCCTTAAATATGCGTCCTAGAGCGAAAAGGACTTTAATTCGTGACCACCCCCAAAAAATTTAAAAATCCACCCAAAACCTAAAAAAATTTAAATTTTTATATGAAAAACTATTTTTGCCCATATCTCCTTAAATATGCGTCCTAGAGCGAAAAGGACTTTAATTCGTGACCTCCCCCAAAAAATTGAAAAATCCACCCAAAACCTAAAAAAATAGAAATTTTTATATGAAAAACTTCTTTTGCCCATATCTCCTTAAATATGCGTCCTAGAGCGAAAAGGACTTTAATTCGTGACCACCCCCAAAAAATTGAAAAATCCACCCAAAACCTAAAAAATTGAAATTTTTATATGAACAACTTCCCCAAAAAATCGAAAAATCCACCCAAAACCTAAAAAAAATTGAAATTTTTATATGAAAAACTTCTTTTGCCCATATCTCCTTAAATATGCGTCCTAGAGCGAAAAGGACTTTAATTCGTGACCACCCCCAAAAAATTGAAAAATCCACCCAAAACTTAAAAAAATTGAAATTTTTGTATGAAAAACTTCTTTTGCCCATATCTCCTTAAATATGCGTCCTAGAGCGAACAGGACTTTAATTCGTGACCACCCTCAAAAAATTGAAAAATCCACCCAAAACCTAAAAAAATTGAAATTTTTATATGAAATACTTCTTTTGCCCATATCTCCTTAAATATACGTCCTAGAGCGAAAAGGACTTTAATTCGCGACCACCCCCAAAAAATTGAAAAATTCACCCAAAACCTAAAAAAATTGAAATTTTTATATGAAAAACTTCTTTTGCCCATATCTCCTTAAATATGCGTCCTAGAGCGAAAGGGACTTTAATTCGTGACCACCCTCAAAAAATTGAAAAATCCACCCAAAACCTAAAAAAATTTAAATTTTTATATGAAAAACTTCTTTTGCCCATATCTCCTAAACTAAGCGTCCAAGAGCGAAAAGGACTTTAATTCGTGACCACCCCGAAAAAGTTGAAAAATCCACCCAAACCCTAAAAAATTTGAAATTTTTATATGAAAAACTTCTTTTGTCCATATCTCCTTAAATATGCGTCCTAGAGCGAAAAGGACTTTAATTCGTGACCACCCCCAAACAATTGAAAAATCCACCCAAAACCTAAAAAAATTGAAATTTTTATATGAAAAACTTCTTTTGCCCATATCTCCTTAAATATGCTTCCTAGAGCGAAAAGGACTTTAATTCGTGACCACCCCCAAAAAATTGAAAAATCCACCCAAAACCTAAAAAAATTTAAATTTTTATATGAAAAACTTCTTTTGCCCATATCTCCTTAAATATGCGTCCTAGAGCGAAAAGGAATTTATTTCGTGACCACTCTCAAAAAATTGAAAAATCCACCCAAAACCTAAAAAAATTGAAATTTTTATATGAAAAACTTATTTTGCCCATATCTCCTTAAATATGCTTCCTAGAGCGAAAAGGAATTTAATTCGTGACCACCCTCAAAAAACTGAAAAATCCACCCAAAACCTAAAAAAATTGAAATTTTTATATGAAAAACTTCTTTTGCCCATATCTCCTTAAATATGCGTCCTAGAGCGAAAAGGACTTTAATTCGTGACAACCCCCAAAAATTTAAAAATCCACCCAAAACCTAAAAAAATAGAAATTTTTATATGAAAAACTTCTTTTGCCCATATCTCCTTAAATATGCGTCCTAGAGCGAAAAGGACTTTAATTCGTGACCACCCCAAAAAATTGAAAAATCCACCCAAAACCTAAAAAAATTTAAATTTTTATATGAAAAACTATTTTTGCCCATATCTCCTTAAATATGCTTCCTAGAGCGAAAAGGACTTTAATTCGTGACCACCCCCAAAAAGTTGAAAAATCCACCCAAAACCTAAAAAAATTGAAATTTTTATATGAAAAACTCCTTTGTCCATATCTCCTTAAATATGCGTCCTAGAGCGAAAAGGACTTTAATTCGTGACCACCCCCAAAAAATTGAAAAATCCACCCAAAACTAAAAAAAATTGAAATTTTTATATGAAAAACTTCTTTTGCCCATATCTCCTTAAATATGCGTCCTAGAGCGAAAAGGACTTTAATTCGTGACCACCCCCAAAAAATTGAAAAATCCACCCAAAACCTAAAAAAATTGAAATTTTTATATGAAAAACTTCTTTTGCCCATATCTCCTTAAATATGCGTCCTAGGGCGAAAAGGACTTTAATTCGTGACCACCCCCAAAAAGTTGAAAAATCCACCCAAAACCTAAAAAAATTGAAATTTTTATATGAAAGACTTCTATTGCCCATATCTCCTTAAATATGCGTCCTAGAGCGAAAAGGACTTTAATTCGTGACCACCCCCAAAAAATTGAAAAATCCACCCAAAACCTTAAAAAATTTAAATTTTTATATGAAAAACTTCTTTTGCCCATATCTCCTTAAATATGCGTCCTAGAGCGAAAAGGACTTTAATTCGTGACCACCCCCAAAAAATTTAAAAATCCACCCAAAACCTAAAAAAATTGAAATTTTTATATGAAAAACTTCTTTTGCCCATATCTTCTTAAATATGCGTCCTAGGGCGAATAGGACTTTAATTCGTGACCACCCCCAAAAAATTGAAAAATCCACCCAAAACCTTAAAAAATTTAAATTTTTATATGAAAAACTTCTTTTGCCCATATCTCCTTAAATATGCGTCCTAGAGCGAAAAGGACTTTAATTCGTGACCACCCCCAAAAAATTTAAAAATCCACCCAAAACCTAAAAAAATTTAAATTTTTATATGAAAAACTATTTTTGCCCATATCTCCTTAAATATGCGTCCTAGAGCGAAAAGGACTTTAATTCGTGACCTCCCCCAAAAAATTGAAAAATCCACCCAAAACCTAAAAAAATAGAAATTTTTATATGAAAAACTTCTTTTGCCCATATCTCCTTAAATATGCGTCCTAGAGCGAAAAGGACTTTAATTCGTGACCACCCCCAAAAAATTGAAAAATCCACCCAAAACCTAAAAAATTGAAATTTTTATATGAACAACTTCCCCAAAAAATCGAAAAATCCACCCAAAACCTAAAAAAATTGAAATTTTTATATGAAAAACTTCTTTTGCCCATATCTCCTTAAATATGCGTCCTAGAGCGAAAAGGACTTTAATTCGTGACCACCCCCAAAAAATTGAAAAATCCACCCAAAACTTAAAAAAATTGAAATTTTTGTATGAAAAACTTCTTTTGCCCATATCTCCTTAAATATGCGTCCTAGAGCGAACAGGACTTTAATTCGTGACCACCCTCAAAAAATTGAAAAATCCACCCAAAACCTAAAAAAATTGAAATTTTTATATGAAATACTTCTTTTGCCCATATCTCCTTAAATATACGTCCTAGAGCGAAAAGGACTTTAATTCGCGACCACCCCCAAAAAATTGAAAAATTCACCCAAAACCTAAAAAAATTGAAATTTTTATATGAAAAACTTCTTTTGCCCATATCTCCTTAAATATGCGTCCTAGAGCGAAAGGGACTTTAATTCGTGACCACCCTCAAAAAATTGAAAAATCCACCCAAAACCTAAAAAAATTTAAATTTTTATATGAAAAACTTCTTTTGCCCATATCTCCTAAACTAAGCGTCCTAGAGCGAAAAGGACTTTAATTCGTGACCACCCCGAAAAAGTTGAAAAATCCACCCAAACCCTAAAAAATTTGAAATTTTTATATGAAAAACTTCTTTTGTCCATATCTCCTTAAATATGCGTCCTAGAGCGAAAAGGACTTTAATTCGTGACCACCCCCAAACAATTGAAAAATCCACCCAAAACCTAAAAAAATTGAAATTTTTATATGAAAAACTTCTTTTGCCCATATCTCCTTAAATATGCTTCCTAGAGCGAAAAGGACTTTAATTCGTGACCACCCCCAAAAAATTGAAAAATCCACCCAAAACCTAAAAAAATTTAAATTTTTATATGAAAAACTTCTTTTGCCCATATCTCCTTAAATATGCGTCCTAGAGCGAAAAGGAATTTATTTCGTGACCACTCTCAAAAAATTGAAAAATCCACCCAAAACCTAAAAAAATTGAAATTTTTATATGAAAAACTTATTTTGCCCATATCTCCTTAAATATGCTTCCTAGAGCGAAAAGGAATTTAATTCGTGACCACCCTCAAAAAACTGAAAAATCCACCCAAAACCTAAAAAAATTTAAATTTTTATATGAAAAACTTCTTTTGCCCATATCTCCTTAAATATGCGTCCTAGAGCGAAAAGGACTTTAATTCGTGACAACCCCCAAAAAATTTAAAAATCCACCCAAAACCTAAAAAAATTGAAATTTTTATATGACAAACTTCTTTTGCCCATATCTCCTTAAATATGCGTCCTAGAGCGAAAAGGACTTTAATTCGTGACCACCCCCAAAAAATTGAAAAATCCACCCAAAACCTAAAAAAATTTAAATTTTTATATGAAAAACTATTTTTGCCCATATCTCCTTAAATATGCGTCCTAGAGCGAAAAGGACTTTAATTCGTGACCTCCCCCAAAAAATTGAAAAATCCACCCAAAACCTAAAAAAATAGAAATTTTTATATGAAAAACTTCTTTTGCCCATATCTCCTTAAATATGCGTCCTAGAGCGAAAAGGACTTTAATTCGTGACCACCCCAAAAAATTGAAAAATCCACCCAAAACCTAAAAAATTGAAATATTTATATGAACAATTTCCCCAAAAAATCGAAAAATCCACCCAAAACCTAAAAAAATTGAAATTTTTATATGAAAAACTTCTTTTGCCCATATCTCCTTAAATATGCGTCCTAGAGCGAAAGGACTTTAATTCGTGACCACCCCCAAAATATTGAAAAATCCACCAAAACTTAAAAAAATTGAAATTTTTGTATGAAAACTTCTTTTGCCCATATCTCCTTAAATATGCGTCCTAGAGCGAAAAGGACTTTAATTCGTGACCACCCTCAAAAAATTGAAAAATCCACCCAAAACCTAAAAAAATTGAAATTTTTATATGAAATACTTCTTTTGCCCATATCTCCTTAAATATGCGTCCTAGAGCGAAAAGGACTTTAATTCGCGACCACCCCCAAAAAATTGAAAAATTCACCCAAAACCTAAAAAAATTGAAATTTTTATATGAAAAACTTCTTTTGCCCATATCTCCTTAAATATGCGTCCTAGAGCGAAAGGGACTTTAATTCGTGACCACCCTCAAAAAATTGAAAAATCCACCCAAAACCTAAAAAAATTTAAATTTTTATATGAAAAACTTCTTTTGCCCATATCTCCTAAACTAAGCGTCCTAGAGCGAAAAGGACTTTAATTCGTGACCACCCCGAAAAAGTTGAAAAATCCACCCAAACCCTAAAAAATTTGAAATTTTTATATGAAAAACTTCTTTTGTCCATATCTCCTTAAATATGCATCCTATAGCGAAAAGGACTTTAATTCGTGACCACCCCCAAAAAATTGAAAAATCCACCCAAAACCTAAAAAAATTGAAATTTTTATATGAAAAACTTCTTTTGCCCATATCTCCTTAAATATGCTTAATAGAGCGAAAAGGACTTTAATTCGTGACCACCCCCAAAAAATTGAAAAATCCACCCAAAACCTAAAAAAATTGAAATTTTTATATGAAAAACTTCTTTTGCCCATATCTCCTTAAATATGCGTCCTAGAGCGAAAAGGACTTTAATTCGTGACCACCCTCAAAAAATTGAAAAATCCACCCAAAACCTAAAAAAATTTAAATTTTTATATGAAAAACTTATTTTGCCCATATCTCCTTAAATATGCTTCCTAGAGCGAAAAGGACTTTAATTCGTGACCACCCCCAAAAAGTTGAAAAATCCACCCAAAACCTAAAAAAATTGAAATTTTTATATGAAAAACTTCTTTTGTCCATATCTCCTTAAATATGCGTCCTAGAGCGAAAAGGACTTTAATTCGTGACCACCCCCAAAAAATTGAAAAATCCACCCAAAACTAAAAAAAATTGAAATTTTTATATGAAAAACTTCTTTTGCCCATATCTCCTTAAATATGCGTCCTAGAGCGAAAAGGACTTTAATTCGTGACCACCCCCAAAAAATTGAAAAATCCACCCAAAACCTAAAAAAATTGAAATTTTTATATGAAAAACTTCTTTTGCCCATATCTCCTTAAATATGCGTCCTAGGGCGAAAAGGACTTTAATTCGCGACCACCCCCAAAAAGTTGAAAAATCCACCCAAAACCTAAAAAAATTGAAATTTTTATATGAAAGACTTCTATTGCCCATATCTCCTTAAATATGCGTCCTAGAGCGAAAAGGACTTTAATTCGTGACCACCCCCAAAAAATTGAAAAATCCACCCAAAACCTTAAAAAATTTAAATTTTTATATGAAAAACTTCTTTTGCCCATATCTCCTTAAATATGCGTCCTAGAGCGAAAAGGACTTTAATTCGTGACCACCCCCAAAAAATTGAAAAATCCACCCAAAACCTAAAAAAATTTAAATTTTTATATGAAAAACTATTTTTGCCTCCTTAAATATGCGTCCTAGAGCGAAAAGGACTTTATTTCGTGACCTCCCCCAAAAAATTGAAAAATCCACCCAAAACCTAAAAAAATAGAAATTTTTATATGAAAAACTTCTTTTGCCCATATCTCCTTAAATATGCGTCCTAGAGCGAAAAGGACTTTAATTCGTGACCACCCCCAAAAAAATGAAAAATCCACCCAAAACCTAAAAAATTGAAATTTTTATATGAACAACTTCCCCAAAAAATCGAAAAATCCACCCAAAACCTAAAAAAATTTAAATTTTTATATGAAAAACTTCTTTTGCCCATATCTCCTTAAATATGCGTCCTAGAGCGAAAAGGACTTTAATTCGTGACCACCCCCAAAAAATTGAAAAATCCACCCAAAACTTAAAAAAATTTAAATTTTTGTATGAAAAACTTCTTTTGCCCATATCTCCTTAAATATGCGTCCTAGAGCGAAAAGGACTTTAATTCGTGACCACCCTCAAAAAATTGAAAAATCCACCCAAAACCTAAAAAAATTGAAATTTTTATATGAAATACTTCTTTTGCCCATATCTCCTTAAATATGCGTCCTAGAGCGAAAAGGACTTTAATTCGTGACCACCCCCAAAAAATTGAAAAATCCACCCAAAACCTAAAAAAATTGAAATTTTTATATGAAAAACTTCTTTTGCCCATATCTCCTTAAATATATGTCCTAGAGCGAAAAGGACTTTAATTCGTGACCACCCCCAAAAAATTGAAAAATCCACCCAAAACCTAAAAAAAATGAAATTTTTATATGAACAACTTCCCCAAAAAATTGAAAAATCCACCCAAAACCTAAAAAAATTTAAATTTTTGTATGAAAAACTTCTTTTGCCCATATCTCCTTAAATATGCGTCCTAGAGCGAAAAGGACTTTAATTCGTGACCACCCTCAAAAAATTGAAAAATCCACCCAAAACCTAAAAAAATTGAAATTTTTATATGAAATCTCCTTAAATATGCGTCCTAGAGCGAAAAGGACTTTAATTCGCGACCACCCCCAAAAAATTGAAAAATTCACCCAAAACCTAAAAAAAATTGAAATTTTTATATGAAAAACTTCTTTTGCCCATATCTCCTTAAATATGCGTCCTAGAGCGAAAGGGACTTTAATTCGTGACCACCCTCAAAAAATTGAAAAATCCACCCAAAACCTAAAAAAATTGAAATTTTTATATGAAATACTTCTTTTGCCCATATCTCCTTAAATATGCGTCCTAGAGCGAAAAGGACTTTAATTCGTGACCACCCCCAAAAAATTGAAAAATCCACCCAAAACCTAAAAAAATAGAAATTTTTATATGAAAAACTTCTTTTGCCCATATCTCCTTAAATATATGTCCTAGAACGAAAAGGACTTTAATTCGTGACCACCCCCAAAAAATTGAAAAATCCACCCAAAACCTAAAAAAAATGAAATTTTTATATGAACAACTTCCCCAAAAAATTGAAAAATCCACCCAAAACCTAAAAAAATTTAAATTTTTATATGAAAAACTTCTTTTGCCCATATCTCCTAAACTAAGCGTCCTAGAGCGAAAAGGACTTTAATTCGTGACCACCCCGAAAAAGTTGAAAAATCCACCCAAACCCTAAAAAATTTGAAATTTTTATATGAAAAACTTCTTTTGTCCATATCTCCTTAAATATGCGTCCTATAGCGAAAAGGACTTTAATTCGTGACCACCCCCAAAAAATTGAAAAATCCACCCAAAACCTAAAAAAATTGAAATTTTTATATGAAAAACTTCTTTTGCCCATATCTCCTTAAATATGCTTCCTAGAGCGAAAAGGACTTTAATTCGTGACCACCCCCAAAAAATTGAAAAATCCACCCAAAACCTAAAAAAATTTAAATTTTTATATGAAAAACTTCTTTTGCCCATATCTCCTTAAATATGCGTCCTAGAGCGAAAAGGACTTTAATTCGTGACCACCCTCAAAAAATTGAAAAATCCACCCAAAACCTAAAAAAATTTAAATTTTTATATGAAAAACTTATTTTGCCCATATCTCCTTAAATATGCTTCCTAGAGCGAAAAGGACTTTAATTCGTGACCACCCCCAAAAAATTTAAAAATCCATCCAAAACCTAAAAAAATTGAAATTTTTATATGAAAAACTTCTTTTGTCCATATCTCCTTAAATATGCGTCCTAGAGCGAAAAGGACTTTAATTCGTGACCACCCCCAAAAAATTGAAAAATCCACCCAAAACCTAAAAAAATTGAAATTTTTATATGAAAAACTTCTTTTGCCCATATCTCCTTAAATATGCGTCCTAGAGCGAAAAGGACTTTAATTTGTGACCACCCCCAAAAAATTTAAAAATCCACCCAAAACCTAAAAAAATTGAAATTTTTATATGAAAAACTTCTTTTGCCCATATCTCCTTAAATATGCGTCCTAGGGCGAAAAGGACTTTAATTCGTGACCACCCCCAAAAAGTTGAAAAATCCACCCAAAACCTAAAAAAATTGAAATTTTTATATGAAAAACTTCTATTGCCCATATCTCCTTAAATATGCGTCCTAGAGCGAAAAGGACTTTAATTCGTGACCACCCCCAAAAAATTGAAAAATCCACCCAAAACCTTAAAAAATTTAAATTTTTATATGAAAAACTTCTTTTGCCCATATCTCCTTAAATATGCGTCCTAGAGCGAAAAGGACTTTAATTCGTGACCACCCCCAAAAAATTGAAAAATCCACCCAAAACCTAAAAAAATTTAAATTTTTATATGAAAAACTATTTTTGCCCATATCTCCTTAAATATGCGAAAAGGACTTTAATTCGTGACCTCCCCCAAAAAATTGAAAAATCCACCCAAAACCTAAAAAAATAGAAATTTTTATATGAAAAACTTCTTTTGCCCATATCTCCTTAAATATGCGTCCTAGAGCGAAAAGGACTTTAATTCGTGACCACCCCCAAAAAATTGAAAAATCCACCCAAAACCTAAAAAATTGAAATTTTTGTATGAAAAACTTCTTTTGCCCATATCTCCTTAAATATGCGTCCTAGAGCGAAAAGGACTTTAATTCGTGACCACCCTCAAAAAATTGAAAAATCCAACCCAAAATGTAAAAAATTGAAATTTTTATATGAAAAACTTCTTTTGCCCATATCTCCTAAACTAAGCGTCCTAGAGCGAAAAGGACTTTAATTCGTGACCACCCTCAAAAAATTGAAAAATCCAACCCAAAATGTAAAAAATTGAAATTTTTATATGAAAAACTTCTTTTGCCCATATCTCCTAAACTAAGCGTCCTAGAGCGAAAAGGACTTTAATTCGTGACCACCCCCAAAAAATTGAAAAATCCACCCAAAACCTAAAAAAATTTAAATTTTTATATGAAAAACTATTTTTGCCCATATCTCCTTAAATATGCGTCCTAGAGCGAAAAGGACTTTAATTCGTGACCTCCCCCAAAAAATTGAAAAATCCACCCAAAACCTAAAAAAATAGAAATTTTTATATGAAAAACTTCTTTTGCCCATATCTCCTTAAATATGCGCCCTAGAGCGAAAAGGACTTTAATTCGCGACCACCCTCAAAAAATTGAAAAATCCACCCAAAACCTAAAAAAAATGAAATTTTTATATGAAAAACTTCTTTTGCCCATATCTCATTAAATATGCGTCCTAGAGCGAAAAGGACTTTAATTCGTGACCACCCTCAAAAAATTGAAAAATCCACCCAAAACCTAAAAAAATTGAAATTTTTATATGAAATACTTCTTTTGCCCATATCTCCTTAAATATGCGTCCTAGAGCGAAAAGGACTTTAATTCGTGACCACCCCCAAAAAATTGAAAAATCCACCCAAAACCTAAAAAAATAGAAATTTTTATATGAAAAACTTCTTTTGCCCATATCTCCTTAAATATATGTCCTAGAACGAAAAGGACTTTAATTCGTGACCACCCCCAAAAAATTGAAAAATCCACCCAAAACCTAAAAAAAATGAAATTTTTATATGAACAACTTCCCCAAAAAATTGAAAAATCCACCCAAAACCTAAAAAAATTTAAATTTTTATATGAAAAACTTCTTTTGCCCATATCTCCTAAACTAAGCGTCCTAGAGCGAAAAGGACTTTAATTCGTGACCACCCCGAAAAAGTTGAAAAATCCACCCAAACCCTAAAAAATTTGAAATTTTTATATGAAAAACTTCTTTTGTCCATATCTCCTTAAATATGCGTCCTATAGCGAAAAGGACTTTAATTCGTGACCACCCCCAAAAAATTGAAAAATCCACCCAAAACCTAAAAAAATTGAAATTTTTATATGAAAAACTTCTTTTGCCCATATCTCCTTAAATATGCTTCCTAGAGCGAAAAGGACTTTAATTCGTGACCACCCCCAAAAAATTGAAAAATCCACCCAAAACCTAAAAAAATTTAAATTTTTATATGAAAAACTTCTTTTGCCCATATCTCCTTAAATATGCGTCCTAGAGCGAAAAGGACTTTAATTCGTGACCACCCTCAAAAAATTGAAAAATCCACCCAAAACCTAAAAAAATTTAAATTTTTATATGAAAAACTTATTTTGCCCATATCTCCTTAAATATGCTTCCTAGAGCGAAAAGGACTTTAATTCGTGACCACCCCCAAAAAATTTAAAAATCCATCCAAAACCTAAAAAAATTGAAATTTTTATATGAAAAACTTCTTTTGTCCATATCTCCTTAAATATGCGTCCTAGAGCGAAAAGGACTTTAATTCGTGACCACCCCCAAAAAATTGAAAAATCCACCCAAAACCTAAAAAAATTGAAATTTTTATATGAAAAACTTCTTTTGCCCATATCTCCTTAAATATGCGTCCTAGAGCGAAAAGGACTTTAATTTGTGACCACCCCCAAAAAATTTAAAAATCCACCCAAAACCTAAAAAAATTGAAATTTTTATATGAAAAACTTCTTTTGCCCATATCTCCTTAAATATGCGTCCTAGGGCGAAAAGGACTTTAATTCGTGACCACCCCCAAAAAGTTGAAAAATCCACCCAAAACCTAAAAAAATTGAAATTTTTATATGAAAAACTTCTATTGCCCATATCTCCTTAAATATGCGTCCTAGAGCGAAAAGGACTTTAATTCGTGACCACCCCCAAAAAATTGAAAAATCCACCCAAAACCTTAAAAAATTTAAATTTTTATATGAAAAACTTCTTTTGCCCATATCTCCTTAAATATGCGTCCTAGAGCGAAAAGGACTTTAATTCGTGACCACCCCCAAAAAATTGAAAAATCCACCCAAAACCTAAAAAAATTTAAATTTTTATATGAAAAACTATTTTTGCCCATATCTCCTTAAATATGCGAAAAGGACTTTAATTCGTGACCTCCCCCAAAAAATTGAAAAATCCACCCAAAACCTAAAAAAATAGAAATTTTTATATGAAAAACTTCTTTTGCCCATATCTCCTTAAATATGCGTCCTAGAGCGAAAAGGACTTTAATTCGTGACCACCCCCAAAAAATTGAAAAATCCACCCAAAACCTAAAAAATTGAAATTTTTGTATGAAAAACTTCTTTTGCCCATATCTCCTTAAATATGCGTCCTAGAGCGAAAAGGACTTTAATTCGTGACCACCCTCAAAAAATTGAAAAATCCAACCCAAAATGTAAAAAATTGAAATTTTTATATGAAAAACTTCTTTTGCCCATATCTCCTAAACTAAGCGTCCTAGAGCGAAAAGGACTTTAATTCGTGACCACCCTCAAAAAATTGAAAAATCCAACCCAAAATGTAAAAAATTGAAATTTTTATATGAAAAACTTCTTTTGCCCATATCTCCTAAACTAAGCGTCCTAGAGCGAAAAGGACTTTAATTCGTGACCACCCCCAAAAAATTGAAAAATCCACCCAAAACCTAAAAAAATTTAAATTTTTATATGAAAAACTATTTTTGCCCATATCTCCTTAAATATGCGTCCTAGAGCGAAAAGGACTTTAATTCGTGACCTCCCCCAAAAAATTGAAAAATCCACCCAAAACCTAAAAAAATAGAAATTTTTATATGAAAAACTTCTTTTGCCCATATCTCCTTAAATATGCGCCCTAGAGCGAAAAGGACTTTAATTCGCGACCACCCTCAAAAAATTGAAAAATCCACCCAAAACCTAAAAAAAATGAAATTTTTATATGAAAAACTTCTTTTGCCCATATCTCATTAAATATGCGTCCTAGAGCGAAAAGGACTTTAATTCGTGACCACCCTCAAAAAATTGAAAAATCCACCCAAAACCTAAAAAAATTGAAATTTTTATATGAAAAACTTCTTTTGCCCATATCTCCTTAAATATGCTTCCTAGAGCGAAAAGGACTTTAATTCGTGACCACTCCCAAAAAATTGAAAAATCCACCCAAAACCTAAAAAAAAAATGAAATTTTTATATGAAAAACTTCTTTTGCCCATATCTCCTTAAATATGCGTCCTAGAGCGAAAAGGACTTTAATTCGTGACCACCCCCAAAAAATTGAAAAATCCACCCAAAACCTAAAAAAAATTGAAATTTTTATATGAAAAACTTCTTTTGCCCATATCTCCTAAACTAAGCGTCCTAGATCGAAAAGGACTTTAATTCGTGACCACCCCCAAAAAATTGAAAAATCCACCCAAAACCTAACAAAATTGAAATTTTTATATGAAAAACATCTTTTGCCCATATCTCCTTAAATATGCGTCCTAGAGCGAAAATGACTTTAATTCGTGACCACCCCCAAAAAATTGAAAAATCCACCCAAAACCTAAAAAAATTTAAATTTTTATATGAAAAACTTCTTTTGCCCATATCTCCTAAACTAAGCGTCCTAGAGCGAAAAGGACTTTTATTCGTGACCACCCCCAAAAAATTGAAAAATCCACCCAAAACCTAAAAAAATTGAAATTTTTATATGAAAAACTTCTTTTGCCCATATCTCCTTAAATATGCGTCCTAGAGCGAAAAGGACTTTAATTCGTGACCACCCCCAAAAAGTTGAAAAATGCACCCAAAACCTAAAAAAATTGAAATTTTTATATGAAAAACTTCTTTTGCCCATATCTCCTTAAATATGCGTCCTAGAGCGAAAAGGACTTTAATTCGCGACCACCCCAAAAAAATTGAAAAATTCACCCAAAACCTAAAAAAATTGAAATTTTTATATGAAAAACTTCTTTTGCCCATATCTCCTTAAATATGCGTCCTAGAGCGAAAGGGACTTTAATTCGTGACCACCCTCAAAAAATTGAAAAATCCACCCAAAACCTATAAAAATTGAAATTTTTATATGAAAAACTTCTTTTGCCCATATCTCCTTAAATATGCGTCCTAGAGCGAAAAGGACTTTAATTCGTGACCACCCCCAAAAAATTTAAAAATCCACCCAAAACCTATAAAAATTGAAATTTTTATATGAAAAACTTCTTTTGTCCATATCTCCTTAAATATGCGTCCTAGAGCGAAAAGGACTTTAATTCGTGACCACCCCGAAAAAATTGAAAAATCCACCCAAAACCTAAAAAAATTGAAATTTTTATATGAAAAACTTCTTTTGCCCATATCTCCTTAAATATGCGTCCTAGAGCGAAAAGGACTTTAATTCGTGACCACCCCCAAAAAATTTAAAAATCCACCCAAAACCTAAAAAAAATGAAATTTTTATATGAAAAACTTCTTTTGTCCATATCTCCTTAAATATGCGTCCTAGAGCGAAAAGGACTTTAATTCGTGACCACCCCCAAAAAATTTAAAAATCCACCCAAAACCTAAAAAAATTGAAATTTTTATATGAAAAACTTCTTTTGCCCATATCTCCTTAAATATGCGTCCTAGAGCGAAAAGGACTTTAATTCGTGACCACCCTCAAAAAATTGAAAAATCCACCCAAAACCTAAAAAAATTTAAATTTTTATATGAAAAACTTATTTTGCCCATATCTCCTTAAATATGCTTCCTAGAGCGAAAAGGACTTTAATTCGTGACCACCCTCAAAAAACTGAAAAGTCCACCCAAAACCTAAAAAAATTGAAATTTTTATATGAAAAACTTCTTTTGCCCATATCTCCTTAAATATGCGTCCTAGAGCGAAAAGGACTTTAATTCGTGACAACCCCCAAACAATTGAAAAATCCACCCAAAACTTAAAAAAAAGAAACTTTTTTTATGAAAAACTTCTTTTGCCCATATCTCCTTAAATATGCGTCCTAGAGCGAAAAGGACTTTAATTCGTGACCACCCTCAAAAAACTGAAAAATCCACCCAAAACCTAAAAAAATTGAAATTTTTATATGAAAAACTTCTTTTGCCCATATCTCCTTAAATATGCGTCCTAGAGCGAAAAGGACTTTAATTCGTGACAACCCACAAAAAATTTAAAAATCCACCCAAAACCTAAAAAAATTGAAATTTTTATATAACAAACTTCTTTTGCCCATATCTCCTTAAATATGCGTCCTAGAGCGAAAAGGACTTTAATTCGTGACCACCCCCAAAAAATTTAAAAATCCACCCAAAACCTAAAAAAATTGAAATTTTTATATGAAAAACTATTTTTGCCCATATCTCCTTAAATATGCGTCCTAGAGCGAAAAGGACTTTAATTCGTGACCACCCTCAAAAAATTGAAAAATCCACCCAAAACCTAAAAAAATAGAAATTTTTATATGAAAAACTTCTTTTGCCCATATCTCCTTAAATATGCGTCCTAGAGCGAAAAGGACTTTAATTCGTGACCACCCCCAAAAAATTGAAAAATCCACCCAAAACCTAAAAAATTGAAATTTTTATATGAACAACTTCCCCAAAAAATCGAAAAATCCACCAAAAACCTAAAAAAATTGAAATTTTTATATGAAAAACTTCTTTTGCCCATATCTCCTTAAATATGCGTCCTAGAGCGAAAAGGACTTTAATTCGTGACCACCCCCAAAAAATTGAAAAATCCACCCAAAACTTAAAAAAATTGAAATTTTTGTATGAAAAACTTCTTTTGCCCATATCTCCTTAAATATGCGTCCTAGAGCGAAAAGGACTTTAATTCGTGACCACCCTCAAAAAATTGAAAAATCCACCCAAAACCTAAAAAAATTGAAATTTTTATATGAAATACTTCTTTTGCCCATATCTCCTTAAATATGCGTCCTAGAGCGAAAAGGACTTTAATTCGCGACCACCCCCAAAAAATTGAAAAATTCACCCAAAACCTAAAAAAATTGAAATTTTTATATGAAAAACTTCTTTTGCCCATATCTCCTTAAATATGCGTCCTAGAGCGAAAGGGACTTTAATTCGTGACCACCCTCAAAAAATTGAAAAATCCACCCAAAACCTAAAAAAATTTAAATTTTTATATGAAAAACTTCTTTTGCCCATATCTCCTAAACTAAGCATCCTAGAGCGAAAAGGACTTTAATTCGTGACCACCCCGAAAAAGTTGAAAAATCCACCCAAACCCTAAAAAATTTAAATTTTTATATGAAAAACTTATTGTGCCCATATCTCCTTAAATATGCGTCCTATAGCGAAAAGGACTTTAATTCGTGACCACCCCCAAAAAATTGAAAAATCCACCCAAAACCTAAAAAAATTTAAATTTTTATATGAAAAGCTTCTTTTGCCCATATCTCCTTAAATATGCTTCCTAGAGCGAAAAGGACTTTAATTCGTGACCACCCCCAAAAAATTGAAAAATCCACCCAAAACCTAAAAAAATTGAAATTTTTATATGAAAAACTTCTTTTGCCCATATCTCCTTAAATATGCGTCCTAGAGCGAAAAGGACTTTAATTCGTGACCACCCTCAAAAAATTGAAAAATCCACCCAAAACCTAAAAAAAATTAAATTTTTATATGAAAAACTTATTTTGCCCATATCTCCTTAAATATGCTTCCTAGAGCGAAAAGGACTTTAATTCGTGACCACCCCCAAAAAATTTAAAAATCCACCCAAAACCTAAAAAAATTGAAATTTTTATATGAAAAACTTCTTTTGTCCATATCTCCTTAAATATGCGTCCTAGAGCGAAAAGGACTTTAATTCGTGACCACCCCCAAAAAATTGAAAAATCCACCCAAAACCTAAAAAAATTGAAATTTTTATATGAAAAACTTCTTTTGCCCATATCTCCTTAAATATTCGTCCTAGAGCGAAAAGGACTTTAATTCGTGACCACCCCCAAAAAATTTAAAAATCCACCCAAAACCTAAAAAAATTGAAATTTTTATATGAAAAACTTCTTTTGCCCATATCTCCTTAAATATGCGTCCTAGGGCGAAAAGGACTTTAATTCGTGACCACCCCCAAAAAGTTGAAAAATCCACCCAAAACCTAAAAAAATTGAAATTTTTATATGAAAAACTTCTATTGCCCATATCTTCTTAAATATGCGTCCTAGAGCGAAAAGGACTTTAATTCGTGACCACCCCCAAAAAATTGAAAAATCCACCCAAAACCTTAAAAAATAGAAATTTTTATATGAAAAACTTCTTTTGCCCATATCTCCTTAAATATGCGTCCTAGGGCGAAAAGGACTTTAATTCGTGACCACCCCCAAAAAGTTGAAAAATCCACCCAAAACCTAAAAAAATTGAAATTTTTATATGAAAAACTTCTATTGCCCATATCTCCTTAAATATGCGTCCTAGAGCGAAAAGGACTTTAATTCGTGACCACCCTCAAAAAATTGAAAAATCCACCCAAAACCTAAAAAAAATTAAATTTTTATATGAAAAACTTCTTTTGCCCATATCTCCTTAAATATGCGTCCTAGAGCGAAAAGGACTTTAATTCGTGACCACCCCCAAAAAATTGAAAAATCCACCCAAAACCTAAAAAAATTTAAATTTTTATATGAAAAACTATTTTTGCCCATATCTCCTTAAATATGCGTCCTAGAGCGAAAAGGACTTTAATTCGTGACCACCCTCAAAAAATTGAAAAATCCACCCAAAACCTAAAAAAATAGAAATTTTTAATATGAAAAACTTCTTTTGCCCATATCTCCTTAAATATGCGTCCTAGAGCGAAAAGGACTTTAATTCGTGACCACCCCCAAAAAATTGAAAAATCCACCCAAAACCTAAAAAATTGAAATTTTTATATGAACAACTTCCCCAAAAAATCGAAAAATCCACCCAAAACCTAAAAAAATTGAAATTTTTATATGAAAAACTTCTTTTGCCCATATCTCCTTAAATATGCGTCCTAGAGCGAAAAGGACTTTAATTCGTGACCACCCCCAAAAAATTGAAAAATCCACCCAAAACCTAAAAAAATTTAAATTTTTATATGAAAAACTATTTTTGCCCATATCTCCTTAAATATGCGTCCTAGAACGAAAAGGACTTTAATTCGTGACCTCCCCCAAAAAATTGAAAAATCCACCCAAAACCTAAAAAAATTGAAATTTTTATATGAAAAACTTCTTTTGCCCATATCTCCTTAAATATGCGTCCTAGAGCGAAAAGGACTTTAATTCGTGACCACCCCCAAAAAATTGAAAAATCCACCCAAAACCTAAAAAATTGAAATTTTTATATGAACAACTTCCCCAAAAAATCGAAAAATCCACCCAAAACCTAAAAAAATTGAAATTTTTATATGAAAAACTTCTTTTGCCCATATCTCCTTAAATATGCGTCCTAGAGCGAAAAGGACTTTAATTCGTGACCACCCCCAAAAAATTGAAAAATCCACCCAAAACTTAAAAAAATTGAAATTTTTGTATGAAAAACTTCTTTTGCCCATATCTCCTTAAATATGCGTCCTAGAGCGAAAAGGACTTTAATTCGTGACCACCCTCAAAAAATTGAAAAATCCACCCAAAACCTAAAAAAATTGAAATTTTTATATGAAAAACTTCTTTTGCCCATATCTCCTTAAATATGCGTCCTAGAGCGAAAAGGACTTTAATTCGTGACCACCCCCAAAAAATTGAAAAATCCACCCAAAACCTAAAAAATTGAAATTTTTATATGAACAACTTCCCCAAAAAATCGAAAAATCCACCCAAAACCTAAAAAAATTGAAATTTTTATATGAAAAACTTCTTTTGCCCATATCTCCTTAAATATGCGTCCTAGAGCGAAAAGGACTTTAATTCGTGACCACCCCCAAAAAATTGAAAAATCCACCCAAAACTTAAAAAAATTGAAATTTTTGTATGAAAAACTTCTTTTGCCCATATCTCCTTAAATATGCGTCCTAGAGCGAAAAGGACTTTAATTCGTGACCACCCTCAAAAAATTGAAAAATCCACCCAAAACCTAAAAAAATTGAAATTTTTATATGAAATACTTCTTTTGCCCATATCTCCTTAAATATGCGTCCTAGAGCGAAAAGGACTTTAATTCGCGACCACCCCCAAAAAATTGAAAAATTCACCCAAAACCTAAAAAAATTTAAATTTTTATATGAAAAACTTCTTTTGCCCATATCTCCTTAAATATGCGTCCTAGAGCGAAAGGGACTTTAATTCGTGACCACCCTCAAAAAATTGAAAAATCCACCCAAAACCTAAAAAAATTTAAATTTTTATATGAAAAACTTCTTTTGCCCATATCTCCTAAACTAAGCATCCTAGAGCGAAAAGGACTTTAATTCGTGACCACCCCGAAAAAGTGAAAAAATCCACCCAAACCCTAAAAAATTTGAAATTTTTATATGAAAAACTTCTTTTGTCCATATCTCCTTAAATATGCGTCCTATAGCGACAAGGACTTTAATTCGTGACCACCCCCAAAAAATTGAAAAATCCACCCAAAACCTAAAAAAATTTAAATTTTTATATGAAAAACTTCTTTTGCCCATATCTCCTTAAATATGCTTCCTAGAGCGAAAAGGACTTTAATTCGTGACCACCCCCAAAAAATTGAAAAATCCACCCAAAACCTTAAAAAATTGAAATTTTTATATGAAAAACTTCTTTTGCCCATATCTCCTTAAATATGCGTCCTAGAGCGAAAAGGACTTTAATTCGTGACCACCCTCAAAAAATTGAAAAATCCACCCAAAACCTAAAAAAATTTAAATTTTTATATGAAAAACTTATTGTGCCCATATCTCCTTAAATATGCTTCCTAGAGCGAAAAGGACTTTAATTCGTGACCACCCCCAAAAAATTTAAAAATCCACCCAAAACCTAAAAAAATTGAAATTTTTATATGAAAAACTTCTTTTGTCCATATCTCCTTAAATATGCGTCCTAGAGCGAAAAGGACTTTAATTCGTGACCACCCCCAAAAAATTGAAAAATCCACCCAAAACCTAAAAAAATTGAAATTTTTATATGAAAAACTTCTTTTGCCCATATCTCCTTAAATATGCGTCCTAGAGCGAAAAGGACTTTAATTCGTGACCACCCCCAAAAAATTTAAAAATCCACCCAAAACCTAAAAAAATTGAAATTTTTATATGAAAAACTTCTTTTGCCCATATCTCCTTAAATATGCGCCCTAGGGCGAAAAGGACTTTAATTCGTGACCACCCCCAAAAAGTTGAAAAATCCACCCAAAACCTAAAAAAATTGAAATTTTTATATGAAAAACTTCTATTGCCCATATCTCCTTAAATATGCGTCCTAGAGCGAAAAGGACTTTAATTCGTGACCACCCCCAAAAAATTGAAAAATCCACCCAAAACCTAAAAAAATTGAAATTTTTATATGAAAAACTTCTTTTGCCCATATCTCCTTAAATATGCGTCCTAGAGCGAAAAGGACTTTAATTCGTGACCACCCCCAAACAATTGAAAAATCCACCCAAAACCTAGAAAAATTTAAATTTTTATATGAAAAACTATTTTTGCCCATATCTCCTTAAATATGCACCCTAGAGCGAAAAGGACTTTAATTCGTGACCTCCCCCAAAAAATTGAAAAATCCACCCAAAACCTAAAAAAATAGAAATTTTTATATGAAAAACTTCTTTTGCCCATATATCCTTAAATATGCGTCCTAGAGCGAAAAGGACTTTAATTCGTGACCACCCCCAAAAAATTGAAAAATCCACCCAAAACCTAAAAAATTGAAATTTTTATATGAACAACTTCCCCAAAAAATTTAAAAATCCACCCAAAACCTAAAAAAATTGAAATTTTTATATGAAAAACTTCTTTTGTCCATATCTCCTTAAATATGCGTCCTAGAGCGAAAAGGACTTTAATTCGTGACCACCCCCAAAAAATTGAAAAATCCACCCAAAACCTAAAAAAATTGAAATTTTTATATGAAAAACTTCTTTTGCCCATATCTCCTTAAATATGCGTCCTAGAGCGAAAAGGACTTTAATTCGTGACCACCCCCAAAAAATTTAAAAATCCACCCAAAACCTAAAAAAATTGAAATTTTTATATGAAAAACTTCTTTTGCCCATATCTCCTTAAATATGCGCCCTAGGGCGAAAAGGACTTTAATTCGTGACCACCCCCAAAAAGTTGAAAAATCCACCCAAAACCTAAAAAAATTGAAATTTTTATATGAAAAACTTCTATTGCCCATATCTCCTTAAATATGCGTCCTAGAGCGAAAAGGACTTTAATTCGTGACCACCCCCAAAAAATTGAAAAATCCACCCAAAACCTAAAAAAATTTAAATTTTTATATGAAAAACTTCTTTTGCCCATATCTCCTTAAATATGCGTCCTAGAGCGAAAAGGACTTTAATTCGTGACCACCCCCAAACAATTGAAAAATCCACCCAAAACCTAGAAAAATTTAAATTTTTATATGAAAAACTATTTTTGCCCATATCTCCTTAAATATGCACCCTAGAGCGAAAAGGACTTTAATTCGTGACCTCCCCCAAAAAATTGAAAAATCCACCCAAAACCTAAAAAAATAGAAATTTTTATATGAAAAACTTCTTTTGCCCATATATCCTTAAATATGCGTCCTAGAGCGAAAAGGACTTTAATTCGTGACCACCCCCAAAAAATTGAAAAATCCACCCAAAACCTAAAAAATTGAAATTTTTATATGAACAACTTCCCCAAAAAATCGAAAAATCCACCCAAAACCTAAAAAAATTGAAATTTTTATATGAAAAACTTCTTTTGCCCATATCTCCTTAAATATGCGTCCTAGAGCGAAAAGGACTTTAATTCGTGACCACCCCCAAAAAATTGAAAAATCCACCCAAAACTTAAAAAAATTGAAATTTTTGTGTGAAAAACTTCTTTTGCCCATATCTCCTTAAATATGCGTCCTAGAGCGAAAAGGACTTTAATTCGTGACCACCCTCAAAAAATTGAAAAATCCACCCAAAACCTAAAAAAATTGAAATTTTTATATGAAATACTTCTTTTGCCCATATCTCCTTAAATATACGTCCTAGAGCGAAAAGGACTTTAATTCGCGACCACCCCCAAAAAATTGAAAAATTTACCCAAAACCTAAAAAAATTGAAATTTTTATATGAAAAACTTCTTTTGCCCATATCTCCTTAAATATGCGTCCTAGAGCGAAAGGGACTTTAATTCGTGACCACCCTCAAAAAATTTAAAAATCCACCCAAAACCTAAAAAAAATTAAATTTTTATATGAAAAACTTCTTTTGCCCATATCTCCTAAACTAAGCGTCCTAGAGCGAAAAGGACTTTAATTCGTGACCACCCCGAAAAAGTTGAAAAATCCACCCAAACCCTAAAAAATTTTAAATTTTTATATGAAAAACTTCTTTTGTCCATATCTCCTTAAATATGCGTCCTATAGCGAAAAGGACTTTAATTCGTGACCACCCCCAAACAATTGAAAAATCCACCCAAAACCTAAAAAAATTGAAATTTTTATATGAAAAACTTCTTTTGCCCATATCTCCTTAAATATGCGTCCTAGAGCGAAAAGGACTTTAATTCGTGACCACCCCCAAAAAGTTGAAAAATCCACCCAAAACCTAAAAAAATTGAAATTTTTATATGAAAAACTTCTTTTGTCCATATCTCCTTAAATATGCGTCCTAGAGCGAAAAGGACTTTAATTCGTGACCACCCCCAAAAAATTGAAAAATCCACCCAAAACCTAAAAAAATTGAAATTTTTATATGAAAAACTTTTTTTGCCCATATCTCCTTAAATATGCGTCCTAGAGCGAAAAGGACTTTAATTCGTGACCACCCCCAAAAAATTTAAAAATCCACCCAAAACCTAAAAAAATTTAAATTTTTATATGAAAAACTTCTTTTGCCCATATCTCCTTAAATATGCGTCCTAGGGCGAAAAGGACTTTAATTCGTGACCACCCCCAAAAAGTTGAAAAATCCACCCAAAACCTAAAAAAATTGAAATTTTTATATGAAAAACTTCTTTTGTCCATATCTCCTTAAATATGCGTCCTAGAGCGAAAAGGACTTTAATTCGTGACCACCCCCAAAAAATTGAAAAATCCACCCAAAACCTAAAAAAATTGAAATTTTTATATGAAAAACTTCTTTTGCCCATATCTCCTTAAATATGCGTCCTAGAGCGAAAAGGACTTTAATTCGTGACCACCCCCAAGAAATTTAAAAATCCACCCAAAACCTAAAAAAATTGAAATTTTTGCCCATATCTCCTTATATATGCGTCCTAGGGCGAAAAGGACTTTAATTCGTGACCACCCCCAAAAAATTTAAAAATCCACCCAAAACCTAAAAAAATTGAAATTTTTATATGAAAAACTTATTTTGCCCATATCTCCTTAAATATGCGTCCTAGAGCGAAAAGGACTTTAATTCGTGACCACCCTCAAAAAATTGAAAAATCCACCCAAAACCTAAAAAAAGTGAAATTTTTATATGAAAAACTTCTTTTGCCCATATCTCCTAAACTAAGCGTCCTAGAGCGAAAAGGACTTTAATTCGTGACCACCCCCAAAAAATTGAAAAATCCACCCAAAACCTAAAAAAAATGAAATTTTTATATGAAAAACTTCTTTTGCCCATATCTCCTTAAATATGCGTCCTAGAGCGAAAAGGACTTTAATTCGTGACCACCCTCAAAAAATTGAAAAATCCACCCAAAACCTAACAAAATTGAAATTTTTATATGAAAAACTTCTTTTGCCCATATCTCCTTAAATATGCGCCCTAGAGCGAATAGGACTTTAATTCGTGACCACCCTCAAAAAATTGAAAAATCCACCCAAAACCTAAAAAAAATTAAATTTTTAAATGAAAAACTTCTTTTGCCCATATCTCCTAAACTAAGCGTCCTAGAGCGAAAAGGACTTTAATTCGTGACCACCCCCAAAAAATTGAAAAATCCACCCAAAACCTAAAAAAAAATGAAATTTTTATATGAAAAACTTCTTTTGCCCATATCTCCTAAACTAAGCGTCCTAGAGCGAAAAGGACTTTAATTCGTGACCACCCTCAAAAAATTGAAAAATCCACCCAAAACCTAACAAAATTAAAATTTTTATATGAAAAACTTCTTTTGCCCATATCTCCTTAAATATGCGTCCTAGAGCGAAAAGGACTTTAATTCGTGACCACCCCCAAAAAGTTGAGAAATCCACCCAAAACCTAAAAAAATTGAAATTTTTATATGAAAAACTTCTTTTGCCCATATCTCCTTAAATATGCGTCCTAGAGCGAAAAGGACTTTAATTCGTGACCACACCCAAAAAATTTAAAAATCCACCCAAAACCTAAAAAAATTGAAATTTTTATGTGAAAAACTTCTTTTGCCCATATCTCCTTAAATATGAGTCCTAGAGCGAAAAGGACTTTAATTCGTGACCACCCTCAAAAAATTGAAAAATCCACCCAAAACCTAAAAAAATTGAAATTTTTATATGAAAAACTTCTTTTGCCCATATCTCCTAAACTAAGCGTCCTAGAGCGAAAAGGACTTTAATTCGTGACCACCCTCAAAAAATTGAAAAATCCACCCAAAACCTAACAAAATTGAAATTTTTATATGAAAAACTTCTTTTGCCCATATCTCCTAAACTAAGCGTCCTAGAGCGAAAAGGACTTTAATTCGTGACCACCCTCAAAAAATTGAAAATCCACCCAAAACCTAACAAAATTGAAATTTTTATATGAAAAACTTCTTTTGCCCATATCTCCTAAACTAAGCGTCCTAGAGCGAAAAGGACTTTAATTCGTGACCACCCTCAAGAAATTGAAAAATCCACCCAAAACCTAACAAAATTGAAATTTTTATATGAAAAACTTCTTTTGCCCATATCTCCTAAACTAAGCGTCCTAGAGCGAAAAGGACTTTAATTCGTGACCACCCTCAAAAAATTTAAAAATCCACCCAAAACCTAAAAAAATTGAAATTTTTATATGAAAAACTTCTTTTGTCCATATCTCCTTAAATATGCGTCCTAGAGCGAAAAGGACTTTAATTCGTGACCACCCCCAAAAAATTGAAAAATCCACCCAAAACCTAAAAAAATTGAAATTTTTATATGAAAAACTTCTTTTGCCCATATCTCCTTAAATATGCGTCCTAGAGCGAAAAGGACTTTAATTCGTGACCACCCCCAAAAAATTGAAAAATCCACCCAAAACCTAACAAAATTGAAATTTTTATATGAAAAACTTCTTTTGTCCATATCTCCTTAAATATGCGTCCTAGAGCGAAAAGGACTTTAATTCGTGACCACCCTCAAAAAATTTAAAAATCCACCCAAAACCTAAAAAAATTGAAATTTTTATGTGAAAAACTTCTTTTGCCCATATCTCCTTAAATATGCGTCCTAGAGCGAAAAGGACTTTAATTCGTGACCACCCCCAAAAAATTGAAAAATCCACCCAAAACCTAAAAAAATTGAAATTTTTATATGAAAAACTTCTTTTGCCCATATCTCCTTAAATATGCGTCCTAGAGCGAAAAGGACTTTAATTCGTGACCACCCCCAAAAAATTTAAAAATCCACCCAAAACCTAAAAAAATTGAAATTTTTATATGAAAAACTTCTTTTGCCCATATCTCCTTAAATATGCGTCCTAGAGCGAAAAGGACTTTAATTCGTGACCACCCCCAAAAAATTTAAAAATCCACCCAAAACCTAAAAAAATTGAAATTTTTATATGAAAAACTTCTTTTGTCCATATCTCCTTAAATATGCGTCCTAGAGCGAAAAGGACTTTAATTCGTGACCACCCTCAAAAAATTTAAAAATCCACCCAAAACCTAAAAAAATTGAAATTTTTATGTGAAAAACTTCTTTTGCCCATATCTCCTTAAATATGCGTCCTAGAGCGAAAAGGACTTTAATTCGTGACCACCCTCAAAAAATTTAAAAATCCACCCAAAACCTAAAAAAATTGAAATTTTTATGTGAAAAACTTCTTTTGCCCATATCTCCTTAAATATGCGTCCTAGAGCGAAAAGGACTTTAATTCGTGACCACCCCCAAAAAATTGAAAAATCCACCCAAAACCTAAAAAAATTGAAATTTTTATATGAAAAACTTCTTTTGCCCATATCTCCTTAAATATGCGTCCTAGAGCGAAAAGGACTTTAATTCGTGACCACCCCCAAAAAATTTAAAAATCCACCCAAAACCTAAAAAAATTGAAATTTTTATATGAAAAACTTCTTTTGCCCATATCTCCTTAAATATGCGTCCTAGAGCGAAAAGGACTTTAATTCGTGACCACCCCCAAAAAGTTTAAAAATCCACCCAAAACCTAAAAAAATTGAAATTTTTATATGAAAAACTTTTTTTGCCCATATCTCCTTAAATATGCGTCCTAGAGCGAAAAGGACTTTAATTCGTGACCACCCTCAAAAAATTGAAAAATCCACCCAAAACCTAAAAAAATTAAATTTTTATATGAAAAACTTCTTTTGCCCATATCTCCTTTAATATGCTTCCTAGAGCGAAAAGGACTTTAATTCGTGACCACCCCCAAAAGGTTGAAAAATCCACCCAAACCCTAAAAAAATTGAAATTTTTATATGAAAAACTTCTTTTGTCCATATCTCCTTAAATATGCGTCCTAGAGCGAAAAGGACTTTAATTCGTGACCTCCCCCAAAAAATTGAAAAATCACCCAAAACCTAAAAAAATTGAAATTTTTATATGAAAAACTTCTTTTGCCCATATCTCCTTAAATATGCTTCCTAGAGCGAAAAGGACTTTAATTCGTGACCACCCCCAAAAAATTTAAAAATCCACCCAAAACTTAAAAAAATTGAAATTTTTATATGAAAAACTTCTTTTGCCCATATCTCCTAAACTAAGCGTCCTAGAGCGAAAAGGACTTTAATTCGTGACCACCCCCAAAAATTGAAAAATCCACCCAAAACCTAAAAAAATTGAAATTTTTATATGAAGAACTTCTTTTGCCCATATCTCCTAAACTAAGCGTCCTAGAGCGAAAAGGACTTTAATTCGCGACCACCCCAAAAAATTGAAAAATCCACCCAAAACCTAAAAAAATGAAATTTTTATATGAAAAACTTCTTTTGCCCATATCTCCTTAAATATGCGTCCTAGAGCGAAAAGGACTTTAATTCGTGACCACCCTCAAAAAATTGAAAAATCCACCCAAAACCTAAAAAAATTGAAATTTTTATATGAAAAACTTCTTTTGCCCATATCTCCTTAAATATGCGCCCTAGAGCGAAAAGGACTTTAATTCGTGACCACCCCCAAAAAATTGAAAAATCCACCCAAAACCTAAAAAAAATGAAATTTTTATATGAAAAACTTCTTTTGCCCATATCTCCTTAAATATATTTTTATATGAAAAACTTCTTTTGCCCATATCTCCTAAACTAAGCGTCCTAGAGCGAAAAGGACTTTAATTCGTGACCACCCCCAAAGAATTGAAAAATCCACCCAAAACCTAAAAAATAGAAATTTTTATATGAAAACCTTCTTTTGCCCATATCTCCTTAAATATGCGTCCTAGAGCGAAAAGGACTTTAATTCGTGACCACCCCCAAAAAATTGAAAAATCTACCCAAAACCTAAAAAAGTTGAAATTTTTATATGAACAACTTCCCCAAACAATTGAAAAATCCACCCAAAACCTAAAAAAATTGAAATTTTTATATGAAAAACTTCTTTTGCCCATATCTCCTTAAGTATTCCTCCTAGAGCGAAAAGGACTTTAATTCGTGACCACCCCCAGAAAATTGAAAAATCCACCCAAAACCTAAAAAAATTGAAATTTTTATATGAACAACTTCCCCAAAAAATCGAAAAATCCACCCAAACCCTAAAAAAATTGAAATTTTTATATGAAAAACTTCTTTTGTCCATATCTCCTTAAATATGCGTCCTATAGCGAAAAGGACTTTAATTCGTGACCACCCCCAAAAAATTGAAAAATCCACCCAAAACTTAAAAAAATTGAAATTTTTATATGAAAAACTTCTTTTGCCCATATCTCCTTAAATATGCGTCCTAGAGCGAAAAGGACTTTAATTCGTGACCACCCCCAAAAAATTTAAAAATCCACCCAAAACCTAAAAAAATTGAAATTTTTATATGAAAAACTTCTTTTGCCCATATCTCCTTAAATATGCGTCCTAGAGCGAAAAGGACTTTAATTCGTGACCACCCTCAAAAAATTGAAAAATCCACCCAAAACCTAAAAAAATTTAAATTTTTATATGAAAAACTTCTTTTGCCCATATCTCCTAAACTAAGCGTCCTAGAGCGAAAAGGACTTTAATTCGTGACCACCCCCAAAAAATTGAAAAATCCACCCAAAACCTTAAAAAATTGAAATTTTTATATGAAAAACTTCTTTTGCCCATATCTCCTTAAATATGCGTCCTGGAGCGAAAAGGACTTTAATTCGTGACCACCCCCAAAAAATTGAAAAATCCACCCAAAACCTAAAAAAATTGAAATTTTTATATGAAAAACTATTTTTGCCCATATCTCCTTAAATATGCGTCCTAGAGCGAAAAGGACTTTAATTCGCGACCACCCTCAAAAAATTGAAAAATCCACCCAAAACCTAAAAAAATTTAAATTTTTATATGAAAAACTCCTTTTGCCCATATCTCCTAAACTAAGCGTCCTAGAGCGAAAAGGACTTTAATTCGTGACCACCCCCAAAAAGTTGAAAAATCCACCCAAACCCTAAAAAAATTGAAATTTTTATATGAAAAACTTCTTTTGTCCATATCTCCTTAAATATGCGTCCTAGAGCGAAAAGGACTTTAATTCGTGACCACCCCCAAAAAATTGAAAAATCCACCCAAAACCTAAAAAAATTGAAATTTTTATATGAAAAACTTCTTTTGCCCATATCTCCTTAAATATGCTTCCTAGAGCGAAAAGGACTTTAATTCGTGACCACCCCCAAAAAATTTAAAAATCCACCCAAAACCTAAAAAAATTGAAATTTTTATATGAAAAACTTCTTTTGCCCATATCTCCTAAACTAAGCGTCCTAGACCGAAAAGGACTTTAATTCGTGACCACCCTCAAAAAATTGAAAAATCCACCCAAAACCTAAAAGAATTGAAATTTTTATATGAAGAACTTCTTTTGCCCATATCTCCTAAACTAAGCGTCCTAAAGCGAAAAGGACTTTAATTCGCGACCACCCCAAAAAATTGAAAAATCCACCCAAAACCTAAAAAAAATGAAATTTTTATATGAAAAACTTCTTTTGCCCATATCTCCTTAAATATGCGTCCTAGAGCGAAAAGGACTTTAATTCGTGACCACCCTCAAAAAATTGAAAAATCCACCCAAAATATAAAAAAATTGAAATTTTTATATGAAAAACTTCTTTTGCCCATATCTCCTTAAATATGCGCCCTAGAGCGAAAAGGACTTTAATTCGTGACCACCCCCAAAAAATTGAAAAATCCACCAAAACATAAAAAAATGAAATTTTTATATGAAAAACTTCTTTTGCCCATATCTCCTTAAATATGCGTCCTAGAGCGAAAAGGACTTTAATTCGCGACCACCCCCAAAAAATTGAAAAATCCACCCAAAACCTAAAAAAATTTAAATTTTTATATGAAAAACTTCTTTTGCCCATATCTCCTTAAATATGCGTCCTAGAGCGAAAAGAACTTTAATTCGTGACCACCCTCAAAAAATTGAAAAATCCACCCAAAACCTAAAAAAATTTAAATTTTTATATGAAAAACTTCTTTTGCCCATATCTCCTAAACTAAGCGTCCTAGAGCGAAAAGGACTTTAATTCGTGACCACCCCCAAAAAATTGAAAAATCCACCCAAACCCTAAAAAAATTGAAATTTTTATATGAAAAACTTCTTTTGCCCATATCTCCTTAAATATGCGTCCTAGAGCGAAAAGGACTTTAATTCGTGACCACCCCCAGAAAACTGAAAAATCCACCCAAAACCTAAAAAAAATGAAATTTTTATATGAACAACTTCCCCAAAAAATCGAAAAATCCACCCAAACCCTAAAAAAATTGAAATTTTTATATGAAAAACTTCTTTTGTCCATATCTCCTTAAATATGCGTCCTATAGCGAAAAGGACTTTAATTCGTGACCACCCCCAAAAAATTGAAAAATCCACCCAAAACTTAAAAAAATTGAAATTTTTATATGAAAAACTTCTTTTGCCCATATCTCCTTAAATATGCGTCCTAGAGCGAAAAGGACTTTAATTCGTGACCACCCCCAAAAAATTGAAAAATCCACCCAAAACCTAAAAAAATTGAAATTTTTATATGAAAAACTTCTTTTGCCCATATCTCCTTAAATATGCGTCCTAGAGCGAAAAGGACTTTAATTCGTGACCACCCTCAAAAAATTGAAAAATCCACCCAAAACCTAAAAAAATTTAAATTTTTATATGAAAAACTCCTTTTGCCCATATCTCCTAAACTAAGCGTCCTAGAGCGAAAAGGACTTTAATTCGTGACCACCCCCAAAAAGTTGAAAAATCCACCCAAACCCTAAAAAAATTGAAATTTTTATATGAAAAACTTCTTTTGTCCATATCTCCTTAAATATGCGTCCTAGAGCGAAAAGGACTTTAATTCGTGACCACCCCCAAAAAATTGAAAAATCCACCCAAAACCTAAAAAAATTGAAATTTTTATATGAAAAACTTCTTTTGCCCATATCTCCTTAAATATGCTTCCTAGAGCGAAAAGGACTTTAATTCGTGACCACCCCCAAAAAATTTAAAAATCCACCCAAAACCTAAAAAAATTGAAATTTTTATATGAAAAACTTCTTTTGCCCATATCTCCTAAACTAAGCGTCCTAGACCGAAAAGGACTTTAATTCGTGACCACCCTCAAAAAATTGAAAAATCCACCCAAAACCTAAAAGAATTGAAATTTTTATATGAAGAACTTCTTTTGCCCATATCTCCTAAACTAAGCGTCCTAAAGCGAAAAGGACTTTAATTCGCGACCACCCCAAAAAATTGAAAAATCCACCCAAAACCTAAAAAAATGAAATTTTTATATGAAAAACTTCTTTTGCCCATATCTCCTTAAATATGCGTCCTAGAGCGAAAAGGACTTTAATTCGTGACCACCCTCAAAAAATTGAAAAATCCACCCAAAATATAAAAAAATTGAAATTTTTATATGAAAAACTTCTTTTGCCCATATCTCCTTAAATATGCGCCCTAGAGCGAAAAGGACTTTAATTCGTGACCACCCCCAGAAAATTGAAAAATCCACCCAAAACCTAAAAAAATTGAAATTTTTATATGAACAACTTCCCCAAAAAATCGAAAAATCCACCCAAACCCTAAAAAAATTGAAATTTTTATATGAAAAACTTCTTTTGTCCATATCTCCTTAAATATGCGTCCTATAGCGAAAAGGACTTTAATTCGTGACCACCCCCAAAAAATTGAAAAATCCACCCAAAACTTAAAAAAATTGAAATTTTTATATGAAAAACTTCTTTTGCCCATATCTCCTTAAATATGCGTCCTAGAGCGAAAAGGACTTTAATTCGTGACCACCCCCAAAAAATTTAAAAATCCACCCAAAACCTAAAAAAATTGAAATTTTTATATGAAAAACTTCTTTTGCCCATATCTCCTTAAGTATTCCTCCTAGAGCGAAAAGGACTTTAATTCGTGACCACCCCCAGAAAATTGAAAAATCCACCCAAAACCTAAAAAAATTGAAATTTTTATATGAACAACTTCCCCAAAAAATCGAAAAATCCACCCAAACCCTAAAAAAATTGAAATTTTTATATGAAAAACTTCTTTTGTCCATATCTCCTTAAATATGCGTCCTATAGCGAAAAGGACTTTAATTCGTGACCACCCCCAAAAAATTTAAAAATCCACCCAAAACCTAAAAAAATTGAAATTTTTATATGAAAAACTTCTTTTGCCCATATCTCCTTAAGTATTCCTCCTAGAGCGAAAAGGACTTTAATTCGTGACCACCCCCAGAAAATTGAAAAATCCACCCAAAACCTAAAAAAATTGAAATTTTTATATGAACAACTTCCCCAAAAAATCGAAAAATCCACCCAAACCCTAAAAAAATTGAAATTTTTATATGAAAAACTTCTTTTGTCCATATCTCCTTAAATATGCGTCCTATAGCGAAAAGGACTTTAATTCGTGACCACCCCCAAAAAATTGAAAAATCCACCCAAAACTTAAAAAAATTGAAATTTTTATATGAAAAACTTCTTTTGCCCATATCTCCTTAAGTATTCCTCCTAGAGCGAAAAGGACTTTAATTCGTGACCACCCCCAGAAAATTGAAAAATCCACCCAAAACCTAAAAAATAGAAATTTTTATATGAAAACCTTCTTTTGCCCATATCTCCTTAAATATGCGTCCTAGAGCGAAAAGGACTTTAATTCGTGACCACCCCCAAAAAATTGAAAAATCTACCCAAAACCTAAAAAAGTTGAAATTTTTATATGAACAACTTCCCCAAACAATTGAAAAATCCACCCAAAACCTAAAAAAATTGAAATTTTTATATGAAAAACTTCTTTTGCCCATATCTCCTTAAGTATTCCTCCTAGAGCGAAAAGGACTTTAATTCGTGACCACCCCCAGAAAATTGAAAAATCCACCCAAAACCTAAAAAAATTGAAATTTTTATATGAACAACTTCCCCAAAAAATCGAAAAATCCACCCAAACCCTAAAAAAATTGAAATTTTTATATGAAAAACTTCTTTTGTCCATATCTCCTTAAATATGCGTCCTATAGCGAAAAGGACTTTAATTCGTGACCACCCCCAAAAAATTGAAAAATCCACCCAAAACTTAAAAAAATTGAAATTTTTATATGAAAAACTTCTTTTGCCCATATCTCCTTAAATATGCGTCCTAGAGCGAAAAGGACTTTAATTCGTGACCACCCCCAAAAAATTTAAAAATCCACCCAAAACCTAAAAAAATTGAAATTTTTATATGAAAAACTTCTTTTGCCCATATCTCCTTAAATATGCGTCCTAGAGCGAAAAGGACTTTAATTCGTGACCACCCTCAAAAAATTGAAAAATCCACCCAAAACCTAAAAAAATTTAAATTTTTATATGAAAAACTTCTTTTGCCCATATCTCCTAAACTAAGCGTCCTAGAGCGAAAAGGACTTTAATTCGTGACCACCCCCAAAAAATTGAAAAATCCACCCAAAACCTTAAAAAATTGAAATTTTTATATGAAAAACTTCTTTTGCCCATATCTCCTTAAATATGCGTCCTGGAGCGAAAAGGACTTTAATTCGTGACCACCCCCAAAAAATTGAAAAATCCACCCAAAACCTAAAAAAATTGAAATTTTTATATGAAAAACTATTTTTGCCCATATCTCCTTAAATATGCGTCCTAGAGCGAAAAGGACTTTAATTCGCGACCACCCTCAAAAAATTGAAAAATCCACCCAAAACCTAAAAAAATTTAAATTTTTATATGAAAAACTCCTTTTGCCCATATCTCCTAAACTAAGCGTCCTAGAGCGAAAAGGACTTTAATTCGTGACCACCCCCAAAAAGTTGAAAAATCCACCCAAACCCTAAAAAAATTGAAATTTTTATATGAAAAACTTCTTTTGTCCATATCTCCTTAAATATGCGTCCTAGAGCGAAAAGGACTTTAATTCGTGACCACCCCCAAAAAATTGAAAAATCCACCCAAAACCTAAAAAAATTGAAATTTTTATATGAAAAACTTCTTTTGCCCATATCTCCTTAAATATGCTTCCTAGAGCGAAAAGGACTTTAATTCGTGACCACCCCCAAAAAATTTAAAAATCCACCCAAAACCTAAAAAAATTGAAATTTTTATATGAAAAACTTCTTTTGCCCATATCTCCTAAACTAAGCGTCCTAGACCGAAAAGGACTTTAATTCGTGACCACCCTCAAAAAATTGAAAAATCCACCCAAAACCTAAAAGAATTGAAATTTTTATATGAAGAACTTCTTTTGCCCATATCTCCTAAACTAAGCGTCCTAAAGCGAAAAGGACTTTAATTCGCGACCACCCCAAAAAATTGAAAAATCCACCCAAAACCTAAAAAAAATGAAATTTTTATATGAAAAACTTCTTTTGCCCATATCTCCTTAAATATGCGTCCTAGAGCGAAAAGGACTTTAATTCGTGACCACCCTCAAAAAATTGAAAAATCCACCCAAAATTTAAAAAAATTGAAATTTTTATATGAAAAACTTCTTTTGCCCATATCTCCTTAAATATGCGCCCTAGAGCGAAAAGGACTTTAATTCGTGACCACCCCCAAAAAATTGAAAAATCCACCAAAACATAAAAAAATGAAATTTTTATATGAAAAACTTCTTTTGCCCATATCTCCTTAAATATGCGTCCTAGAGCGAAAAGGACTTTAATTCGCGACCACCCCCAAAAAATTGAAAAATCCACCCAAAACCTAAAAAAATTTAAATTTTTATATGAAAAACTTCTTTTGCCCATATCTCCTTAAATATGCGTCCTAGAGCGAAAAGGACTTTAATTCGTGACCACCCTCAAAAAATTGAAAAATCCACCCAAAACCTAAAAAAATTTAAATTTTTATATGAAAAACTTCTTTTGCCCATATCTCCTAAACTAAGCGTCCTAGAGCGAAAAGGACTTTAATTCGCGACCACCCCCAAAAAATTGAAAAATCCACCCAAACCCTAAAAAAATTGAAATTTTTATATGAAAAACTTCTTTTGCCCATATCTCCTTAAATATGCGTCCTAGAGCGAAAAGGACTTTAATTCGTGACCACCCCCAGAAAATTGAAAAATCCACCCAAAACCTAAAAAAAATGAAATTTTTATATGAACAACTTCCCCAAAAAATCGAAAAATCCACCCAAACCCTAAAAAAATTGAAATTTTTATATGAAAAACTTCTTTTGTCCATATCTCCTTAAATATGCGTCCTATAGCGAAAAGGACTTTAATTCGTGACCACCCCCAAAAAATTGAAAAATCCACCCAAAACTTAAAAAAATTGAAATTTTTATATGAAAAACTTCTTTTGCCCATATCTCCTTAAATATGCGTCCTAGAGCGAAAAGGACTTTAATTCGTGACCACCCCCAAAAAATTGAAAAATCCACCCAAAACCTAAAAAAATTGAAATTTTTATATGAAAAACTTCTTTTGCCCATATCTCCTTAAATATGCGTCCTAGAGCGAAAAGGACTTTAATTCGTGACCACCCTCAAAAAATTGAAAAATCCACCCAAAACCTAAAAAAATTTAAATTTTTATATGAAAAACTCCTTTTGCCCATATCTCCTAAACTAAGCGTCCTAGAGCGAAAAGGACTTTAATTCGTGACCACCCCCAAAAAGTTGAAAAATCCACCCAAACCCTAAAAAAATTTAAATTTTTATATGAAAAACTTCTTTTGTCCATATCTCCTTAAATATGCGTCCTAGAGCGAAAAGGACTTTAATTCGTGACCACCCCCAAAAAATTGAAAAATCCACCCAAAACCTAAAAAAATTGAAATTTTTATATGAAAAACTTCTTTTGCCCATATCTCCTTAAATATGCTTCCTAGAGCGAAAAGGACTTTAATTCGTGACCACCCCCAAAAAATTTAAAAATCCACCCAAAACCTAAAAAAATTGAAATTTTTATATGAAAAACTTCTTTTGCCCATATCTCCTAAACTAAGCGTCCTAGACCGAAAAGGACTTTAATTCGTGACCACCCTCAAAAAATTGAAAAATCCACCCAAAACCTAAAAGAATTGAAATTTTTATATGAAGAACTTCTTTTGCCCATATCTCCTAAACTAAGCGTCCTAAAGCGAAAAGGACTTTAATTCGCGACCACCCCAAAAAATTGAAAAATCCACCCAAAACCTAAAAAAATGAAATTTTTATATGAAAAACTTCTTTTGCCCATATCTCCTTAAATATGCGTCCTAGAGCGAAAAGGACTTTAATTCGTGACCACCCTCAAAAAATTGAAAAATCCACCCAAAATATAAAAAAATTGAAATTTTTATATGAAAAACTTCTTTTGCCCATATCTCCTTAAATATGCGCCCTAGAGCGAAAAGGACTTTAATTCGTGACCACCCCCAAAAAATTGAAAAATCCACCCAAAACATAAAAAAATGAAATTTTTATATGAAAAACTTCTTTTGCCCATATCTCCTTAAATATGCGTCCTAGAGCGAAAAGGACTTTAATTCGCGACCACCCCCAAAAAATTGAAAAATCCACCCAAAACCTAAAAAAATTTAAATTTTTATATGAAAAACTTCTTTTGCCCATATCTCCTTAAATATGCGTCCTAGAGCGAAAAGGACTTTAATTCGTGACCACCCTCAAAAAATTGAAAAATCCACCCAAAACCTAAAAAAATTTAAATTTTTATATGAAAAACTTCTTTTGCCCATATCTCCTAAACTAAGCGTCCTAGAGCGAAAAGGACTTTAATTCGTGACCACCCCCAAAAAATTTAAAAATCCACCCAAAACCTAAAAAAATTGAAATTTTTATATGAAAAACTTCTTTTGCCCATATCTCCTAAACTAAGCGTCCTAGACCGAAAAGGACTTTAATTCGCGACCACCCCCAAAAAATTGAAAAATCCACCCAAAACCTAAAAAAATTTAAATTTTTATATGAAAAACTTCTTTTGCCCATATCTCCTTAAATATGCGTCCTAGAGCGAAAAGGACTTTAATTCGTGACCACCCTCAAAAAATTGAAAAATCCACCCAAAACCTAAAAAAATTTAAATTTTTATATGAAAAACTTCTTTTGCCCATATCTCCTAAACTAAGCGTCCTAGAGCGAAAAGGACTTTAATTCGTGACCACCCCCAAAAAATTGAAAAATCCACCCAAACCCTAAAAAAATTGAAATTTTTATATGAAAAACTTCTTTTGTCCATATCTCCTTAAATATGCGTCCTAGAGCGAAAAGGACTTTAATTCGTGACCACCCCCAAAAAATTGAAAAATCCACCCAAAACCTAAAAAAATTGAAATTTTTATATGAAAAACTTCTTTTGCCCATATCTCCTTAAATATGCTTCCTAGAGCGAAAAGGACTTTAATTCGTGACCACCCCCAAAAAATTTAAAAATCCACCCAAAACCTAAAAAAATTGAAATTTTTATATGAAAAACTTCTTTTGCCCATATCTCCTAAACTAAGCGTCCTAGAGCGAAAAGGACTTTAATTCGTGACCACCCTCAAAAAATTGAAAAATCCACCCAAAACCTAAAAAAATTGAAATTTTTATATGAAGAACTTCTTTTGCCCATATCTCCTAAACTAAGCGTCCTAAAGCGAAAAGGACTTTAATTCGCGACCACCCCAAAAAATTGAAAAATCCACCCAAAACCTAAAAAAAATGAAATTTTTATATGAAAAACTTCTTTTGCCCATATCTCCTTAAATATGCGTCCTAGAGCGAAAAGGACTTTAATTCGTGACCACCCTCAAAAAATTGAAAAATCCACCCAAAATATAAAAAAATTGAAATTTTTATATGAAAAACTTCTTTTGCCCATATCTCCTTAAATATGCGCCCTAGAGCGAAAAGGACTTTAATTCGTGACCACCCCCAAAAAATTGAAAAATCCACCCAAAACATAAAAAAATGAAATTTTTATATGAAAAACTTCTTTTGCCCATATCTCCTTAAATATGCGTCCTAGAGCGAAAAGGACTTTAATTCGTGACCACCCCCAAAAAGTTTAAAAATCCACCCAAAGCCTAAAAAAATTGAAATTTTTATATGAAAAACTTCTTTTGCCCATATCTCCTTAAATATGCGTCCTAGAGCGAAAAGGACTTTAATTCGTGACCACCCTCAAAAAATTGAAAAATCCACCCAAAACCTAAAAAAATTTAAATTTTTATATGAAAAACTTCTTTTGCCCATATCTCCTTAAATATGCGTCCTAGAGCGAAAAGGACTTTAATTCGTGACCACCCCCAAAAAATTGAAAAATCCACCCAAAACCTAAAAAAATAGAAATTTTTATATGAAAAACTTCTTTTGCCCATATCTCCTTAAGTATGTGTCCTAGAGCGAAAAGGACTTTAATTCGTGACCACCCCCAAAAAATTGAAAAATCCACCCAAAACCTAAAAAAAATGAAATTTTTATATGAACAACTTCCCCAAAAAATTGAAAAATCCACCCAAAACCTAAAAAAATTGAAATTTTTATATGAAAAACTTCTTTTACCCATATCTCCTTAAATATGCGTCCTAGAGCGAAAAGGACTTTAATTCGTGACCAACCGCAAAAAATTGAAAAATCCACCCAAAACCTAAAAAAATTGAAATTTTTGTATGAAAAACTTCTTTTGCCCATATCTCCTTAAATATGCGTCCTAGAGCGAAAAGGACTTTAATTCGTGACCACCCTCAAAAAATTGAAAAATCCACCCAAAACCTAAAAAAAATTAAATTTTTATATGAAAAACTTCTTTTGCCCATATCTCCTTAAATATGCTTCCTAGAGCGAAACGGACTTTAATTCGTGACCACCCCCAAAAAATTTAAAAATCCACCCAAAACCTAAAAAAAATGAAATTTTTATATGAAAAACTTCTTTTGCCCATATCTCCTAAACTAAGCGTCCTAGAGCGAAAAGGACTTTAATTCGTGACCACCCTCAAAAAATTGAAAAATCCACCCAAAACCTAAAAAATTGAAATTTTTATATGAAGAACTTCCTTTGCCCATATCTCCTAAACTAATCGTCCTAGAGCGAAAAGGACTTTAATTCGCGACCACCCCAAAAAATTTAAAAATCCACCCAAAACCTAAAAAAAATGAAATTTTTATATGAAAAACTTCTTTTGTCCATATCTCCTTAAATATATTTTTATATGAAAAACTTCTTTTGCCCATATCTCCTAAACTAAGCGTCCTAGAGCGAAAAGGACTTTAATTCGTGACCACCACCAAAAAATTGAAAAATCCACCCAAAACCTAAAAATAGAAATTTTTATATGAAAACCTTCTTTTGCCCATATCTCCTTAAATATGCGTCCTAGAGCGAAAAGGACTTTAATTCGTGACCACCCCCAAAAAATTGAAAAATCTACCCAAAACCTAAAAAATTTGAAATTTTTATATGAACAACTTCCCCAAACAATTGAAAAATCCACCCAAAACCTAAAAAAATTGAAATTTTTATATGAAAAACTTCTTTTGCCCATATCTCCTTAACTATGCGGCCTAGAGCGAAAAGGACTTTAATTCGTGACCACCCCCAAAAAATTGAAAAATCCACCCAAAACCTAAAAAAATAAAATTTTTATATGAAAAACTTCTTTTGCCCATATCTCCTAAACTAAGCGTCCTAGAGCGAAAAGGACTTTAATTCGTGACCACCCTCAAAAAATTGAAAAATCCACCCAAAACCTAAAAAAATTTAAATTTTTATATGAAAAACTTCTTTTGCCCATATCTCCTAAACTAAGCGTCCAAGAGCGAAAAGGACTTTAATTCGTGACCACCCCCAAAAAATTGAAAAATCCACCCAAAACCTAAAAAAATTGAATTTTTTATATGAAAACCTTCTTTTGCCCATATCTCATTAAATATGCGTCCTAGAGCGAAAAGGACTTTAATTCGTGACCACCCCCAAAAAATTGAAAAATCTACCCAAAACCTAACAAAATTGAAATTTTTATATGAACAACTTCCCAAAAAAATTGAAAAATCCACCCAAAACCTAAAAAAATTGAAATTTTTATATGAAAAACTTCTTTTGCCCATATCTCCTTAAATATGCGTCCTAGAGCGAAAAGGACTTTAATTCGTGACCACACCCACAAAATTGAAAAATCCACCCAAAACCTAAAAAAATTGAAATTTTTGTATGAAAAACTTCTTTTGCCCATATCTCCTAAAATATGCGTCCTAGAGCGAAAAGGACTTTAATTCGTGACCACCCTCAAAAAATTGAAAAATCCACCCAAAACCTAAAAAAATTGAAATTTGTATATGAAATACTTCTTTTGCCCATATCTCCTTAAATATGCGTCCTAGAGCGACAAGGACTTTAATTCGCGACCACCCCCAAAAAATTGAAAAATCCACCCAAAACCTAAAAAAATTGAAATTTTTATATGAAAAACTTCTTTTGCCCATATCTCCTTAAATATGCGTCCTAGAGCGAAAAGGACTTTAATTCGTGACCACCCCCAAAAAATTGAAAAATCCACCCAAAACCTAAAAAAAATGAAATTTTTATATGAACAACTTCCCCAAAAAATTGAAAAATCCACCCAAAACCTAAAAAAATTTAAATTTTTATATGAAAAACTTCTTTTGCCCATATCTCCTTAAATATGCGTCCTAGAGCGAAAAGGACTTTAATTCGTGACCAACCCCAAAAAATTGAAAAATCCCCCCAAAACCTAAAAAAATTGAAATTTTTGTATGAAAAACTTCTTTTGCCCATATCTCCTTAAATATGCGTCCTAGAGCGAAAAGGACTTTAATTCGTGACCACCCTCAAAAAATTGAAAAATCCACCCAAAACCTAAAAAAATTGAAATTTTTATATGAAATACTTCTTTTGCCCATATCTCCTTAAATATGCGTCCTAGAGCGAAAAGGACTTTAATTCGCGACCACCCCCAAAAAATTGAAAAATCCATTCAAAACCTAAAAAAATTGAAATTTTTATATGAAAAACTTCTTTTGCCCAATCTCCTTAAATATGCGTCCTAGAGCGAAAAGGACTTTAATTCGTGACCACCCTCAAAAAATTGAAAAATCCACCCAAAACCTAAAAAAATTTATATTTTTATATGAAAAACTTCTTTTGCCCATATCTCCTAAACTAAGCGTCCTAGAGCGAAAAGGACTTTAATTCGTGACCACCCCCAAAAGTTGAAAAATCCACCCAAAACCTAAAAAAATTGAAATTTTTATATGAAATACTTCTTTTGCCCATATCTCCTTAAATATGCGTCCTAGAGCGAAAAGGACTTTAATTCGTGACCACCCTCAAAAAATTGAAAAATCCACCCAAAACCTAAAAAAATTGAAATTTTTGTATGAAAAACTTCTTTTGCCCATATCTCCTTAAATATGCGTCCTAGAGCGAAAAGGACTTTAATTCGTGACCACCCTCAAAAAATTGAAAAATCCACCCAAAACCTAAAAAAATTGAAATTTTTATATGAAATACTTCTTTTGCCCATATCTCCTTAAATATGCGTCCTAGAGCGAAAAGGACTTTAATTCGTGACCACCCCCAAAAGGTTGAAAAATCCACCCAAACCCTAAAAAAATTGAAATTTTTATATGAAAAACTTCTTTTGTCCATATCTCCTTAAATATGCGTCCTAGAGCGAAAAGGACTTTAATTCGTGACCTCCCCCAAAAAATTGAAAAATCACCCAAAACCTAAAAAAATTGAAATTTTTATATGAAAAACTTCTTTTGCCCATATCTCCTTAAATATGCTTCCTAGAGCGAAAAGGACTTTAATTCGTGACCACCCCCAAAAATTGAAAAATCCACCCAAAACCTAAAAAAATTGAAATTTTTATATGAAGAACTTCTTTTGCCCATATCTCCTAAACTAAGCGTCCTAGAGCGAAAAGGACTTTAATTCTCGACCACCCCAAAAAATTGAAAAATCCACCCAAAACCTAAAAAAAATGAAATTTTTATATGAAAAACTTCTTTTGCCCATATCTCCTTAAATATATTTTTATATGAAAAACTTCTTTTGCCCATATCTCCTAAACTAAGCGTCCTAGAGCGAAAAGGACTTTAATTCGTGACCACCCCCAAAAAATTGAAAAATCCACCCAAAACCTATAAAATAGAAATTTTTATATGAAAACCTTCTTTTGCCCATATCTCCTTAAATATGCGTCCTAGAGCGAAAAGGACTTTAATTCGTGACCACCCCCAAAAAATTGAAAAATCTACCCAAAACCTAAAAAAGTTGAAATTTTTATATGAACAACTTCCCCAAACAATTGAAAAATCCACCCAAAACCTAAAAAAATTGAAATTTTTATATGAAAAACTTCTTTTGCCCATATCTCCTTAAATATGCGCCCTAGAGCGAAAAGGACTTTAATTCGTGACCACCCCCAAAAAATTGAAAAATCCACCCAAAACCTAAAAAAATTGAAATTTTTATATGAAAAACTTCTTTTGCCCATATCTCCTTAAATATGCGCCCTAGAGCGAAAAGGACTTTAATTCGTGACCACCCCCAAAAAATTGAAAAATCCACCCAAAACCTAAAAAAAATGAAATTTTTATATGAAAAACTTCTTTTGCCCATATCTCCTTAAATATATTTTTATATGAAAAACTTCTTTTGCCCCTATCTCCTAAACTAAGCGTCCTAGAGCGAAAAGGACTTTAATTCGTGACCACCCCCAAAAAATTGAAAAATCCACCCAAAACCTAAAAATAGAAATTTTTATATGAAAACCTTCTTTTGCCCATATCTCCTTAAATATGCGTCCTAGAGCGAAAAGGACTTTAATTCGTGACCACCCCCAAAAAATTGAAAAATCTACCCAAAACCTAAAAAAGTTGAAATTTTTATATGAACAACTTCCCCAAACAATTGAAAAATCCACCCAAAACCTAAAAAAATTGAAATCCCGTGTAAAAATTGGGGGATCTGATTTGATATGGTTAGATCTGAGCCAAGATATGGTCAGATCTGAGCAGATCCGAAAAATGGTTATATCTGGTCAGATCTAAATACTATGAAATTGGATCTGATCAGATCTCAAAAATGAGACACATCTAATCAGATCTAATTTGATATAATTGTATATTATTTGATACAATCGTATCTTTCGAGATCTTTCAACACATAAAAGCCCATAATTTGTATATAAAATGAGATCAATTGTTTTATTCAATAATACAGACAAAAAGTATGTGCATAATAAATATGTTTAATTTAAATTGATCCATCAAAGCTATTTAAGAGTATTGACAGTTGAGTTAGAGTGTTGTCCAAGGGTTTTTTCGTTTGTTTCTTCTGCTGTGGACTTAGACACACGACTAAAGTATTACAGCGTTAAGGCAATCTGCAATGAAATTAAGTAAAAAAACAATTATTAAACAAATATAGGAATAAACAAATATGGGAATATATTGAACTATGTAATCAAGTATTAGTATTGTTTTGGATCATTCTTCTTTAAGTTGCAATAAAAATTGCCATATAATTATGTTGCTTTTAATACTCACATTTAAAGTGTATTCGGGATTAGGTTAGGTATAGCGATAGGCTTATTTTAGGCTCATACATACTATTCAGACCATCATGACATCACAGTGATCAACATCTCACTTATCACTGACTGCTGCTCGATTCAATAATTAGCTCAATAACATGGAACCTCCTTGCTATAATCGAGTCCTATCGGCATTTCACGTTGCGCTGAAACAACTTAGAGAATCTTTGAAGCAGAAATGTCACCAACATTACTGCGAGGAGATAATCCACCGCCGAAATAATTTTTGGTGTTGGTCGGAACTGGGATTGAACCCGTGACCTTTTGAATGCAAGGCGGGCATGTTAACCAGTACACCACTGAGGTTTCCTTTTTTTCCAAATCTAGAAAATAGTAAAACAATATGAAAATGACTACTAAGGAAATAACAAATGCAATATACTTACCTACATAATCTCCGCAATAAAGGAAACGATATACACTTTATCAAAGGAACACATTTAAAACAATTATATTAAATTTCTTAATTTTCTCAGCTAGTCTGGCGTTAAATTTGTTTAGAAGTGATGCCCCTGACGGCGTTGACATTTGACATAATGACATTGAGGTTTAGACGTGTATTTCAAAAATCTTTTTAACTTGTTCATGATTTTTTTTTATTATATTTTGGACCTATTTAACCCCATATATAGTCAGATATGATGTTATATCTACCATATCTTATTAGATATAGTGCTATATATGGCCCTATCCAAGCATATATTATTAGATATGCCAGATATAATTAGATATTATACTATATATGATGAGATCTGCAATTATATCTAACCAGATCTAGCACCATATATAGCATATCTGTGCATATCTAATTATGTCTGAACCAATATCTGAACAGATCCAATTAGATCCAATTTGATATTATTAGATAGGATTGGATCCTCCAATTTTTACACGGGATTTTTATATGAAAAACTTCTTTTGCCCATATCTCCTTAAATATGCGCCCTAGAGCGAAAAGGACTTTAATTCGTGACCACCCCCAAAAAATTGAAAAATCCACCCAAAACCTAAAAAAATAAAATTTTTATATGAAAAACTTCTTTTGCCCCTATCTCCTTAAATATGCGTCCTAGAGCGAAAAGGACTTTAATTCGTGACCACCCCCAAAAAGTTTAAAAATCCACCCAAAACCTAAAAAAATTGAAATTTTTATATGAAAAACTTCTTTTGCCCATATCTCCTTAAATATGCGTCCTAGAGCGAAAAGGACTTTAATTCGTGACCACCATCAAAAAATTGTAAAATCCACCCAAAACCTAAAAAAATTTAAATTTTTATATGAAAAACTTCTTTTGCCCATATCTCCTTAAATATGCGTCCTAGAGCGAAAAGGACTTTAATTCGTGACCACCCTCAAAAAATTGAAAAATCCACCCAAAACCTAAAAAATTGAAATTTTTATATGAAATACTTCTTTTGCCCATATCTCCTTAAATATGCGTCCTAGAGCGAAAAGGACTTTAATTCGCGACCACCCCCAAAAAGTTGAAAAATCCACCCAAACCCTAAAAAAATTGAAATTTTTATATGAAAAACTTCTTTTGTCCATATCTCCTTAAATATGCGTCCTAGAGCGAAAAGGACTTTAATTCGTGACCACCCCCAAAAAATTGAAAAATCACCCAAAACCTAAAAAAAATTGAAATTTTTATATGAAAAACTTCTTTTGCCCATATCTCCTTAAATATGCTTCCTAGAGCGAAAAGGACTTTAATTCGTGACCACCCCCAAAAAATTTAAAAATCCACCCAAAACTTAAAAAAATTGAAATTTTTATATGAAAAACTTCTTTTGCCCATATCTCCTAAACTAAGCGTCCTAGAGCGAAAAGGACTTTAATTCGTGACCACCCTCAAAAAATTGAAAAATCCACCCAAAACCTAAAAAAATTGAAATTTTTATATGAAGAACTTCTTTTGCCCATATCTCCTAAACTAAGCGTCCTAGAGCGAAAAGGACTTTAATTCGCGACCACCCCAAAAAATTGAAAAATCCACCCAAAACCTAAAAAAAATGAAATTTTTATATGAAAAACTTCTTTTGCCCATATCTCCTTAAATATGCGTCCTAGAGCGAAAAGGACTTTAATTCGTGACCACCCTCAAAAAATTGAAAAATCCACCCAAAACCTAAAAAAATTGAAATTTTTATATGAAAAACTTCTTTTGCCCATATCTCCTTAAATATGCGCCCTAGAGCGAAAAGGACTTTAATTCGTGACCACCCCCAAAAAATTGAAAAATCCACCCAAAACCTAAAAAAAATGAAATTTTTATATGAAAAACTTCTTTTGCCCATATCTCCTTAAATATATTTTTATATGAAAAACTTCTTTTGCCCATATCTCCTAAACTAAGCGTCCTAGAGCGAAAAGGACTTTAATTCGTGACCACCCCCAAAAAATTGAAAAATCCACCCAAAACCTAAAAAATAGAAATTTTTATATGAAAACCTTCTTTTGCCCATATCTCCTTAAATATGCGTCCTAGAGCGAAAAGGACTTTAATTCGTGACCACACCCACAAAATTGAAAAATCCACCCAAAACCTAAAAAAATTGAAATTTTTGTATGAAAAACTTCTTTTGCCCATATCTCCTAAAATATGCGTCCTAGAGCGAAAAGGACTTTAATTCGTGACCACCCTCAAAAAATTGAAAAATCCACCCAAAACCTAAAAAAATTGAAATTTTTATATGAAAAACTTCTTTTGCCCATATCTCCTTAACTATGCGTCCTAGAGCGAAAAGGACTTTAATTCGTGACCACCCCCAAAAAATTGAAAAATCCACCCAAAACCTAAAAAAATTGAAATTTTTATATGAAAAACTTCTTTTGTCCATATCTCCTTAAATATGCGTCCTAGAGCGAAAAGGACTTTAATTCGTGACCACCCTCAAAAAATTGAAAAATCCACCCAAAACCTAAAAAAATTGAAATTTTTATATGAAAAACTTCTTTTGCCCATATCTCCTTAAATATGCTTCCTAGAGCGAAAAGGACTTTAATTCGTGACCACCCCCAAAAAATTTAAAAATCCACCCAAAACTTAAAAAAATTGAAATTTTTATATGAAAAACTTCTTTTGCCCATATCTCCTAAACTAAGCGTCCTAGAGCGAAAAGGACTTTAATTCGTGACCACCCTCAAAAAATTGAGAAATCCACCCAAAACCTAAAAAAATTGAAATTTTTATATGAAAAACTTCTTTTGCCCATATCTCCTAAACTAAGCGTCCTAGAGCGAAAAGGACTTTAATTCGCGACCACCCCAAAAAATTGAAAAATCCACCCAAAACCTAAAAAAAATGAAATTTTTATATGAAAAACGTCTTTTGCCCATATCTCCTTAAATATGCGTCCTAGAGCGAAAAGGACTTTAATTCGTGACCACCCTCAAAAAATTGAAAAATCCACCCAAAACCTAAAAAAATTGAAATTTTTATATGAAAAACTTCTTTTGCCCATATCTCCTTAAATACGCGCCCTAGAGCGAAAAGGACTTTAATTCGTGACTACCCCCAAAAAATTGAAAAATCCACCCAAAACCTAAAAAAAATGAAATTTTTATATGAAAAACTTCTTTTGCCCATATCTCCTTAAATATATTTTTATATGAAAAACTTCTTTTGCCCATATCTCCTAAACTAAGCGTCCTAGAGCGAAAAGGACTTTAATTCGTGACCACCCCCAAAAATTTGAAAAATCCACCCAAAACCTAAAAAATAGAAATTTTTATATGAAAACCTTCTGTTGCCCATATCTCCTTAAATATGCGTCCTAGAGCGAAAAGGACTTTAATTCGTGACCACCCCCAAAAATTGCAAAATCTACCCAAAACCTAAAAAAGTTGAAATTTTTATATGAACAACTTCCCCAAACAATTGAAAAATCCACCCAAAACCTAAAAAAATTGAAATTTTTATATGAAAAACTTCTTTTGCCCATATCTCCTTAAATATGCGCCCTAGAGCGAAAAGGACTTTAATTCGTGACCACCCCCAAAAAATTGAAAAATCCACCCAAAACCTAAAAAAATAAAATTTTTATATGAAAAACTTCTTTTGCCCATATCTCCTTAAATATGCGTCCTAGAGCGAAAAGGTCTTTAATTCGTGACCACCCCCAAAAAATTGAAAAATCCACCCAAAACCTAAAAAAATTGAAATTTTTATATGAAAAACTTCTTTTGCCCATATCTCCTTAAATATGCGTCCTAGAGCGAAAAGGACTTTAATTCGTGACCACCCTCAAACAACTGAAAAATCCACCCAAAACCTAAAAAAATTTAAATTTTTATATGAAAAACTTCTTTTGCCCATATCTCCTAAACTAAGCGTCCTAGAGCGAAAAGGACTTTAATTCGTGACCACCCCCAAAAAATTGAAAAATCCACCCAAAACCTAAAAAAATTGAATTTTTTATATGAAAACCTTCTTTTGCCCATATCTCATTAAATATGCGTCCTAGAGCGAAAAGGACTTTAATTCGTGACCACCCCCAAAAAATTGAAAAATCTACCCAAAACCTAAAAAAATTGAAATTTTTATATGAACAACTTCCCCAAAAAATTGAAAAATCCACCTAAAACCTAAAAAAATTGAAATTTTTATATGAAAAACTTCTTTTGCCCATATCTCCTTAAATATGCGTCCTAGAGCGAAAAGGACTTTAATTCGTGACCACACCCACAAAATTGAAAAATCCACCCAAAACCTAAAAAAATTGAAATTTTTGTATGAAAAACTTCTTTTGCCCATATCTCCTAAAATATGCGTCCTAGAGCGAAAAGGACTTTAATTCGTGACCACCCTCAAAAAATTGAAAAATCCACCCAAAACCTAAAAAAATTGAAATTTTTATATGAAATACTTCTTTTGCCCATATCTCCTTAAATATGCGTCCTAGAGCGAAAAGGACTTTAATTCGCGACCACCCCCAAAAAATTGAAAAATCCACCCAAAACCTAAAAAAATTGAAATTTTTATATGAAAAACTTCTTTTGCCCATATCTCCTTAACTATGCGTCCTAGAGCGAAAAGGACTTTAATTCGTGACCACCCTCAAAGAATTGAAAAATCCACCCAAAACCTAAAAAAATTGAAATTTTTATATGAAAAACTTATTTTGCCCATATCTCCTTAAATATGCGTCCTAGAGCGAAAAGGACTTTAATTCGTGACCACCCTCAAAAAATTGAAAAATCCACCCAAAACCTAAAAAAATTTTAATTTTTATATGAAAAACTTCTTTTGCCCATATCTCCTAAACTAAGCGTCCTAGAGCGAAAAGGACTTTAATTCGTGACCACCCCCAAAAAGTTGAAAAATCCACCCAAAACCTTAAAAAATTGAAATTTTTATATGAAAAACTTCTTTTGCCCATATTTCCTTAAATATATAAAAAATGAAAAATCCACCCAAAACCTAAAAAAATTGAAATTTTTATATGAAAAACTTCTTTTGCCCATATCTCCTAAACTAAGCGTCCTAGAGCGAAAAGGACTTTAATTCGTGACCACCCCCAAAAAATTGAAAAATCCACCCAAAACCTAAAAAAATTTAAATTTTTATATGAAAAACTTCTTTTGCCCATATCTCCTTAAATATGCGTCCTAGAGCGAAAAGGACTTTAATTCGTGACCACCCCCAAAAAATTGAAAAATCCACCCAAAACCTAAAAAAGTTTAAATTTTTATATGAAAAACTTCTTTTGCCCATATCTCCTAAACTAAGCGTCCTAGAGCGAAAAGGACTTTTATTCGTGACCACCCCCAAAAAATTGAAAAATCCACCCAAAACCTAAAAAAATTGAATTTTTTATATGAAAAACTTCTTTTGCCCATATCTATTTAAATATGCGTCCTAGAGCGAAAAGGACTTTAATTCGTGACCACCCTCAAAAAATTGAAAAATCCACCCAAAACCTAAAAAAATTGAAATTTTTATATGAAAAACTTCTTTTGCCCATATCTCCTTAAATATGCGTCCTAGAGCGAAAAGGACTTTAATTCGTGACCACCCCCAAAAAATTGAAAAATCCACCCAAAACCTAAAAAAATTGAAATTTTTATATGACAAACTTATTTTGCCCATGTCTCCTTAAATATGCCTCCTAGAGCGAAAAGGACTTTGATTCGTGACCACCCCCAAAAAATTGAAAAATCCACCCAAAACCTAAAAAAATTGAAATTTTTATATGAAAAACTTCTTTTGCCCATATCTCCTTAAATATGCGTCCTAGAGCGAAAAGGACTTTAATTCGTGACCATCCCCAAAAAATTGAAAAATCCACCCAAAACCTAAAAAAATTGAAATTTTTATATGAAAAACTTCTTTTACCCATATCTCCTTAAATATGCGTCCTAGAGCGAAAAGGACTTTAATTCGAGACCATCCTCAAAAAATTGAAAAATCCACCCAAAACCTAAAAAAATTGAAATTTTTATATGAAAAACTTCTTTTGCCCATATCTCCTTAAATATGCGTCCTAGAGCGAAAATGACTTTAATTCGTGACCACCCTCAAAAAATTGAAAAATCCACCCAAAACCTAAAAAAATTTAAATTTTTATATGAAAAACTTCTTGTGCCCATATCTCCTAAACTAAGCGTCCTAGAGCGAAAAGGACTTTAATTCGTGACCACCCCCAAAAAGTTGAAAAATCCACCCAAAACCTTAAAAAATTGAAATTTTTATATGAAAAATTTCTTTTGCCCATATCTCCTTTAATATATAAAAATTTAAAAATCCACCCAAAACCTAAAAAAATTGAAATTTTTATATGAAAAACTTCTTTTGCCCATATCTCCTAAACTAAGCGTCCTAGAGCGAAAAGGACTTTAATTCGTGACCACCCCCAAAAAATTGAAAAATCCACCCAAAACCTAAAAAAATTGAAATTTTTATATGAAAAACTTCTTTTGCCCATATCTCCTTAAATATGCGTCCTAGAGTGAAAAGGACTTTAATTCGTGACCACCCCCAAAAAATTTAAAAATCCACCCAAAACCTAAAAAAGTTGAAATTTTTATATGAAAAACTTCTTTTGCCCATATCTCCTAAACTAAGCGTCCTAGAGCGAAAAGGACTTTTATTCGTGACCACCCCCAAAAAATTGAAAAATCCACCCAAAACCTAAAAAAATTGAATTTTTTATATGAAAAACTTCTTTTGCCCATATCTATTTAAATATGCGTCCTAGAGCGAAAAGGACTTTAATTCGTGACCACCCTCAAAAAATTGAAAAATCCACCCAAAACCTAAAAAAATTGAAATTTTTATATGAAAAACTTCTTTTGCCCATATCTCCTTAAATATGCGTCCTAGAGCGAAAAGGACTTTAATTCGTGACCACCCCCAAAAAATTGAAAAATCCACCCAAAACCTAAAAAAATTGAAATTTTTATATGACAAACTTATTTTGCCCATGTCTCCTTAAATATGCCTCCTAGAGCGAAAAGGACTTTGATTCGTGACCACCCCCAAAAAATTGAAAAATCCACCCAAAACCTAAAAAAATTGAAATTTTTATATGAAAAACTTCTTTTGCCCATATCTCCTTAAATATGCGTCTTAGAGCGAAAAGGACTTTAATTCGTGACCATCCCCAAAAAATTGAAAAATCCACCCAAAACCTAAAAAAATTTAAATTTTTATATGAAAAACTTCTTTTACCCATATCTCCTTAAATATAATATATAAAATCCACCCAATAAAATCCATCCAAAACCTAAAAAAATTGAATTTTTTATATGAAAAACTTCTTTTGCCCATATCTATTTAAATATGCGTCCTAGAGCGAAAAGGACTTTAATTCGTGACCACCCTCAAAAAATTGAAAAATCCACCCAAAACCTAACAAAATTGAAATTTTTATATGAAAAACTTCTTTTGCCCATATCTCCTTAAATAGCGAAAAGGACTTTAATTCGTGACCACCCCCAAAAAATTGAAAAATCCACCCAAAACCTAAAAAAATTGAAATTTTTATATGACAAACTTATTTTGCCCATGTCTCCTTAAATATGCCTCCTAGAGCGAAAAGGACTTTGATTCGTGACCACCCCCAAAAAATTGAAAAATCCACCCAAAACCTAAAAATATTGAAATTTTTATATGAAAAACTTCTTTTGCCCATATCTCCTTAAATATGCGTCCTAGAGCGAAAAGGACTTTAATTCGTGACCATCCCCAAAAAATTGAAAAATCCACCCAAAACCTAAAAAAATTGAAATTTTTATATGAAAAACTTCTTTTACCCATATCTCATTAAATATGCGTCCTAGAGCGAAAAGGACTTTAATTCGTGACCATCCTCAAAAAATTGAAAAATCCACCCAAACCCTAAAAAAATTGAAATTTTTATATGAAAAACTTCTTTTGCCCATATCTCCTTAAATATGCGTCCTAGAGCGAAAATGACTTTAATTCGTGACCACCCTCAAAAAATTGAAAAATCCACCCAAAACCTAAAAAAATTGAAATTTTTATATGAAAAACTTCTTTTGCCCATATCTCCTAAACTAAGCGTCCTAGAGCGAAAAGGACTTTAATTCGTGACCACCCCCAAAAAATTGAAAAATCCACCCAACACCTAAAAAAATTGAAATTTTTATATGAAAAACTTCTTTTGCCCATATCTCCTTAAATATGCGTCCTAGAGCGAAGAGGACTTTAATTCGTGACCACCCCCAAAAAATTGAAAAATCCACCCAAAACCTAACAAAATTGAAATTTTTATATGAAAAACTTCTTTTGCCCATATCTCCTTAAATATGCGTCCTAGAGCGAAAAGGACTTTAATTCGTGGCCACCCCCAAAAAATTGAAAAATCCACCCAAAACCTAAAAAAATGAATTTTTTATATGAAAAACTTCTTTTGCCCATATATCCTTAAATATGCGTCCTAGAGCGAAAAGGACTCTAATTCGTGACCACCCCCAAAAAATTGAAAAATCCACCCAAAACCTAAAAAAATTGAAATTTTTATATGAAAAACTTCTTTTGCCCATATCTCCTTAAATATGCGTCCTAGAGCGAAAAGGACTTTAATTCGCGACCACCCTAAAAAAATTGAAAAATCCACCCAAAACCTAAAAAAATTGAAATTTTTATATGAAAAACTTCTTTTGCCCATATCTACTTAATATGCGTCCTAGAGCGAAAAGGACTTTAATTCGTGACCACCCCCAAAAGGTTGAAAAATCCACCCAAAACCTTACAAAATTTAAATTTTTATATGAAAAACTTCTTTTGCCCATATCTCCTAAACTAAGCGTCTTAGAGCGAAAAGGACTTTAATTCGTGACCACCCCCAAAAAATTTAAAAATCCACCCAAAACCTAAAAAAATTGAAATTTTTATATGAAATACTTCTTTTGCCCATATCTCCTTAAATATGCGTCCTAGAGCGAAAAGGACTTTAATTCGTGACCACCCCCAAAAAATTGAAAAATCCACCCAAAACCTAAAAAAATTGAAATTTTTATATGAAAAACTTCTTTTGCCCATATCTCCTTAAATATGCGTCCTAGAGCGAAAAGGACTTTAATTCGTGACCATCCTCAAAAAATTGAAAAATCCACCTAAAACCTAAAAAAATTGAAATTTTTATATGAAAAACTTCTTTTGCCCATATCTCCTTAAATATGCGTCCTAGAGCGAAAAGGACTTTAATCCGTGACCACCCCCAAAAAATTGAAAAATCCACCCAAAACATAAAAAAAATTAAATTTTTATATGAAAAACTTCTTTTGCCCATATCTCCTTAAATATGCGTCCTAGAGCGAAAAGGACTTTAATTCGTGACCACCCCCAAAAAATTGAAAAATCCACCCAAAACCTAAAAAAATTGAAATTTTTATATGAAAAACTTCTTTTGCCCATATCTCCTTAAATATGCGTCCTAGAGCGAAAATGACTTTAATTCGTGACCACCCTCAAAAAATTGAAAAATCCACCCAAAACCTAAAAAAATTGAAATTTTTATATGAAAAACTTCTTTTGCCCATATCTCCTTAAATATGCGTCCTAGAGCGAAAAGGACTTTAATTCGTGACCACCCCCAAAAAATTGAAAAATCCACCCAAAACCTAAAAAAATTGAAATTTTTATATGAAAAACTTCTTTTGCCCATATCTCCTTAAATATGCGTCCTAGAGCGAAAAGGACTTTAATTCGCGACCACCCAAAAAAAATTGAAAAATCCACCCAAAACCTAAAAAAAATGAAATTTTTATATGAAAAACTTCTTTTGCCCATATCTCCTTAAATATGCGTCCTAGAGCGAAAAGGACTTTAATTCGTGACCACCCTCAAAAAATTGAAAAATCCACCCAAAACCTAACAAAATTGAAATTTTTATATGAAAAACTTCTTTTGCCCATATCTCCTTAAATATGCGCCCTAGAGCGAAAAGGACTTTAATTCGTGACCACCCCCAAAAAATTGAAAAATCCACCCAAAACCTAAAATAATTGAAATTTTTATATGAAAAACTTCTTTTGCCCATATCTCCTAAACTAAGCGTCCTAGAGCGATAAGGACTTTAATTCGTGACCACCCTCAAAAAATTGAAAAATCCACCCAAAACCTAAAAAAATTGAAATTTTTATATGAAAAACTTCTTTTGCCCATATCTCCTAAACTAAGCGTCCTAGAGCGAAAAGGACTTTAATTCGTGACCACCCCCAAAAAATTGAAAAATCCACCCAACACCTAAAAAAATTGAAATTTTTATATGAAAAACTTCTTTTGCCCATATCTCCTTAAATATGCGTCCTAGAGCGAAAAGGACTTTAATTCGTGACCACCCCCAAAAAATTTAAAAATCCACCCAAAACCTAACAAAATTCAAATTTTTATATGAAAAACTTCTTTTGCCCATATCTCCTTAAATATGCGTCCTAGAGCGAAAAGGACTTTAATTCGTGGCCACCCCCAAAAAATTGAAAAATCCACCCAAAACCTAAAAAAATGAATTTTTTATATGAAAAACTTCTTTTGCCCATATATCCTTAAATATGCGTCCTAGAGCGAAAAGGACTCTAATTCGTGACCACCCCCAAAAAATTGAAAAATCCACCCAAAACCTAAAAAAATTGAAATTTTTATATGAAAAACTTCTTTTGCCCATATCTCCTTAAATATGCGTCCTAGAGCGAAAAGGACTTTAATTCGCGACCACCCTAAAAAAATTGAAAAATCCACCCAAAACCTAAAAAAAATGAAATTTTTATATGAAAAACTTCTTTTGCCCATATCTCCTTAAATATGCGTCCTAGAGCGAAAAGGACTTTAATTCGTAACCACCCTCAAAAAATTGAAAAATCCACCCAAAACCTAACAAAATTGAAATTTTTATATGAAAAACTTCTTTTGCCCATATCTCCTTAAATATGCGCCCTAGAGCGAAAAGGACTTTAATTCGTGACCACCCCCAAAAAATTGAAAAATCCATCCAAAACCTAAAATAATTGAAATTTTTATATGAAAAACTTCTTTTGCCCATATCTCCTAAACTAAGCGTCCCAGAGCGAAAAGGACTTTAATTCGTGACCACCCTCAAAAAATTGAAAAATCCACCCAAAACCTAAAAAAATTTTAATTTTTATATAAAAAACTTCTTTTGCGCATATCTCCTTAAATATGCGTCCTAGAGCGAAAAGGACTTTAATTCGTGACCACCCCCAAAAAGTTGAAAAATCCACCCAAAACCTAAAAAAATTGAAATTTTTATATGAAAAACTTCTTTTGCCCATATCTACTTAATATGCGTCCTAGAGTGAAAAGGACTTTAATTCGTGACCACCCCCAAAAGGTTTGAAAATCCACCCAAAACCTTACAAAATTTAAATTTTTATATGAAAAACTTCTTTTGCCCATATCTCCTAAACTAAGCGTCTTAGAGCGAAAAGGACTTTAATTCGTGACCACCCCCAAAAAATTTAAAAATCCACCCAAAACCTAAAAAAATTGAAATTTTTATATGAAATACTTCTTTTGCCCATATCTCCTTAAATATGCGTCCTAGAGCGAAAAGGACTTTAATTCGTGACCACCCCCAAAAAATTGAAAAATCCACCCAAAACCTAAAAAAATTGAAATTTTTATATGAAAAACTTCTTTTGCCCATATCTCCTTAAATATGCGTCCTAGAGCGAAAAGGACTTTAATTCGTGACCACCCCCAAAAAATTGAAAAATCCACCTAAAACCTAAAAAAATTGAAATTTTTATATGAAAAACTTCTTTTACCCATATCTCCTTAAATATGCGTCCTAGAGCGAAAAGGACTTCAATTCGTGACCATCCTCAAAAAATTGAAAAATCCACCCAAAACCTAAAAAAATTGAAATTTTTATATGAAAAACTTCTTTTGCCCATATCTCCTTAAATATGCGTCCTAGAGCGAAAAGGACTTTAATCCGTGACCACCCCCAAAAAATTGAAAAATCCACCCAAAACCTAAAAAAATTTAAATTTTTATATGAAAAACTTCTTTTGCCCATATCTCCTTAAATATGCGTCCTAGAGCGAAAAGGACTTTAATTCGTGACCACCCCCAAAAAATTGAAAAATCCACCCAAAACCTAAAAAAATTGAAATTTTTATATGAAAAACTTCTTTTGCCCATATCTCCTTAAATATGCGTCCTAGAGCGAAAATGACTTTAATTCGTGACCACCCTCAAAAAATTGAAAAATCCACCCAAAACCTAAAAAAATTGAAATTTTTATATGAAAAACTTCTTTTGCGCATATCTCCTTAAATATGCGTCCTAGAGTGAAAAGGACTTTAATTCGTGACCACCCCCAAAAAATTGAAAAATCCACCCAAAACCTAAAAAAATTGAAATTTTTATATGAAAAACTTCTTTTGCCCATATCTCCTAAACTAAGCGTCCTAGAGCGATAAGGACTTTAATTCGTGACCACCCTCAAAAAATTGAAAAATCCACCCAAAACCTAAAAAAATTTAAATTTTTATATGAAAAACTTCTTTTGCGCATATCTCCTTAAATATGCGTCCTACAGCGAAAAGGACTTTAATTCGTGACCACCCCAAAAAATTGAAAAATCCTCAAACCACCACCCCCAAAAAATTGAAAAATCCACCCAAAACCTAAAAAAATTGAAATTTTTATATGAAAAACTTCTTTTGCCCATATCTCCTTAAATATGCGTCCTAGAGCGAAAAGGACTTTAATTCGCGACCACCCTAAAAAAATTGAAAAATCCACCCAAAACCTAAAAAAAAAATGAAATTTTTATATGAAAAACTCCTTTTGCCCATATCTCCTTAAATATGCGTCCTAGAGCGAAAAGGACTTTAATTCGTGACCACCCTCAAAAAATTGAAAAATCCACCCAAAACCTAACAAAATTGAAATTTTTATATGAAAAACTTCTTTTGCCCATATCTCCTTAAATATGCGCCCTAGAGCGAAAAGGACTTTAATTCGTGACCACCCCCAAAAAATTGAAAAATCCACCCAAAACCTAAAATAATTGAAATTTTTATATGAAAAACTTCTTTTGCCCATATCTCCTAAACTAAGCGTCCTAGAGCGAAAAGGACTTTAATTCGTGACCACCCTCAAAAAATTGAAAAATCCACCCAAAACCTAAAAAAATTTAAATTTTTATATGAAAAACTTCTTTTGCGCATATCTCCTTAAATAGGCGTCCTAGAGCGAAAAGGACTTTAATTCGTGACCACCCCCAAAAAATTGAAAAATCCACCCAAAACTTAAAAAAATTTAAATTTTTATATGAAAAACTTCTTTTGCCCATATCTCCTTAAATATGCGTCCTAGAGCGAAAAGGACTTTAATTCGTGACCACCCCCAAAAAATTGAAAAATCCACCCAAAACCTAAAAAAATTGAAATTTTTATATGAAAAACTTCTTTTGTCCATATCTCCTTAAATATGCGTCCTAGAGCGAAAAGGACTTTAATTCGTGACCACCCCCAAAAAATTGAAAAATCCACCCAAAACCTAAAAAAATTGAAATTTTTATATGAAAAACTTCTTTTGCCCATATCTCCTTAAATATGCGTCCTAGAGCGAAAAGGACTTTAATTCGTGACCACCCCCAAAAAATTGAAAAATCCACCCAAAACCTAAAAAAATTGAAATTTTTATATGAAAAACTTCTTTTGCCCATATCTCCTTAAATATGCGCCCTAGAGCGAAAAGGACTTTAATTCGTGACCACCCCCAAAAAATTGAAAGATCCACCCAAAACCTAAAATAATTGAAATTTTTATATGAAAAACTTCTTTTGCCCATATCTCCTAAACTAAGCGTCCTAGAGCGAAAAGGACTTTAATTCGTGACCACCCCCAAAAAATTGAAAAATCCACCCAAAACCTAAAAAAAATTAAATTTTTATATGAAAAACTTCTTTTGCGCATATCTCCTTAAATAGGCGTCCTAGAGCGAAAAGGACTTTACTTCGTGACCACCCCCAAAAAATTGAAAAATCCACCCAAAACTTAAAAAAATTTAAATTTTTATATGAAAAACTTCTTTTGCCCATATCTCCTTAAATATGCGTCCTAGAGCGAAAAGGACTTTAATTCGTGACCACCCCCAAAAAATTGAAAAATCCACCCAAAACCTAAAAAAATTGAAATTTTTATATGAAAAACTTCTTTTGTCCATATATCCTTAAATATGCGTCCTAGACCGAAAAGGACTTTAATTCGTGACCACCCCCAAAAAATTGAAAAATCCACCCAAAACCTAAAAAAATTGAAATTTTTATATGAAAAACTTCTTTTGCCCATATCTCCTTAAATATGCGTCCTAGAGCGAAAAGGACTTTAATTCGTGACCACCCCCAAAAAATTGAAAAATCCACCCAAACCTTAAAAAATTGAAATTTTTATATGAAAAACTTCTTTTGCCCATATCTCCTTAAATATGCGTGCTAGAGCGAAAAGGACTTTAATTCGTGACCACCCCCAAAAAATTTAAAAATCCACCCAAAACCTAAAAAAATTGAAATTTTTATATGAAAAACTTCTTTTGCCCATATCTCCTAAACTAAACGTCCTAGAGCGAAAAGGACTTTAATTCGTGACCACCCCCAAAAAATTGAAAAATCCACCCAAAACCTAAAATAATTGAAATTTTTATATGAAAAACTTCTTTTGCCCATATCTCCTAAACTAAGCGTCCTAGAGCGAAAAGGACTTTAATTCGTGACCACCCTCAAAAAATTGAAAAATCCACCCAAAACCTAAAAAAATTTAAATTTTTATATGAAAAACTTCTTTTGCGCATATCTCCTTAAATAGGCGTCCTAGAGCGAAAAGGACTTTAATTCGTGACCACCCCCAAAAAATTGAAAAATCCACCCAAAACTTAAAAAAATTTAAATTTTTATATGAAAAACTTCTTTTGCCCATATCTCCTTAAATATGCGTCCTAGAGCGAAAAGGACTTTAATTCGTGACCACCCCCAAAAAATTGAAAAATCCACCCAAAACCTAAAAAAATTGAAATTTTTATATGAAAAACTTCTTTTGTCCATATCTCCTTAAATATGCGTCCTAGAGCGAAAAGGACTTTAATTCGTGACCACCCCCAAAAAATTGAAAAATCCACCCAAAACCTAAAAAAATTGAAATTTTTATATGAAAAACTTCTTTTGCCCATATCTCCTTAACTATGCGTCCTAGAGCGAAAAGGACTTTAATTCGTGACCACCCCCAAAAAATTGAAAAATCCACCCAAAACCTAAAAAACTTGAAATTTTTATATGAAAAACTTCTTTTGCCCATATCTCCTTAAATATGCGTCCTAGAGCGAAAGGGACTTTAATTCGTGACCACCCTCAAAAAATTGAAAAATCCACCCAAAACCTAAAAAAATTTAAATTTTTATATGAAAAACTTCTTTTGCCCATATCTCCTAAACTAAGCGTCCTAGAGCGAAAAGGACTTTAATTCGTGACCACCCCGAAAAAGTTGAAAAATCCACCCAAACCCTAAAAAATTTGAAATTTTTATATGAAAAACTTCTTTTGTCCATATCTCCTTAAATATGCGTCCTAGAGCGAAAAGGACTTTAATTCGTGACCACCCCCAAACAATTGAAAAATCCACCCAAAACCTAAAAAAATTGAAATTTTTATATGAAAAACTTCTTTTGCCCATATCTCCTTAAATATGCTTCCTAGAGCGAAAAGGACTTTAATTCGTGACCACCCCCAAAAAATTGAAAAATCCACCCAAAACCTAAAAAAATTTAAATTTTTATATGAAAAACTTCTTTTGCCCATATCTCCTTAAATATGCGTCCTAGAGCGAAAAGGAATTTATTTCGTGACCACTCTCAAAAAATTGAAAAATCCACCCAAAACCTAAAAAAATTGAAATTTTTATATGAAAAACTTATTTTGCCCATATCTCCTTAAATATGCTTCCTAGAGCGAAAAGGAATTTAATTCGTGACCACCCTCAAAAAACTGAAAAATCCACCCAAAACCTAAAAAAATTTAAATTTTTATATGAAAAACTTCTTTTGCCCATATCTCCTTAAATATGCGTCCTAGAGCGAAAAGGACTTTAATTCGTGACAACCCCCAAAAAATTTAAAAATCCACCCAAAACCTAAAAAAATTGAAATTTTTATATGACAAACTTCTTTTGCCCATATCTCCTTAAATATGCGTCCTAGAGCGAAAAGGACTTTAATTCGTGACCACCCCCAAAAAATTGAAAAATCCACCCAAAACCTAAAAAAATTTAAATTTTTATATGAAAAACTATTTTTGCCCATATCTCCTTAAATATGCGTCCTAGAGCGAAAAGGACTTTAATTCGTGACCTCCCCCAAAAAATTGAAAAATCCACCCAAAACCTAAAAAAATAGAAATTTTTATATGAAAAACTTCTTTTGCCCATATCTCCTTAAATATGCGTCCTAGAGCGAAAAGGACTTTAATTCGTGACCACCCCAAAAAATTGAAAAATCCACCCAAAACCTAAAAAATTGAAATATTTATATGAACAATTTCCCCAAAAAATCGAAAAATCCACCCAAAACCTAAAAAAATTGAAATTTTTATATGAAAAACTTCTTTTGCCCATATCTCCTTAAATATGCGTCCTAGAGCGAAAGGACTTTAATTCGTGACCACCCCCAAAATATTGAAAAATCCACCAAAACTTAAAAAAATTGAAATTTTTGTATGAAAACTTCTTTTGCCCATATCTCCTTAAATATGCGTCCTAGAGCGAAAAGGACTTTAATTCGTGACCACCCTCAAAAAATTGAAAAATCCACCCAAAACCTAAAAAAATTGAAATTTTTATATGAAATACTTCTTTTGCCCATATCTCCTTAAATATGCGTCCTAGAGCGAAAAGGACTTTAATTCGCGACCACCCCCAAAAAATTGAAAAATTCACCCAAAACCTAAAAAAATTGAAATTTTTATATGAAAAACTTCTTTTGCCCATATCTCCTTAAATATGCGTCCTAGAGCGAAAGGGACTTTAATTCGTGACCACCCTCAAAAAATTGAAAAATCCACCCAAAACCTAAAAAAATTTAAATTTTTATATGAAAAACTTCTTTTGCCCATATCTCCTAAACTAAGCGTCCTAGAGCGAAAAGGACTTTAATTCGTGACCACCCCGAAAAAGTTGAAAAATCCACCCAAACCCTAAAAAATTTGAAATTTTTATATGAAAAACTTCTTTTGTCCATATCTCCTTAAATATGCATCCTATAGCGAAAAGGACTTTAATTCGTGACCACCCCCAAAAAATTGAAAAATCCACCCAAAACCTAAAAAAATTGAAATTTTTATATGAAAAACTTCTTTTGCCCATATCTCCTTAAATATGCTTAATAGAGCGAAAAGGACTTTAATTCGTGACCACCCCCAAAAAATTGAAAAATCCACCCAAAACCTAAAAAAATTGAAATTTTTATATGAAAAACTTCTTTTGCCCATATCTCCTTAAATATGCGTCCTAGAGCGAAAAGGACTTTAATTCGTGACCACCCTCAAAAAATTGAAAAATCCACCCAAAACCTAAAAAAATTTAAATTTTGATATGAAAAACTTATTTTGCCCATATCTCCTTAAATATGCTTCCTAGAGCGAAAAGGACTTTAATTCGTGACCACCCCCAAAAAGTTGAAAAATCCACCCAAAACCTAAAAAAATTGAAATTTTTATATGAAAAACTTCTTTTGTCCATATCTCCTTAAATATGCGTCCTAGAGCGAAAAGGACTTTAATTCGTGACCACCCCCAAAAAATTGAAAAATCCACCCAAAACTAAAAAAAATTGAAATTTTTATATGAAAAACTTCTTTTGCCCATATCTCCTTAAATATGCGTCCTAGAGCGAAAAGGACTTTAATTCGTGACCACCCCCAAAAAATTGAAAAATCCACCCAAAACCTAAAAAAATTGAAATTTTTATATGAAAAACTTCTTTTGCCCATATCTCCTTAAATATGCGTCCTAGGGCGAAAAGGACTTTAATTCGTGACCACCCCCAAAAAGTTGAAAAATCCACCCAAAACCTAAAAAAATTGAAATTTTTATATGAAAGACTTCTATTGCCCATATCTCCTTAAATATGCGTCCTAGAGCGAAAAGGACTTTAATTCGTGACCACCCCCAAAAAATTGAAAAATCCACCCAAAACCTTAAAAAATTTAAATTTTTATATGAAAAACTTCTTTTGCCCATATCTCCTTAAATATGCGTCCTAGAGCGAAAAGGACTTTAATTCGTGACCACCCCCAAAAAATTGAAAAATCCACCCAAAACCTAAAAAAATTTAAATTTTTATATGGAAAACTTCTTTTGCCCATATCTCCTTAAATATGCGTCCTAGAGCGAAAAGGACTTTAATTCGTGACCACCCTCAAAAAATTGAAAAATCCACCCAAAACCTAAAAAAATGGAAATTTTTATATGAAAAACTTCTTTTGCGCATATCTCCTTAAATAGGCGTCCTAGAGCGAAAAGGACTTTAATTCGTGACCACCCCCAAAAAATTGAAAAATCCACCCAAAACTTAAAAAAATTTAAATTTTTATATGAAAAACTTCTTTTGCCCATATCTCCTTAAATATGCGTCCTAGAGCGAAAAGGACTTTAATTCGTGACCACCCCCAAAAAATTGAAAAATCCACCCAAAACCTAAAAAAATTGAAATTTTTATATGAAAAACTTCTTTTGTCCATATCTCCTTAAATATGCGTCCTAGAGCGAAAAGGACTTTAATTCGTGACCACCCCCAAAAAATTGAAAAATCCACCCAAAACCTAAAAAAATTGAAATTTTTATATGAAAAACTTCTTTTGTCCATATTTCCTTAAATATGCGTCCTAGAGCGAAAAGGACTTTAATTCGTGACCACCCCCAAAAAATTGAAAAATCCACCCAAAACCTAAAAAAATTGAAATTTTTATATGAAAAACTTCTTTTGTCCATATCTCCTTAAATATGCGTCCTAGAGCGAAAAGGACTTTAATTCGTGACCACCCCCAAAAAATTGAAAAATCCACCCAAAACCTAAAAAAATTGAAATTTTTATATGAAAAACTTCTTTTGTCCATATTTCCTTAAATATGCGTCCTAGAGCGAAAAGGACTTTAATTCGTGACCACCCCCAAAAAATTGAAAAATCCACCCAAAACCTAAAAAAATTGAAATTTTTATATGAAAAACTTCTTTTGCCCATATCTCCTTAAATATGCGTCCTAAAGCGAAAAGGACTTTAATTCGTGACCACCCCCAAAAAATTGAAAAATCCCCCCAAAACCTAAAAAAATTGAAATTTTTATATGAAAAACTTCTTTTGCCCATATCTCCTAAACTAAGCGTCCTAGAGCGAAAAGGACTTTAATTCGTGACCACCCCCAAAAAATTGAAAAATCCACCCAAAACCTAAAAAAATTGAAATTTTTATATGGAAAACTTCTTTTGCCCATATCTCCTTAAATATGCGTCCTAGAGCGAAAAGGACTTTAATTCGTGACCACCCCAAAAAAATTGAAAAATCCACACAAAACCTAAAAAAATTGAAATTTTTATATGAAAAACTTCTTTTGTCCATATCTCCTTAAATATGCGTCCTAGAGCGAAAAGGACTTTAATTCGTGACCACCCCCAAAAAGTTTAAAAATCCACCCAAAACCTAAAAAAATTGAAATTTTTATATGAAAAACTTCTTTTGCCCATATCTCCTTAAATATGAGTCCTAGAGCGAAAAGGACTTTAATTCGTGACCACCCCCAAAAAATTGAAAAATCCACCCAAAACTTAAAAAAATTGAAATTTTTATATGAAATACTTCTTTTGCCCATATCTCCTTAAATATGCGTCCTAGAGCGAAAAGGACTTTAATTCGTGACCACCCCCAAAAAATTGAAAAATTCACCCAAAACATAAAAAAATTGAAATTTTTATATGAAAAACTTCTTTTGTCCATATCTCCTTAAATATGCATCCTAGAGCGAAAAGGACTTTAATTCGTGACCACCCCCAAAAAATTGAAAAATCCACCCAAAACCTAAAAAAATTGAAATTTTTATATGAAAAACTTCTTTTGCCCATATCTCCTTAAATATGCGTCTTAGAGCGAAAAGGACTTTAATTCGTGACTACCCCCAAAAAATTTAAAAATCCACCCAAAACCTAACAAAATTGAAATTTTTATATGAAAAACTTCTTTTGCCCATATCTCCTAAACTAAGCGTCCTAGAGCGAAAAGGACTTTAATTCGTAAACACCCTCAAAAAATTGAAAAATCCACCCAAAACCTAAAAAAATTGAAATTTTTATATGAAAAACTTCTTTTGCCCATATCTCCTAAACTAAGCGTCCTAGAGCGAAAAGGACTTTAATTCGTGACCATCCCCAAAAAATTGAAAAATCCACCCAAAACCTAAAAAAATTGAAATTTTTATATGAAAAACTTCTTTTGCCCATATCTCCTTAAATATGCGTCCTAGAGCGAAAAGGACTTTAATTAGCGACCACCCTCAAAAAATTGAAAAATCCACCCAAAACCAAAAAAAATTGAAATTTTTATATGAAAAACTTCTTTTGCCCATATCTCCTTAAATATGCGTCATAGAGCGAAAAGGACTTTAATTCGTGACCACCCCCAAAAAACTTAAAAATCCACCCAAAACCTAAAAAAATTGAAATTTTTATATGAAAAACTTCTTTTGCCCATATTTCCTAAACTAAGCGTCCTAGAGCGAAAAGGACTTTAATTCGTGACCACCCTCAAAAAATTGAAAAATCCACCCAAAACCTAACAAAATTGAAATTTTTATATGAAAAACTTCTTTTGCCCATATCTCCTTAAATATGCGCCCTAGAGCGAAAAGGACTTTAATTCGTGACCACCCCCAAAAAATTGAAAAATCCACCCAAAACCTAAAATAATTGAAATTTTTATATGAAAAACTTCTTTTGCCCATATCTCCTTAAATATGCGTCTTAGAGCGATAAGGACTTTAATTCGTGACCACCCTCAAAAAATTGAAAAATCCACCCAAAACCTAAAAAAATTTAAATTTTTATATGAAAAACTTCTTTTGCGCATATCTCCTTAAATATGCGTCCTAGAGCGAAAAGGACTTTAATTCGTGACCACCACAAAAAATTGAAAAATCCTCAAACCACCACCCCCAAAAAATTGAAAAATACACCCAAAACCTAAAAAAATTGAAATTTTTATATGAAAGACTTCTTTTGCCCATATCTCCTTAAATATGCGTCCTAGAGCGAAAAGGACTTTAATTCGCGACCACCCTAAAAAAATTGAAAAATCCACCCAAAACCTAAAAAAATGAAATTTTGATATGAAAAACTTCTTTTGCCCATATCTCCTTAAATATGCGTCCTAGAGCGAAAAGGACTTTAATTCTTGACCACCCTCAAAAAATTGAAAAATCCACCCAAAACCTAACAAAATTGAAATTTTTATATGAAAAACTTCTTTTGCCCATATCTCCTAAACTAAGCGTCCTAGAGCGAAAAGGACTTTAATTCGTGACCATCCCCAAAAAATTGAAAAATCCACCCAAAACCTAAAAAAATTGAAATTTTTATATGAAAAACTTCTTTTGCCCATATCTCCTTAAATATGAGTCCTAGAGCGAAAAGGACTTTAATTCGTGACCACCCCCAAAAAATTTAAAAATCCACCCAAAACTTAAAAAAATTGAAATTTTTATATGAAAAACTTCTTTTGCCCATATCTCCTTAAATATGCGTCCTAGAGCGAAAAGGACTTTAATTCGTGACCACCCCCAAAAAATTTAAAAATCCACCCAAAACCTAAAAAAATTGAAATTTTTATATGAAAAACTTCTTTTGTCCATATCTCCTTAAATATGCGTCCTAGAGCGAAAAGACTTTAATTCGTGACCACCCCCAAAAAATTGAAAAATCCACCCAAAACCTAAAAAAATTGAAATTTTTATATGAAAAACTTCTTTTGCCCATATCTCCTTAAATATGCGTCCTAGAGCGAAAAGGACTTTAATTCGTGACTACCCCCAAAAAATTTAAAAATCCACCCAAAACCTAAAAAAATTGAAATTTTTATATGAAAAACTTCTTTTGCCCATATCTCCTAAACTAAGCGTCCTAGAGCGAAAAGGACTTTAATTCGTGACCATCCCCAAAAAATTGAAAAATCCACCCAAAACCTAAAAAAATTGAAATTTTTATATGAAAAACTTCTTTTGCCCATATCTCCTTAAATATGCGTCCTAGAGCGAAAAGGACTTTAATTAGCGACCACCCTCAAAAAATTGAAAAATCCACCCAAAACCAAAAAAAATTGAAATTTTTATATGAAAAACTTCTTTTGCCCATATCTCCTTAAATATGCGTCATAGAGCGAAAAGGACTTTAATTCGTGACCACCCCCAAAAAACTTAAAAATCCACCCAAAACCTAAAAAAATTGAAATTTTTATATGAAAAACTTCTTTTGCCCATATTTCCTAAACTAAGCGTCCTAGAGCGAAAAGGACTTTAATTCGTGACCACCCTCAAAAAATTGAAAAATCCACCCAAAACCTAACAAAATTGAAATTTTTATATGAAAAACTTCTTTTGCCCATATCTCCTTAAATATGCGCCCTAGAGCGAAAAGGACTTTAATTCGTGACCACCCCCAAAAAATTGAAAAATCCACCCAAAACCTAAAATAATTGAAATTTTTATATGAAAAACTTCTTTTGCCCATATCTCCTTAAATATGCGTCTTAGAGCGATAAGGACTTTAATTCGTGACCACCCTCAAAAAATTGAAAAATCCACCCAAAACCTAAAAAAATTTAAATTTTTATATGAAAAACTTCTTTTGCGCATATCTCCTTAAATATGCGTCCTAGAGCGAAAAGGACTTTAATTCGTGACCACCACAAAAAATTGAAAAATCCTCAAACCACCACCCCCAAAAAATTGAAAAATACACCCAAAACCTAAAAAAATTGAAATTTTTATATGAAAGACTTCTTTTGCCCATATCTCCTTAAATATGCGTCCTAGAGCGAAAAGGACTTTAATTCGCGACCACCCTAAAAAAATTGAAAAATCCACCCAAAACCTAAAAAAATGAAATTTTGATATGAAAAACTTCTTTTGCCCATATCTCCTTAAATATGCGTCCTAGAGCGAAAAGGACTTTAATTCGTGACCACCCTCAAAAAATTGAAAAATCCACCCAAAACCTAACAAAATTGAAATTTTTATATGAAAAACTTCTTTTGCCCATATCTCCTTAAATATGCGCCCTAGAGCGAAAAGGACTTTAATTCGTGACCACCCCCAAAAAATTGAAAAATCCACCCAAAACCTAAAATAATTGAAATTTTTATATGAAAAACTTCTTTTGCCCATATCTCCTAAACTAAGCGTCCTAGAGCGAAAAGGACTTTAATTCGTGACCACCCTCAAAAAATTGAAAAATCCACCCAAAACCTAAAAAAATTTAAATTTTTATATGAAAAACTTCTTTTGCGCATATCTCCTTAAATAGGCGTCCTAGAGCGAAAAGGACTTTAATTCGTGACCACCCCCAAAAAGTTTAAAAATCCACCCAAAACCTAAAAAAATTGAAATTTTTATATGAAAAACTTCTTTTGCCCATATCTCCTTAAATATGAGTCCTAGAGCGAAAAGGACTTTAATTCGTGACCACCCCAAAAAAATTGAAAAATCCACCCAAAACTTAAAAAAATTGAAATTTTTATATGAAATACTTCTTTTGCCCATATCTCCTTAAATATGCGTCCTAGAGCGAAAAGGACTTTAATTCGTGACCACCCCCAAAAAATTGAAAAATCCACCCAAAACATAAAAAAATTGAAATTTTTATATGAAAAACTTCTTTTGTCCATATCTCCTTAAATATGCATCCTAGAGCGAAAAGGACTTTAATTCGTGACCACCCCCAAAAAATTGAAAAATCCACCCAAAACCTAAAAAAATTGAAATTTTTATATGAAAAACTTCTTTTGCCCATATCTCCTTAAATATGCGTCTTAGAGCGAAAAGGACTTTAATTCGTGACTACCCCCAAAAAATTTAAAAATCCACCCAAAACCTAACAAAATTGAAATTTTTATATGAAAAACTTCTTTTGCCCATATCTCCTAAACTAAGCGTCCTAGAGCGAAAAGGACTTTAATTCGTGAACACCCTCAAAAAATTGAAAAATCCACGCAAAACCTAAAAAAATTGAAATTTTTATATGAAAAACTTCTTTTGCCCATATCTCCTAAACTAAGCGTCCTAGAGCGAAAAGGACTTTAATTTGCGACCACCCCCAAAAAATTGAAAAATCCACCCAAAACCTAAAAAAAATGAAATTTTTATATGAAAAACTTCTTTTGCCCATATCTCCTTAAATATGCGTCATAGAGCGAAAAGGACTTTAATTCGCGACCACCCTCAAAAAATTGAAAAATCCACCCAAAACCTAAAAAAAATGAATTTTTTATATGAAAAACTTCTTTTGCCCATATCTCCTTAAATATGCGTCCTAGAGCGAAAAGAACTTTAATTCGTGACCACCCTCAAAAAATTTAAAAATCCACCCAAAACCTAAAAAAATTGAAATTTTTATATGAAAAACTTCTTTTGCGCATATCTCCTTAAATATGCGTCCTAGAGCGAAAAGGACTTTAATTCGTGACCACCCCCAAAAAATTGAAAAATCCACACAAAACCAAAAAAAATTGAAATTTGTATATGAAAAACTTCTTTTGCCCATATCTCCTTAAATATGCGTCCGAGAGCGAAAAGGACTTTAATTCGTGACCACCCCCAAAAAGTTTAAAAATCCACCCAAAACCTAAAAAAATTGAAATTTTTATATGAAAAACTTCTTTTGCCCATATCTTCTTAAATATGAGTCCTAGAGCGAAAAGGACTTTAATTCGTGACCACCCCCAAAAAATTTAAAAATCCACCCAAAACTTAAAAAAATTGAAATTTTTATATGAAAAACTTCTTTTGCCCATATCTCCTTAAATATGCGTCCTAGAGCGAAAAGGACTTTAATTCGTGACCACCCCCAAAAAATTTAAAAATCCACCCAAAACCTAAAAAAATTGAAATTTTTATATGAAAAACTTCTTTTGTCCATATCTCCTTAAATATGCGTCCTAGAGCGAAAAGACTTTAATTCGTGACCACCCCCAAAAAATTGAAAAATCCACCCAAAACCTAAAAAAATTGAAATTTTTATATGAAAAACTTCTTTTGCCCATATCTCCTTAAATATGCGTCCTAGAGCGAAAAGGACTTTAATTCGTGACTACCCCCAAAAAATTTAAAAATCCACCCAAAACCTAAAAAAATTGAAATTTTTATATGAAAAACTTCTTTTGCCCATATCTCCTAAACTAAGCGTCCTAGAGCGAAAAGGACTTTAATTCGTGACCATCCCCAAAAAATTGAAAAATCCACCCAAAACCTAAAAAAATTGAAATTTTTATATGAAAAACTTCTTTTGCCCATATCTCCTTAAATATGCGTCCTAGAGCGAAAAGGACTTTAATTAGCGACCACCCTCAAAAAATTGAAAAATCCACCCAAAACCAAAAAAAATTGAAATTTTTATATGAAAAACTTCTTTTGCCCATATCTCCTTAAATATGCGTCATAGAGCGAAAAGGACTTTAATTCGTGACCACCCCCAAAAAACTTAAAAATCCACCCAAAACCTAAAAAAATTGAAATTTTTATATGAAAAACTTCTTTTGCCCATATTTCCTAAACTAAGCGTCCTAGAGCGAAAAGGACTTTAATTCGTGACCACCCTCAAAAAATTGAAAAATCCACCCAAAACCTAACAAAATTGAAATTTTTATATGAAAAACTTCTTTTGCCCATATCTCCTTAAATATGCGCCCTAGAGCGAAAAGGACTTTAATTCGTGACCACCCCCAAAAAATTGAAAAATCCACCCAAAACCTAAAATAATTGAAATTTTTATATGAAAAACTTCTTTTGCCCATATCTCCTTAAATATGCGTCTTAGAGCGATAAGGACTTTAATTCGTGACCACCCTCAAAAAATTGAAAAATCCACCCAAAACCTAAAAAAATTTAAATTTTTATATGAAAAACTTCTTTTGCGCATATCTCCTTAAATATGCGTCCTAGAGCGAAAAGGACTTTAATTCGTGACCACCACAAAAAATTGAAAAATCCTCAAACCACCACCCCCAAAAAATTGAAAAATCCACCCAAAACCTAAAAAAATTGAAATTTTTATATGAAAGACTTCTTTTGCCCATATCTCCTTAAATATGCGTCCTAGAGCGAAAAGGACTTTAATTCGCGACCACCCTAAAAAAATTGAAAAATCCACCCAAAACCTAAAAAAATGAAATTTTTATATGAAAAACTTCTTTTGCCCATATCTCCTTAAATATGCGTCCTAGAGCGAAAAGGACTTTAATTCGTGACCACCCTCAAAAAATTGAAAAATCCACCCAAAACCTAACAAAATTGAAATTTTTATATGAAAAACTTCTTTTGCCCATATCTCCTTAAATATGCGCCCTAGAGCGAAAAGGACTTTAATTCGTGACCACCCCCAAAAAATTGAAAAATCCACCCAAAACCTAAAATAATTGAAATTTTTATATGAAAAACTTCGTTTGCCCATATCTCCTAAACTAAGCGTCCTAGAGCGAAAAGGACTTTAATTCGTGACCACCCTCAAAAAATTGAAAAATCCACCCAAAACCTAAAAAAATTTAAATTTTTATATGAAAAACTTCTTTTGCGCATATCTCCTTAAATAGGCGTCCTAGAGCGAAAAGGACTTTAATTCGTGACCACCCCCAAAAAATTTAAAAATCCACCCAAAACTTAAAAAAATTTAAATTTTTATATGAAAAACTTCTTTTGCCCATATCTCCTTAAATATGCGTCCTAGAGCGAAAAGGACTTTAATTCGTGACCACCCCCAAAAAATTGAAAAATCCACCCAAAACCTAAAAAAATTGAAATTTTTATATGAAAAACTTCTTTTGTCCATATCTCCTTAAATATGCGTCCTAGAGCGAAAAGGACTTTAATTCGTGACCACCCCCAAAAAATTTAAAAATCCACCCAAAACCTAAAAAAATTGAAATTTTTATGTGAAAAACTTCTGTTGCCCATATCTCCTTAAATATGCGTCCTAGAGCGAAAAGGACTTTAATTCGTGACCACCCCCAAAAAATTGAAAAATCCACCCAAAACCTAAAAAAATTGAAATTTTTATATGAAAAACTTCTTTTGCCCATATCTCCTTAAATATGCGTCCTAGAGCGAAAAGGACTTTAATTCGTGACCACCCCCAAAAAATTTAAAAATCCACCCAAAACCTAAAAAAATTGAAATTTTTATATGAAAAACTTCTTTTGCCCATATCTCCTAAACTAAGCGTCCTAGAGCGAAAAGGACTTTAATTCGTGACCACCCCCAAAAAATTGAAAAATCCACCCAAAACCTAAAAAAATTTAAATTTTTATATGGAAAACTTCTTTTGCCTATATCTCCTTAAATATGCGTCCTAGAGCGAAAAGGACTTTAATTCGTGACCACCCCCAAAAAATTGAAAAATCCACCCAAAACCTAAAAAAATTGAAATTTTTATATGAAAAACTTCTTTTGCGCATATCTCCTTAAATATGCGTCCTAGAGCGAAAAGGACTTTAATTCGTGACCACCCCCAAAAAATTGAAAAATCCACCCAAAACTTAAAAAAATTTAAATTTTTATATGAAAAACTTCTTTTGCCCATATCTCCTTAAATATGCGTCCTAGAGCGAAAAGGACTTTAATTCGTGACCACCCCCAAAAAATTGAAAAATCCACCCAAAACCTAAAAAAATTGAAATTTTTATATGAAAAACTTCTTTTGTCCATATCTCCTTAAATATGCGTCCTAGAGCGAAAAGGACTTTAATTCGTGACCACCCCCAAAAAATTGAAAAATCCACCCAAAACCTAAAAAATTTAAATTTTTATATGAAAAACTTCTTTTGTCCATATCTCCTTAAATATGCGTCCTAGAGCGAAAAGGACTTTAATTCGTGACCACCCCCAAAAAATTGAAAAATCCACCCAAAACCTAAAAAAATTGAAATTTTTATATGAAAAACTTCTTTTGCCCATATCTCCTTAAATATGCGTCCTAAAGCGAAAAGAACTTTAATTCGTGACCACCCCCAAAAAATTTAAAAATCCACCCAAAACCTAAAAAAATTGAAATTTTTATATATATCTCCTTAAATATGCGTCCTAGAGCGAAAAGGACTTTAATTCGTGACCACCCCCAAAAAATTGAAAAATCCACCCAAAACCTAAAAAAATTGAAATTTTTATATGAAAAACTTCTTTTGCCCATATCTCCTTAAATATGCGTCCTAGAGCGAAAAGGACTTTAATTCGTGACCACCCTCAAAAAATTGAAAAATCCACCCAAAACATAACAAAATTGAAATTTTTATATGAAAAACTTCTTTTGCCCATATCTCCTTAAATATGCGCCCTAGAGCGAAAAGGACTTTAATTCGTGACCACCCCCAAAAAATTGAAAAATCCACCCAAAACCTAAAATAATTGAAATTTTTATATGAAAAACTTCTTTTGCCCATATCTCCTAAACTAAGCGTCCTAGAGCGAAAAGGACTTTAATTCGTGACCACCCTCAAAAAATTGAAAAATCCACCCAAAACCTAAAAAAATTTAAATTTTTATATGAAAAACTTCTTTTGCGCATATCTCCTTAAATAGGCGTCCTAGAGCGAAAAGGACTTTAATTCGTGACCACCCCCAAAAAATTGAAAAATCCACCCAAAACTTAAAAAAATTTAAATTTTTATATGAAAAACTTCTTTTGCCCATATCTCCTTAAATATGCGTCCTAGAGCGAAAAGGACTTTAATTCGTGACCACCCCCAAAAAATTGAAAAATCCACCCAAAACCTAAAAAAATTGAAATTTTTATATGAAAAACTTCTTTTGTCCATATCTCCTTAAATATGCGTCCTAGAGCGAAAAGGACTTTAATTCGTGACCACCCCCAAAAAATTGAAAAATCCACCCAAAACCTAAAAAAATTGAAATTTTTGTATGAAAAACTTCTGTTGCCCATATCTCCTTAAATATGCGTCCTAGAGCGAAAAGGACTTTAATTCGTGACCACCCCCAAAAAATTGAAAAATCCACCCAAAACCTAAAAAAATTGAAATTTTTATATGAAAAACTTCTTTTGCCCATATCTCCTTAAATATGCGTCCTAGAGCGAAAAGGACTTTTATTCGTGACCACCCCCAAAAAATTGAAAAATCCACCCAAAACCTAAAAAAATTGAAATTTTGATATGAAAAACTTCTTTTGCCCATATCTCCTAAACTAAGCGTCCTAGAGCGAAAAGGACTTTAATTCGTGACCACCCCCAAAAAATTGAAAAATCCACCCAAAACCTAAAAAAATTTAAATTTTTATATGAAAAACTTCTTTTGCGCATATCTCCTTAAATAGGCGTCCTAGAGCGAAAAGGACTTTAATTCGTGACCACCCCAAAAAAATTGAAAAATCCACCCAAAACTTAAAAAAATTTAAATTTTTATATGAAAAACTTCTTTTGCCCATATCTCCTTAAATATGCGTCCTAGAGCGAAAAGGACTTTAATTCGTGACCACCCCCAAAAAATTGAAAAATCCACCCAAAACCTAAAAAAATTGAAATTTTTATATGAAAAACTTCTTTTGTCCATATCTCCTTAAATATGCGTCCTAGAGCGAAAAGGACTTTAATTCGTGACCACCCCCAAAAAATTGAAAAATCCACCCAAAACCTAAAAAAATTTAAATTTTTATATGAAAAACTTCTTTTGTCCATATCTCCTTAAATATGCGTCCTAGAGCGAAAAGGACTTTAATTCGTGACCACCCCCAAAAAATTGAAAAATCCACCCAAACCCTAAAAAAATTGAAATTTTTATATGAAAAACTTCTTTTGCCCATATCTCCTTAAATATGCGTCCTAAAGCGAAAAGAACTTTAATTCGTGACCACCCCCAAAAAATTTAAAAATCCACCCAAAACCTAAAAAAATTGAAATTTTTATATATATCTCCTTAAATATGCGTCCTAGAGCGAAAAGGACTTTAATTCGTGACCACCCCCAAAAAATTGAAAAATCCACCCAAAACCTAAAAAAATTGAAATTTTTGTATGAAAAATTTCTGTTGCCCATATCTCCTTAAATATGCGTCCTAGAGCGAAAAGGACTTTAATTCGTGACCACCCCCAAAAAATTGAAAAATCCACCCAAAACCTAAAAAAATTGAAATTTTTATATGAAAAACTTCTTTTGCCCATATCTCCTTAAATATGCGTCCTAGAGCGAAAAGGACTTTAATTCGTGACCACCCCCAAAAAATTGAAAAATCCACCCAAAACCTAAAAAAATTGAAATTTTTATATGAAAAACTTCTTTTGCCCATATCTCCTAAACTAAGCGTCCTAGAGCGAAAAGGACTTTAATTCGTGACCACCCCCAAAAAATTGAAAAATCCACCCAAAACCTAAAAAAATTTAAATTTTTATATGAAAAACTTCTTTTGCGCATATCTCCTTAAATAGGCGTCCTAGAGCGAAAAGGACTTTAATTCGTGACCACCCCCAAAAAATTGAAAAATCCACCCAAAACTTAAAAAAATTTAAATTTTTATATGAAAAACTTCTTTTGCCCATATCTCTTTAAATATGCGTCCTAGAGCGAAAAGGACTTTAATTCGTGACCACCCCCAAAAAATTGAAAAATCCACCCAAAACCTAAAAAAATTGAAATTTTTATATGAAAAACTTCTTTTGTCCATATCTCCTTAAATATGCGTCCTAGAGCGAAAAGGACTTTAATTCGTGACCACCCCCAAAAAATTGAAAAATCCACCCAAAACCTAAAAAAATTTAAATTTTTATATGAAAAACTTCTTTTGTCCATATCTCCTTAAATATGCGTCCTAGAGCGAAAAGGACTTTAATTCGTGACCACCCCCAAAAAATTGAAAAATCCACCCAAACCCTAAAAAAATTGAAATTTTTATATGAAAAACTTCTTTTGCCCATATCTCCTTAAATATGCGTCCTAAAGCGAAAAGAACTTTAATTCGTGACCACCCCCAAAAAATTTAAAAATCCACCCAAAACCTAAAAAAATTGAAATTTTTATATATATCTCCTTAAATATGCGTCCTAGAGCGAAAAGGACTTTAATTCGTGACCACCCCCAAAAAATTGAAAAATCCACCCAAAACCTAAAAAAATTGAAATTTTTATATGAAAAACTTCTTTTGCCCATATCTCCTTAAATATGCGTCCTAGAGCGAAAAGGACTTTAATTCGTGACCACCCCCAAAAAATTTAAAAATCCACCCAAAACCTAAAAAAATTGAAATTTTTATATGAAAAATTTCTTTTGCCCATATCTCCTAAATTAAGCGTCCTAGAGCGAAAAGGACTTTAATTCGTGACCACCCCCAAAAAATTGAAAAATCCACCCAAAACCTAAAAAAATTTAAATTTTTATATGGAAAACTTCTTTTGCCTATATCTCCTTAAATATGCGTCCTAGAGCGAAAAGGACTTTAATTCGTGACCACCCCCAAAAAATTGAAAAATCCACCCAAAAGCTAAAAAAATTGAAATTTTTATATGAAAAACTTCTTTTGCGCATATCTCCTTAAATAGGCGTCCTAGAGCGAAAAGGACTTTAATTCGTGACCACCCCCAAAAAATTGAAAAATCCACCCAAAACTTAAAAAATTTAAATTTTTATATGAAAAACTTCTTTTGCCCATATCTCCTTAAATATGCGTCCTAGAGCGAAAAGGACTTTAATTCGTGACCACCCCCAAAAAATTGAAAAATCCACCCAAAACCTAAAAAAATTGAAATTTTTATATGAAAAACTTCTTTTGTCCATATCTCCTTAAATATGCGTCCTAGAGCGAAAAGGACTTTAATTCGTGACCACCCCCAAAAAATTGAAAAATCCACCCAAAACCTAAAAAAATTGAAATTTTTGTATGAAAAACTTCTGTTGCCCATATCTCCTTAAATATGCGTCCTAGAGCGAAAAGGACTTTAATTCGTGACCACCCCCAAAAAATTGAAAAATCCACCCAAAACCTAAAAAAATTGAAATTTTTATATGAAAAACTTCTTTTGCCCATATCTCCTTAAATATGCGTCCTAGAGCGAAAAGGACTTTAATTCGTGACCACCCCCAAAAAATTTAAAAATCCACCCAAAACCTAAAAAAATTGAAATTTTTATATGAAAAACTTCTTTTGCCCATATCTCCTAAACTAAGCGTCCTAGAGCGAAAAGGACTTTAATTCGTGACCACCCCCAAAAAATTGAAAAATCCACCCAAAACCTAAAAAAATTTAAATTTTTATATGGAAAACTTCTTTTGCCTATATCTCCTTAAATATGCGTCCTAGAGCGAAAAGGACTTTAATTCGTGACCACCCCCAAAAAATTGAAAAATCCACCCAAAACCTAAAAAAATTGAAATTTTTATATGAAAAACTTCTTTTGCGCATATCTCCTTAAATAGGCGTCCTAGAGCGAAAAGGACTTTAATTCGTGACCACCCCCAAAAAATTGAAAAATCCACCCAAAACTTAAAAAAATTTAAATTTTTATATGAAAAACTTCTTTTGCCCATATCTCCTTAAATATGCGTCCTAGAGCGAAAAGGACTTTAATTCGTGACCACCCCCAAAAAATTGAAAAATCCACCCAAAACCTAAAAAAATTGAAATTTTTATATGAAAAACTTCTTTTGTCCATATCTCCTTAAATATGCGTCCTAGAGCGAAAAGGACTTTAATTCGTGACCACCCCCAAAAAATTGAAAAATCCACCCAAAACCTAAAAAAAATTTAAATTTTTATATGAAAAACTTCTTTTGTCCATATCTCCTTAAATATGCGTCCTAGAGCGAAAAGGACTTTAATTCGTGACCACCCCCAAAAAATTGAAAAATCCACCCAAAACCTAAAAAAATTGAAATTTTTATATGAAAAACTTCTTTTGCCCATATCTCCTTAAATATGCGTCCTAAAGCGAAAAGAACTTTAATTCGTGACCACCCCCAAAAAATTTAAAAATCCACCCAAAACCTAAAAAAATTGAAATTTTTATATATATCTCCTTAAATATGCGTCCTAGAGCGAAAAGGACTTTAATTCGTGACCACCCCCAAAAAATTGAAAAATCCACCCAAAACCTAAAAAAATTGAAATTTTTATATGAAAAACTTCTTTTGCCCATATCTCCTTAAATATGCGTCCTAGAGCGAAAAGGACTTTAATTCGTGACCACCCTCAAAAAATTGAAAAATCCACCCAAAACATAACAAAATTGAAATTTTTATATGAAAAACTTCTTTTGCCCATATCTCCTTAAATATGCGCCCTAGAGCGAAAAGGACTTTAATTCGTGACCACCCCCAAAAAATTGAAAAATCCACCCAAAACCTAAAATAATTGAAATTTTTATATGAAAAACTTCTTTTGCCCATATCTCCTAAACTAAGCGTCCTAGAGCGAAAAGGACTTTAATTCGTGACCACCCTCAAAAAATTGAAAAATCCACCCAAAACCTAAAAAAATTTAAATTTTTATATGAAAAACTTCTTTTGCGCATATCTCCTTAAATAGGCGTCCTAGAGCGAAAAGGACTTTAATTCGTGACCACCCCCAAAAAATTGAAAAATCCACCCAAAACTTAAAAAAATTTAAATTTTTATATGAAAAACTTCTTTTGCCCATATCTCCTTAAATATGCGTCCTAGAGCGAAAAGGACTTTAATTCGTGACCACCCCCAAAAAATTGAAAAATCCACCCAAAACCTAAAAAAATTGAAATCTTTATATGAAAAACTTCTTTTGTCCATATCTCCTTAAATATGCGTCCTAGAGCGAAAAGGACTTTAATTCGTGACCACCCCCAAAAAATTGAAAAATCCACCCAAAACCTAAAAAAATTGAAATTTTTGTATGAAAAACTTCTGTTGCCCATATCTCCTTAAATATGCGTCCTAGAGCGAAAAGGACTTTAATTCGTGACCACCCCCAAAAAATTGAAAAATCCACCCAAAACCTAAAAAAATTGAAATTTTTATATGAAAAACTTCTTTTGCCCATATCTCCTTAAATATGCGTCCTAGAGCGAAAAGGACTTTAATTCGTGACCACCCCCAAAAAATTGAAAAATCCACCCAAAACCTAAAAAAATTGAAATTTTTATATGAAAAACTTCTTTTGCCCATATCTCCTAAACTAAGCGTCCTAGAGCGAAAAGGACTTTAATTCGTGACCACCCCCAAAAAATTGAAAAATCCACCCAAAACCTAAAAAAATTTAAATTTTTATATGAAAAACTTCTTTTGCGCATATCTCCTTAAATAGGCGTCCTAGAGCGAAAAGGACTTTAATTCGTGACCACCCCCAAAAAATTGAAAAATCCACCCAAAACTTAAAAAAAATTAAATTTTTATATGAAAAACTTCTTTTGCCCATATCTCCTTAAATATGCGTCCTAGAGCGAAAAGGACTTTAATTCGTGACCACCCCCAAAAAATTGAAAAATCCACCCAAAACCTAAAAAAATTGAAATTTTTATATGAAAAACTTCTTTTGTCCATATCTCCTTAAATATGCGTCCTAGAGCGAAAAGGACTTTAATTCGTGACCACCCCCAAAAAATTGAAAAATCCACCCAAAACCTAAAAAAATTTAAATTTTTATATGAAAAACTTCTTTTGTCCATATCTCCTTAAATATGCGTCCTAGAGCGAAAAGGACTTTAATTCGTGACCACCCCCAAAAAATTGAAAAATCCACCCAAACCCTAAAAAAATTGAAATTTTTATATGAAAAACTTCTTTTGCCCATATCTCCTTAAATATGCGTCCTAAAGCGAAAAGAACTTTAATTCGTGACCACCCCCAAAAAATTTAAAAATCCACCCAAAACCTAAAAAAATTGAAATTTTTATATATATCTCCTTAAATATGCGTCCTAGAGCGAAAAGGACTTTAATTCGTGACCACCCCCAAAAAATTGAAAAATCCACCCAAAACCTAAAAAAATTGAAATTTTTGTATGAAAAATTTCTGTTGCCCATATCTCCTTAAATATGCGTCCTAGAGCGAAAAGGACTTTAATTCGTGACCACCCCCAAAAAATTGAAAAATCCACCCAAAACCTAAAAAAATTGAAATTTTTATATGAAAAACTTCTTTTGCCCATATCTCCTTAAATATGCGTCCTAGAGCGAAAAGGACTTTAATTCGTGACCACCCCCAAAAAATTGAAAAATCCACCCAAAACCTAAAAAAATTGAAATTTTTATATGAAAAACTTCTTTTGCCCATATCTCCTAAACTAAGCGTCCTAGAGCGAAAAGGACTTTAATTCGTGACCACCCCCAAAAAATTGAAAAATCCACCCAAAACCTAAAAAAATTTAAATTTTTATATGAAAAACTTCTTTTGCGCATATCTCCTTAAATAGGCGTCCTAGAGCGAAAAGGACTTTAATTCGTGACCACCCCCAAAAAATTGAAAAATCCACCCAAAACTTAAAAAAATTTAAATTTTTATATGAAAAACTTCTTTTGCCCATATCTCCTTAAATATGCGTCCTAGAGCGAAAAGGACTTTAATTCGTGACCACCCCCAAAAAATTGAAAAATCCACCCAAAACCTAAAAAAATTGAAATTTTTATATGAAAAACTTCTTTTGTCCATATCTCCTTAAATATGCGTCCTAGAGCGAAAAGGACTTTAATTCGTGACCACCCCCAAAAAATTGAAAAATCCACCCAAAACCTAAAAAAATTTAAATTTTTATATGAAAAACTTCTTTTGTCCATATCTCCTTAAATATGCGTCCTAGAGCGAAAAGGACTTTAATTCGTGACCACCCCCAAAAAATTGAAAAATCCACCCAAACCCTAAAAAAATTGAAATTTTTATATGAAAAACTTCTTTTGCCCATATCTCCTTAAATATGCGTGCTAAAGCGAAAAGAACTTTAATTCGTGACCACCCCCAAAAAATTTAAAAATCCACCCAAAACCTAAAAAAATTGAAATTTTTATATATATCTCCTTAAATATGCGTCCTAGAGCGAAAAGGACTTTAATTCGTGACCACCCCCAAAAAATTGAAAAATCCACCCAAAACCTAAAAAAATTGAAATTTTTATATGAAAAACTTCTTTTGCCCATATCTCCTTAAATATGCGTCCTAGAGCGAAAAGGACTTTAATTCGTGACCACCCCCAAAAAATTTAAAAATCCACCCAAAACCTAAAAAAATTGAAATTTTTATATGAAAAACTTCTTTTGCCCATATCTCCTAAATTAAGCGTCCTAGAGCGAAAAGGACTTTAATTCGTGACCACCCCCAAAAAATTTAAAAATCCACCCAAAACCTAAAAAAATTGAAATTTTTATATGAAAAACTTCTTTTGCCCATATCTCCTAAATTAAGCGTCCTAGAGCGAAAAGGACTTTAATTCGTGACCACCCTCAAAAAATTGAAAAATCCACCCAAAACCTAAAAAAATTTAAATTTTTATATGGAAAACTTCTTTTGCCTATATCTCCTTAAATATGCGTCCTAGAGCGAAAAGGACTTTAATTCGTGACCACCCCCAAAAAATTGAAAAATCCACCCAAAAGCTAAAAAAATTGAAATTTTTATATGAAAAACTTCTTTTGCGCATATCTCCTTAAATAGGCGTCCTAGAGCGAAAAGGACTTTAATTCGTGACCACCCCCAAAAAATTGAAAAATCCACCCAAAACTTAAAAAAATTTAAATTTTTATATGAAAAACTTCTTTTGCCCATATCTCCTTAAATATGCGTCCTAGAGCGAAAAGGACTTTAATTCGTGACCACCCCCAAAAAATTGAAAAATCCACCCAAAACCTAAAAAAATTGAAATTTTTATATGAAAAACTTCTTTTGTCCATATCTCCTTAAATATGCGTCCTAGAGCGAAAAGGACTTTAATTCGTGACCACCCCCAAAAAATTGAAAAATCCACCCAAAACCTAAAAAAATTTAAATTTTTATATGAAAAACTTCTTTTGTCCATATCTCCTTAAATATGCGTCCTAGAGCGAAAAGGACTTTAATTCGTGACCACCCCCTAAAAAATTGAAAAATCCACCCAAAACCTAAAAAAATTGAAATTTTTATATGAAAAACTTCTTTTGCCCATATCTCCTTAAATATGCGCCCTAAAGCGAAAAGGACTTTAATTCGTGACCACCCCCAAAAAATTTAAAAATCCACCCAAAACCTAAAAAAATTGAAATTTTTATATGAAAAACTTCTTTTGCCCATATCTCCTAAACTAAGCGTCCTAGAGCGAAAAGGACTTTAATTCGTGACCACCCCCAAAAAATTGAAAAATCCACCCAAAACCTAAAAAAATTGAAATTTTTATATGGAAAACTTCTTTTGCCCATATCTCCTTAAATATGCGTCCTAGAGCGAAAAGGACTTTAATTCGTGACCACCCCAAAAAAATTGAAAAATCCACACAAAACCTAAAAAAATTGAAATTTTTATATGAAAAACTTCTTTTGTCCATATCTCCTTAAATATGCGTCCTAGAGCGAAAAGGACTTTAATTCGTGACCATCCCCAAAAAGTTTAAAAATCCACCCGAAACATAAAAAAATTGAAATTTTTATATGAAAAACTTCTTTTGTCCATATCTCCTTAAATATGCATCCTAGAGCGAAAAGGACTTTAATTCGGGACCACCCCCAAAAAATTGAAAAATCCACCCAAAACCTAAAAAAATTGAAATTTTTATATGAAAAACTTCTTTTGCGCATATCTCCTTAAATAGGCGTCCTAGAGCGAAAAGGACTTTAATTCGTGACCACCCCCAAAAAATTGAAAAATCCACCCAAAACTTAAAAAAATTTAAATTTTTATATGAAAAACTTCTTTTGCCCATATCTCCTTAAATATGCGTCCTAGAGCGAAAAGGACTTTAATTCGTGACCACCCCCAAAAAATTGAAAAATCCACCCAAAACCTAAAAAAATTGAAATTTTTATATGAAAAACTTCTTTTGTCCATATCTCCTTAAATATGCGTCCTAGAGCGAAAAGGACTTTAATTCGTGACCACCCCCAAAAAATTGAAAAATCCACCCAAAACCTAAAAAAATTTAAATTTTTATATGAAAAACTTCTTTTGTCCATATCTCCTTAAATATGCGTCCTAGAGCGAAAAGGACTTTAATTCGTGACCACCCCCAAAAAATTGAAAAATCCACCCAAAACCTAAAAAAATTGAAATTTTTATATGAAAAACTTCTTTTGCCCATATCTCCTTAAATATGCGTCCTAAAGCGAAAAGGACTTTAATTCGTGACCACCCCCAAAAAATTTAAAAATCCACCCAAAACCTAAAAAAATTGAAATTTTTATATGAAAAACTTCTTTTGCCCATATCTCCTAAACTAAGCGTCCTAGAGCGAAAAGGACTTTAATTCGTGACCACCCCCAAAAAATTGAAAAATCCACCCAAAACCTAAAAAAATTGAAATTTTTATATGGAAAACTTCTTTTGCCCATATCTCCTTAAATATGCGTCCTAGAGCGAAAAGGACTTTAATTCGTGACCACCCCAAAAAAATTGAAAAATCCACACAAAACCTAAAAAAATTGAAATTTTTATATGAAAAACTTCTTTTGTCCATATCTCCTTAAATATGCGTCCTAGAGCGAAAAGGACTTTAATTCGTGACCATCCCCAAAAAGTTTAAAAATCCACCCGAAACATAAAAAAATTGAAATTTTTATATGAAAAACTTCTTTTGTCCATATCTCCTTAAATATGCATCCTAGAGCGAAAAGGACTTTAATTCGGGACCACCCCCAAAAAATTGAAAAATCCACCCAAAACCTAAAAAAATTGAAATTTTTATATGAAAAACTTCTTTTGCCCATATCTCCTTAAATATGCGTCTTAGAGCGAAAAGGACTTTAATTCGTGACTACCCCCAAAAAATTTAAAAATCCACCCAAAACCTAACAAAATTGAAATTTTTATATGAAAAACTTCTTTTGCCCATATCTCCTAAACTAAGCGTCCTAGAGCGAAAAGGACTTTAATTCGTGACCACCCTCAAAAAATTGAAAAATCCACCCAAAACCTAAAAAAATTGAAATTTTTATATGAAAAACTTCTTTTGCCCATATCTCCTAAACTAAGCGTCCTAGAGCGAAAAGGACTTTAATTTGCGACCACCCCCAAAAAATTGAAAAATCCACCCAAAACCTAAAAAAAATGAAATTTTTATATGAAAAACTTCTTTTGCCCATATCTCCTTAAATATGCGTCATAGAGCGAAAAGGACTTTAATTCGCGACCACCCTCAAAAAATTGAAAAATCCACCCAAAACCTAAAAAAAATGAAATTTTTATATGAAAAACTTCTTTTGCCCATATCTCCTTAAATATGCGTCCTAGAGCGAAAAGAACTTTAATTCGTGACCACCCTCAAAAAATTTAAAAATCCACCCAAAACCTAAAAAAATTGAAATTTTTATATGAAAAACTTCTTTTGCGCATATCTCCTTAAATATGCGTCCTAGAGCGAAAAGGACTTTAATTCGTGACCACCCCCAAAAAATTGAAAAATCCACACAAAACCTAAAAAAATTGAAATTTTTATATGAAAAACTTCTTTTGCCCATATCTCCTTAAATATGCGTCCGAGAGCGAAAAGGACTTTAATTCGTGACCACCCCCAAAAAGTTTAAAAATCCACCCAAAACCTAAAAAAATTGAAATTTTTATATGAAAAACTTCTTTTGCCCATATCTCCTTAAATATGAGTCCTAGAGCGAAAAGGACTTTAATTCGTGACCACCCCCAAAAAATTTAAAAATCCACCCAAAACTTAAAAAAATTGAAATTTTTATATGAAAAACTTCTTTTGCCCATATCTCCTTAAATATGCGTCCTAGAGCGAAAAGGACTTTAATTCGTGACCACCCCCAAAAAATTTAAAAATCCACCCAAAACCTAAAAAAATTGAAATTTTTATATGAAAAACTTCTTTTGTCCATATCTCCTTAAATATGCGTCCTAGAGCGAAAAGACTTTAATTCGTGACCACCCCCAAAAAATTGAAAAATCCACCCAAAACCTAAAAAAATTGAAATTTTTATATGAAAAACTTCTTTTGCCCATATCTCCTAAACTAAGCGTCCTAGAGCGAAAAGGACTTTAATTCGTGACCACCCTCAAAAAATTGAAAAATCCACCCAAAACCTAAAAAAATTGAAAATTTTATATGAAAAACTTCTTTTGCCCATATCTCCTAAACTAAGCGTCCTAGAGCGAAAAGGACTTTAATTCGTGACCATCCCCAAAAAATTGGAAAATCCACCCCAAAACCTAAAAAAATTGAAATTTTTATATGAAAAACTTCTTTTGCCCATATCTCCTTAAATATGCGTCCTAGAGCGAAAAGGACTTTAATTAGCGACCACCCCCAAAAAATTTAAAAATCCACCCAAAACCTACAAAAATTGAAATTTTTATATGAAAAACTTCTTTTGCCCATATCTCCTTAAATATGCGTCATAGAGCGAAAAGGACTTTAATTCGTGACCACCCTCAAAAAATTGAAAAATCCACCCAAAACCTAAAAAAATTGAAATTTTTATATGAAAAACCTAGAAAAATTGAAATTTTTATATGAAAAACTTCTTTTGTCCATATCTCCTTAAATATGCGTCCTAGAGCGAAAAGACTTTAATTCGTGACCACCCCCAAAAAATTGAAAAATCCACCCAAAACCTAAAAAAATTGAAATTTTTATATGAAAAACTTCTTTTGCCCATATCTCCTTAAATATGCGTCCTAGAGCGAAAAGGACTTTAATTCGTGACTACCCCCAAAAAATTTAAAAATCCACCCAAAACCTAAAAAAATTGAAATTTTTATATGAAAAACTTCTTTTGCCCATATCTCCTAAACTAAGCGTCCTAGAGCGAAAAGGACTTTAATTCGTGACCACCCTCAAAAAATTGAAAAATCCACCCAAAACCTAAAAAAATTGAAAATTTTATATGAAAAACTTCTTTTGCCCATATCTCCTAAACTAAGCGTCCTAGAGCGAAAAGGACTTTAATTCGTGACCATCCCCAAAAAATTGAAAAATCCACCCAAAACCTAAAAAAATTGAAATTTTTATATGAAAAACTTCTTTTGCCCATATCTCCTTAAATATGCGTCCTAGAGCGAAAAGGACTTTAATTAGCGACCACCCCCAAAAAATTTAAAAATCCACCCAAAACCTAAAAAAATTGAAATTTTTATATGAAAAACTTCTTTTGCCCATATCTCCTTAAATATGCGTCATAGAGCGAAAAGGACTTTAATTCGTGACCACCCTCAAAAAATTGAAAAATCCACCCAAAACCTAAAAAAATTGAAATTTTTATATGAAAAACTTCTTTTGCCCATATTTCCTTAAATATGCGTCCTAGAGCGAAAAGGACTTTAATTCGTGACCACCCCCAAAAAATTGAAAAATCGACACAAAACCTAAAAAAATTGAAATTTTTATATGAAAAACTTCTTTTGCCCATATCTCCTTAAATATGCGTCCTAGAGCGAAAAGGACTTTAATTCGTGACCACCCCCAAAAAGTTGAAAAATCCACCCAAAACCTAAAAAAATTTAAATTTTTATATGAAAGACTTCTTTTGCCCATATCTCCTTAAATATGCGTCCTAGAGCGAAAAGGACTTTAATTCGTGACCACCCCCAAAAAATTTAAAAATCGACACAAAACCTAAAAAAATTGAAATTTTTATATGAAAAACTTCTTTTGCCAATATCTCCTTAAATATGCGTCCTAGAGCGAAAAGGACTTTAATTCGTGACCACCCCCAAAAAATTGAAAAATCCACCCAAAACCTAAAAAAATTTAAATTTTTTATGAAAAACTTCTTTTGCCCATATCTCCTTAAATATGCGTCCTAGAGCGAAAAGGACTTTAATTCGTGACCACCCCCAAAAAATTGAAAAATCCACCCAAAACCTAAAAAAATTGAAATTTTTATATGAAAAACTTCTTTTGCCCATATCTCCTAAACTAAGCGTCCTAGAGCGAAAAGGACTTTAATTTGCGACCACCCCCAAAAAATTGAAAAATCCACCCAAAACCTAAAAAATTTGAAATTTTTATATGAAAAACTTCTTTTGTCCATATTTCCTTAAATATGCGTCCTAGAGCGAAAAGGACTTTAATTCGTGACCACCCCCAAAAAATTGAAAAATCCACCCAAAACCTAAAAAAATTGAAATTTTTATATGAAAAACTTCTTTTGCCCATATCTCCTTAAATATGCGTCCTAGAGCGAAAAGGACTTTAATTCGTGACCACCCCCAAAAAATTTAAAAATCGACACAAAACCTAAAAAAATTGAAATTTTTATATGAAAAACTTCTTTTGCCCATATCTCCTTAAATATGCGTCCTAGAGCGAAAAGGACTTTCATTCGTGACCACCCCCAAAAAATTGAAAAATCCACCCAAAACCTAAAAAAATTGAAATTTTTATATGGAAAACTTCTTTTGCCCATATCTCCTTAAATATGCGTCCTAGAGCGAAAAGGTCTTTAATTTGCGACCACCCCCAAAAAATTGAAAAATCCACCCAAAACCTAAAAAAATGAAATTTTTATATGAAAAACTTCTTTTGTCCATATTTCCTTAAATATGTGTCCTAGAGCGAAAAGGACTTTAATTCGTGACCACCCCCAAAAAATTGAAAAATCCACCCAAAACCTAAAAAAATTCAAATTTTTATATGAAAAACTTCTTTTGTCCATATCTCCTTAAATATGCGTCCTAGAGCGAAAAGGACTTTAATTCGTGACCACCCCCAAAAAGTTTAAAAATCCACCCAAAACCTAAAAAAATTGAAATTTTTATATGAAAAACTTCTTTTGCCCATATCTCCTTAAATATGAGTCCTAGAGCGTAAAGGACTTTAATTCGTGACCACCCCCAAAAAATTGACAAAAAAACCCAAAACTTAAAAAAATTGAAATTTTTATATGAAAAACTTCTTTTGCCCATATCTCCTTAAATATGCGTCCTAGAGCGAAAAGGACTTTAATTCGTGACCACCCCCAAAAAATTGAAAAATCCACCCAAAACATAAAAAAATTGAAATTTTTATATGAAAAACTTCTTTTGTCCATATCTCCTTAAATATGCATCCTAGAGCGAAAAGGACTTTAATTCGTGACCACCCCCAAAAAATTGAAAAATCCACCCAAAACCTAAAAAAATTGAAATTTTTATATGAAAAACTTCTTTTGCCCATATCTCCTTAAATATGCGTCTTAGAGCGAAAAGGACTTTAATTCGTGACTACCCCCAAAAAATTTAAAAATCCACCCAAAACCTAACAAAATTGAAATTTTTATATGAAAAACTTCTTTTGCCCATATCTCCTAAACTAAGCGTCCTAGAGCGAAAAGGACTTTAATTCGAGACCACCCTCAAAAAATTGAAAAATCCACCCAAAACCTAAAAAAATTGAAATTTTTATATGAAAAACTTCTTTTGCCCATATCTCCTAAACTAAGCGTCCTAGAGCGAAAAGGACTTTAATTTGCGACCACCCCCAAAAAATTGAAAAATCCACCCAAAACCTAAAAAAAATGAAATTTTTATATGAAAAACTTCTTTTGCCCATATCTCCTTAAATATGCGTCCTAGAGCGAAAAGGACTTTAATTTGCGACCACCGTCAAAAAATTGAAAAATCCACCGAAAACCTAAAAAAATTGAAATTTTTATATGAAAAACTTCTTTTGCGCATATCTCCTTAAATATGCGTCCTAGAGCGAAAAGGACTTTAATTCGTGACCACCCCCAAAAAATTGAAAAATCCACACAAAACCTAAAAAAATTGAAATTTTTATATGAAAAACTTCTTTTGCCCATATCTCCTTAAATATGCGTCCAAGAGCGAAAAGGACTTTAATTCGTGACCACCCCCAAAAAGTTTAAAAATCCACCCAAAACCTAAAAAAATTGAAATTTTTATATGAAAAACTTCTTTTGCCCATATCTCCTTAAATATGAGTCCTAGAGCGAAAAGGACTTTAATTCGTGACCACCCCCAAAAAATTGAAAAATCCACCCAAAACTTAAAAAAATTGAAATTTTTATATGAAAAACTTCTTTTGCCCATATCTCCTTAAATATGCGTCCTAGAGCGAAAAGGACTTTAATTTTTGACCACCCCCAAAAAATTGAAAAATCCACCCAAAACCTAAAAAAATTGAAATTTTTATATGAAAAACTTCTTTTGTCCATATCTCCTTAAATATGCGTCCAAGAGCGAAAGGACTTTAATTCGTGACCACCCCCAAAAAGTTTAAAAATCCACCCAAAACCTAAAAAAATTGAAATTTTTATATGAAAAACTTCTTTTGCCCATATCTCCTTAAATATGAGTCCTAGAGCGCAAAGGACTTTAATTCGTGACCACCCCCAAAAAATTGAAAAATCCACCCAAAACTTAAAAAAATTGAAATTTTTATATGAAAAACTTCTTTTGCCCATATCTCCTTAAATATGCGTCCTAGAGCGAAAAGGACTTTAATTTTTGACCACCCCCAAAAAATTGAAAAATCCACCCAAAACCTAAAAAAATTGAAATTTTTATATGAAAAACTTCTTTTGTCCATATCTCCTTAAATATGCGTCCTAGAGCGAAAAGACTTTAATTCGTGACCACCCCCAAAAAATTGAAAAATCCACCCAAAACCTAAAAAAATTGAAATTTTTATATGAAAAACTTCTTTTGCCCATATCTCCGTAAATATGCGTCCTAGAGCGAAAAGGACTTTAATTCGTGACTACCCCCAAAAAATTTAAAAATCCACCCAAAACCTAAAAAAATTGAAATTTTTATATGAAAAACTTCTTTTTCCCATATCTCCTAAACTAAGCGTCCTAGAGCGAAAAGGACTTTAATTCGTGACCACCCCCAAAAAATTGAAAAATCGACACAAAACCTAAAAAAAATTGAAATTTTTATATGAAAAACTTCTTTTGCCCATATCTCCTTAAATATTCGTCCTAGAGCGAAAAGGACTTTAATTCGTGACCACCCCCAAAAAGTTGAAAAATCCACCCAAAACCTAAAAAAATTGAAATTTTTATATGAAAGACTTCTTTTGCCCATATCTCCTTAAATATGCGTCCTAGAGCGAAAAGGACTTTAATTCGTGACCACCCCCAAAAAATTTAAAAATCCACCCAAAACCTTAAAAAATTGAAATTTTTATATGAAAAACTTCTTTTGTCCATATCTCCTTAAATATGAGTCCTAGAGCGAAAAGGACTTCAATTCGTGACCACCCCCAAAAAATTTAAAAATCCACCCAAAACCTAAAAAAATTGAAATTTTTATATGAAAAACTTCTTTTGTCCATATTTCCTTAAATATGCGTCCTAGAGCGAAAAGGACTTTAATTCGTGACCACCCCCAAAAAATTGAAAAATCCACCCAAAACCTAAAAAAATTGAAATTTTTATATGAAAAACTTCTTTTGCCCATATCTCCTTAAATATGCGTCCTAGAGCGAAAAGGACTTTAATTCGTGACCACCCCCAAAAAATTGAAAAATCCACCCAAAACCTAAAAAAATTGAAATTTTTATATGAAAAACTTCTTTTGTCCATATTTCCTTAAATATGCGTCCTAGAGCGAAAAGGACTTTAATTCGTGACCACCCCCAAAAAATTTAAAAATCCACCCAAAACCTAAAAAAATTGAAATTTTTATATGAAAAACTTCTTTTGCCCATATCTCCTTAAATATGCGTCCTAGAGCGAAAAGGACTTTAATTCGTGACCACCCCCAAAAAATTTAAAAATCCACCCAAAACCTAAAAAAATTGAAATTTTTATATGAAAAACTTCTTTTGCCAATATCTCCTTAAATATGCGTCCTAGAGCGAAAAGGACTTTAATTCGTGACCACCCCCAAAAAATTGAAAAATCCACCCAAAACCTAAACAAATTTAAATTTTTATATGAAAAACTTATTTTGCCCATATCTCCTTAAATATGCGTCCTAGAGCGAAAAGGACTTTAATTCGTGACCACCCCCAAAAAATTGAAAAATCCACCCAAAACCTAAAAAAATTGAAATTTTTATATGAAAAACTTCTTTTGCCCATATCTCCTGAACTAAGCGTCCTAGAGCGAAAAGGACCTTAATTTGCGACCACCCCCAAAAAATTGAAAAATCCACCCAAAACCTAAAAAAAATGAAATTTTTATATGAAAAACTTCTTTTGCCCATATCTCCTTAAATATGCGTCCTAGAGCGAAAAGGACTTTAATTCGTGACCACCCCCAAAAAATTGAAAAATCGACACAAAACCTAAAAAAATTGCAATTTTTATATGAAAAACTTCTTTTGCCCATATCTCCTTAAATATGCGTCCTAGAGTGAAAAGGACTTTAATTCGTGACCACCCCCAAAAAGTTGAAAAATCCACCCAAAACCTAAAAAAATTGAAATTTTTATATGAAAAACTTCTTTTGCCCATATCTCCTTAAATATGCGTCCTAGAGCGAAAAGGACTTTAATTCGTGACCACCCTCAAAAAATTGAAAAATCCACCCAAAACTTAAAAAAATTGAAATTTTTATATGAAAAACTTCTTTTGCGCATATCTCCTTAAATATACGTCCTAGAGCGAAAAGGACTTTAATTCGTGACCACCCCCAAAAAATTGAAAAATCCACCCAAAACCTAAAAAAATTGAAATTTTTATATGAAAAACTTCTTTTGTCCATATCTCCTTAAATATGCGTCCTAGAGCGAAAAGACTTTAATTCGTGACCACCCCCAAAAAATTTAAAAATCCACCCAAAACCTAAAAAAATTGAAATTTTTATATGAAAAACTTCTTTTGCCCATATCTCCTTAAATATGCGTCCTAGAGCGAAAAGGACTTTAATTCGTGACTACCCCCAAAAAATTTAAAAATCCACCCAAAACCTAAAAAATTGAAATTTTTATATGAAAAACTTCTTTTGCCCATATCTCCTAAACTAAGCGTCCTAGAGCGAAAAGGACTTTAATTCGTGACCACCCTCAAAAAATTGAAAAATCCACCCAAAACCTAAAAAAATTGAAATTTTTATATGAAAAACTTCTTTTGCCCATATCTCCTAAACTAAGCGTCCTAGAGCGAAAAGGACTTTAATTCGTGACCAACCCCAAAAAATTGAAAAATCCACCCAAAACCTAAAAAAATTGAAATTTTTATATGAAAAACTTCTTTTGCCCATATCTCCTTAAATATGCGTCCTAGAGCGAAAAGGACTTTAATTAGCGACCACCCTCAAAAAATTTAAAAATCCACCCAAAACCTAAAAAAATTGAAATTTTTATATGAAAAACTTCTTTTGCCCATATCTCCTTAAATATGCGTCATAGAGCGAAAAGGACTTTAATTCGTGACCACCCCCAAAAAATTGAAAAATCCACCCAAAACCTAAAAAAATTGAAATTTTTATATGAAAAACTTCTTTTGCCCATATTTCCTTAAATATGCGTCCTAGAGCGAAAAGGACTTTAATTCGTGACCACCCCCAAAAAATTGAAAAATCCACCCAAAACCTAAAAAAATTGAAATTTTTATATGAAAAACTTCTTTTGTCCATATCTCCTTAAATATGCGTCCTAGAGCGAAAAGGACTTTAATTCGTGACCACCCCACAAAAGTTGAAAAATCCACCCAAAACCTAAAAAAATTGAAATTTTTATATGAAAGACTTCTTTTGCCCATATCTCCTTAAATATGCGTCCTAGAGCGAAAAGGACTTTAATTCGTGACCACCCCCAAAAAATTTAAAAATCCACCCAAAACCTAAAAAAATTGAAATTTTTATATGAAAAACTTCTTTTGCCCATATCTCCTTAAATATGCGTCCTAGAGCGAAAAGGACTTTAATTCGTGACCACCCCCAAAAAATTGAAAAATCGACACAAAACCTAAAAAAATTGAAATTTTTATATGAAAAACTTCTTTTGCCAATATCTCCTTAAATATGCGTCCTAGAGCGAAAAGGACTTTAATTCGTGACCACCCCCAAAAAATTGAAAAATCCACCCCAAACCTAACAAAATTTAAATTTTTATATGAAAAACTTCTTTTGTCCATATCTCCTTAAATATGCGTCCTAGAGCGAAAAGGACTTTAATTCGTGACCACCCCCAAAAAATTGAAAAATCCACCCAAAACCTAAAAAAATTGAAATTTTTATATAAAAAACTTCTTTTGCCCATATCTCTTTAAATATGCGGCAAAACTTCTTTTGCCCATATCTCCTTAAATATGCGTCCTAGAGCGAAAAGGACTTTAATTCGTGACCACCCTCAAAAAATTGAAAAATCCACCCAAAACCTAACAAAATTGAAATTTTTATATGAAAAACTTCTTTTGTCCATATCTCCTTAAATATGCGTCCTAGAGCGAAAAGGACTTTAATTCGTGACCACCCCCAAAAAATTTAAAAATCCACCCAAAACCTAAAAAAATTGAAATTTTTATATGAAAAACTTCTTTTGCCCATATCTCCTAAACTAAGCGTCCTAGAGCGGAAAGGACTTTAATTCGTGACCACCCTCAAAAAATTGAAAAATCCACCCAAAACCTAAAAAAAATTTAAATTTTTATATGAAAAACTTCTTTTGCCCATATCTCCTTAAATATGCGTCCTAGAGCGAAAAGGACTTTAATTCGTGACCACCCGCAAAAAGTTGAAAAATCCACCCAAAACCTAAAAAAATTGAAATTTTTATATGAAAAACTTCTTTTGCCCATATCTCCTTAAATATGCGTCCTAGAGCGAAAAGGACTTTAATTCGTGACCACACCCAAAAAATTTAAAAATCGACACAAAACCTAAAAAAATTGAAATTTTTATATGAAAAACTTCTTTTGCCCATATCTCCTTAAATATGAGTCCTAGAGCGAAAAGGACATTAATTCGTGACCACCCCCAAAAAATTGAAAAATCCACCCAAAACTTAAAAAAATTGAAATTTTTATATGAAAAACTTCTTTTGCCCATATCTCCTTAAATATGCGTCCTAGAGCGAAAAGGACTTTAATTCGTGACCACCCCCAAAAAATTGAAAAATCCACCCAAAACCTAAAAAAATTGAAATTTTTATATGAAAAACTTCTTTTGTCCATATCTCCTTAAATATGCGTCCTAGAGCGAAAAGGACTTTAATTCGTGACCACCCCCAAAAAATTTAAAAATCCACCCAAAACCTAAAAAAATTGAAATTTTTATATGAAAAACTTCTTTTGTCCATATCTCCTTAAATATGCGTCCTAGAGCGAAAAGGACTTTAATTCGTGACCACCCCCAAAAAATTTAAAAATCCACCCAAAACCTAAAAAAATTGAAATTTTTATATGAAAAACTTCTTTTGCCCATATCTCCTTAAATATGCGTCCTAGAGCGAAAAGGACTTTAATTCGTGACCACCCCCAAAAAATTTAAAAATCCACCCAAAACCTAACAAAATTGAAATTTTTATATGAAAAACTTCTTTTGCCCATATCTCCTTAAATATGCGTCCTAGAGCGAAAAGGACTTTAATTCGTGACCACCCTCAAAAAATTGAAAAATCCACCCAAAACCTAACAAAATTGAAATTTTTATATGAAAAACTTCTTTTGTCCATATCTCCTTAAATATGCGTCCTAGAGCGAAAAGGACTTTAATTCGTGACCACCCCCAAAAAATTTAAAAATCCACCCAAAACCTAAAAAAATTTAAATTTTGATATGAAAAACTTCTTTTGCCCATATCTCCTTAAATATGCGTCCTAGAGCGAAAAGGACTTTAATTCGTGACCACCCTCAAAAAATTGAAAAATCCACCCAAAACCTAACAAAATTGAAATTTTTATATGAAAAACTTCTTTTGCCCATATCTCCTAAACTAAGCGTCCTAGAGCGAAAAGGACTTTAATTCGTGACCACCCTCAAAAAATTGAAAAATCCACCCAAAACCTAAAAAAATTTAAATTTTTATATGAAAAACTTCTTTTGCCCATATCTCCTTAAATATGCGTCCTAGAGCGAAAAGGACTTTAATTCGTGACCACCCTCAAAAAATTGAAAAATCCACCCAAAACCTAAAAAAATTTAAATTTTTATATGAAAAACTTCTTTTGCCCATATCTCCTTAAATATGCGTCCTAGAGCGAAAAGGACTTTAATTCGTGACCACCCCCAAAAAGTTGAAAAATCCACCCAAAACCTAAAAAAATTGAAATTTTTATATGAAAAACTTCTTTTGCCCATATCTCCTTAAATATGCGTCCTAGAGCGAAAAGGACTTTAATTCGTGACCACACCCAAAAAATTTAAAAATCGACACAAAACCTAAAAAAATTGAAATTTTTATATGAAAAACTTCTTTTGCCCATATCTCCTTAAATATGAGTCCTAGAGCGAAAAGGACTTTAATTCGTGACCACCCCCAAAAAATTTAAAAATCCACCCAAAACCTAAAAAAATTGAAATTTTTATATGAAAAACTTCTTTTGTCCATATCTCCTTAAATATGCGTCCTAGAGCGAAAAGGACTTTAATTCGTGACCACACCCAAAAAATTTAAAAATCGACACAAAACCTAAAAAAATTGAAATTTTTATATGAAAAACTTATTTTGCCCATATCTCCTTAAATATGAGTCCTAGAGCGAAAAGGACTTTAATTCGTGACCACCCCCAAAAAATTGAAAAATCCACCCAAAACTTAAAAAAATTGAAATTTTTATATGAAAAACTTCTTTTGCCCATATCTCCTTAAATATGCGTCCTAGAGCGAAAAGGACTTTAATTCGTGACCACCCCCAAAAAATTGAAAAATCCACCCAAAACCTAAAAAAATTGAAATTTTTATATGAAAAACTTCTTTTGTCCATATCTCCTTAAATATGCGTCCTAGAGCGAAAAGGACTTTAATTCGTGACCACCCCCAAAAAATTTAAAAATCCACCCAAAACCTAAAAAAATTGAAATTTTTATATGAAAAACTTCGTTTGCCCATATCTCCTTAAATATGCGTCCTAGAGCGAAAAGGACTTTAATTCGTGACCACCCTCAAAAAATTGAAAAATCCACCCAAAACCTAAAAAAATTGAAATTTTTATATGAAAAACTTCTTTTGCCCATATCTCCTTAAATATGAGTCCTAGAGCGAAAAGGACTTTAATTCGTGACCACCCCCAAAAAATTGAAAAATCCACCCAAAACTTAAAAAAATTGAAATTTTTATATGAAAAACTTCTTTTGCCCATATCTCCTTAAATATGAGTCCTAGAGCGAAAAGGACTTTAATTCGTGACCACCCCCAAAAAATTGAAAAATCCACCCAAAACTTAAAAAAATTGAAATTTTTATATGAAAAACTTCTTTTGCCCATATCTCCTTAAATATGAGTCCTAGAGCGAAAAGGACTTTAATTCGTGACCACCCCCAAAAAATTGAAAAATCCACCCAAAACTTAAAAAAATTGAAATTTTTATATGAAAAACTTCTTTTGCCCATATCTCCTTAAATATGCGTCCTAGAGCGAAAAGGACTTTAATTCGTGACCACCCCCAAAAAGTTGAAAAATCCACCCAAAACCTAAAAAAATTGAAATTTTTATATGAAAAACTTCTTTTGCCCATATCTCCTTAAATATGCGTCCTAGAGCGAAAAGGACTTTAATTCGTGACCACACCCAAAAAATTTAAAAATCGACACAAAACCTAAAAAAATTGAAATTTTTATATGAAAAACTTCTTTTGCCCATATCTCCTTAAATATGAGTCCTAGAGCGAAAAGGACTTTAATTCGTGACCACCCTCAAAAAATTGAAAAATCCACCCAAAACCTAAAAAAATTGAAATTTTTATATGAAAAACTTCTTTTGTCCATATCTCCTTAAATATGCGTCCTAGAGCGAAAAGGACTTTAATTCGTGACCACCCCCAAAAAATTTAAAAATCCACCCAAAACCTAAAAAAATTGAAATTTTGATATGAAAAACTTCTTTTGCCCATATCTCCTTAAATATGCGTCCTAGAGCGAAAAGGACTTTAATTCGTGACCACCCTCAAAAAATTGAAAAATCCACCCAAAACCTAACAAAATTGAAATTTTTATATGAAAAACTTCTTTTGCCCATATCTCCTAAACTAAGCGTCCTAGAGCGAAAAGGACTTTAATTCGTGACCACCCCCAAAAAATTTAAAAATCCACCCAAAACCTAAAAAAATTGAAATTTTTATATGAAAAACTTCTTTTGTCCATATCTCCTTAAATATGCGTCCTAGAGCGAAAAGGACTTTAATTCGTGACCACCCCCAAAAAATTGAAAAATCGACACAAAACCTAAAAAAATTGAAATTTTTATATGAAAAACTTCTTTTGCCCATATCTCCTTAAATATGCGTCCTAGAGCGAAAAGGACTTTAATTCGTGACCACCCCCAAAAAATTTAAAAATCCACCCAAAACCTAAAAAAATTGAAATTTTTATATGAAAAACTTCTTTTGCCCATATCTCCTTAAATATGCGTCCTAGAGCGAAAAGGACTTTAATTCGTGACCACCCTCAAAAAATTGAAAAATCCACCCAAAACCTAACAAAATTGAAATTTTTATATGAAAAACTTCTTTTGTCCATATCTCCTTAAATATGCGTCCTAGAGCGAAAAGGACTTTAATTCGTGACCACCCCCAAAAAATTTAAAAATCCACCCAAAACCTAAAAAAATTGAAATTTTTATATGAAAAACTTCTTTTGCCCATATCTCCTTAAATATGCGTCCTAGAGCGAAAAGGACTTTAATTCGTGACCACCCTGAAAAAATTGAAAAATCCACCCAAAACCTAACAAAATTGAAATTTTTATATGAAAAACTTCTTTTGCCCATATCTCCTAAACTAAGCGTCCTAGAGCGAATAGGACTTTAATTCGTGACCACCCTCAAAAAATTGAAAAATCCACCCAAAACCTAAAAAAATTTAAATTTTTATATGAAAAACTTCTTTTGCCCATATCTCCTTAAATATGCGTCCTAGAGCGAAAAGGACTTTAATTCGTGACCACCCCCAAAAAGTTGAAAAATCCACCCAAAACCTAAAAAAATTGAAATTTTTATATGAAAAACTTCTTTTGCCCATATCTCCTTAAATATGCGTCCTAGAGCGAAAAGGACTTTAATTCGTGACCACACCCAAAAAATTTAAAAATCGACACAAAACCTAAAAAAATTGAAATTTTTATATGAAAAACTTCTTTTGCCCATATCTCCTTAAATATGAGTCCTAGAGCGAAAAGGACTTTAATTCGTGACCACCCCCAAAAAATTGAAAAATCCACCCAAAACTTAAAAAAATTGAAATTTTTATATGAAAAACTTCTTTTGCCCATATCTCCTTAAATATGCGTCCTAGAGCGAAAAGGACTTTAATTCGTGACCACCCCCAAAAAATTTAAAAATCCACCCAAAACCTAAAAAAATTGAAATTTTTATATGAAAAACTTCTTTTGTCCATATCTCCTTAAATATGCGTCCTAGAGCGAAAAGGACTTTAATTCGTGACCACCCCCAAACAATTTTAAAATCCACCCAAAACCTAAAAAAATTGAAATTTTTATATGAAAAACTTCTTTTGTCCATATCTCCTTAAATATGCGTCCTAGAGCGAAAAGGACTTTAATTCGTGACCTCACCCAAAAAATTTAGAAATCGACACAAAACCTAAAAAAATTGAAATTTTTATATGAAAAACTTCTTTTGCCCATATCTCCTTAAATATGAGTCCTAGAGCGAAAAGGACTTTAATTCGTGACCACCCCCAAAAAATTGAAAAATCCACCCAAAACTTAAAAAAACTGAAATTTTTATATGAAAAACTTCTTTTGCCCATATCTCCTTAAATATGCGTCCTAGAGCGAAAAGGACTTTAATTCGTGACCACCCCCAAAAAATTGAAAAATCCACCCAAAACTAAAAAAATTGAAATTTTTATATGAAAAACTTCTTTTGTCCATATCTCCTTAAATATGCGTCCTAGAGCGAAAAGGACTTTAATTCGTGACCACCCCCAAAAAATTTAAAAATCCACCCAAAACCTAAAAAAATTGAAATTTTTATATGAAAAACTTCTTTTGCCCATATCTCCTTAAATATGCGTCCTAGAGCGAAAAGGACTTTAATTCGTGACCACCCTCAAAAAATTGAAAAATCCACCCAAAACCTAAAAAAATTTAAATTTTTATATGAAAAACTTCTTTTGTCCATATCTCCTTAAATATGCGTCCTAGAGCGAAAAGGACTTTAATTCGTGACCACCCCCAAAAAATTGAAAAATCGACACAAAACCTAAAAAAATTTAAATTTTTATATGAAAAACTTCTTTTGCCCATATCTCCTTAAATATGCGTCCTAGAGCGAAAAGGACTTTAATTCGTGACCACCCCCAAAAAATTTAAAAATCCACCCAAAACCTAAAAAAATTGAAATTTTTATATGAAAAACTTCTTTTGCCCATATCTCCTTAAATATGCGTCCTAGAGCGAAAAGGACTTTAATTCGTGACCACCCTCAAAAAATTGAAAAATCCACCCAAAACCTAACAAAATTGAAATTTTTATATGAAAAACTTCTTTTGTCCATATCTCCTTAAATATGCGTCCTAGAGCGAAAAGGACTTTAATTCGTGACCACCCCCAAAAAATTTAAAAATCCACCCAAAACCTAAAAAAATTGAAATTTTTATATGAAAAACTTCTTTTGCCCATATCTCCTTAAATATGCGTCCTAGAGCGAAAAGGACTTTAATTCGTGACCACCCTGAAAAAATTGAAAAATCCACCCAAAACCTGACAAAATTGAAATTTTTATATGAATAACTTCTTTTGCCCATATCTCCTAAACTAAGCGTCCTAGAGCGAAAAGGACTTTAATTCGTGACCACCCTCAAAAAATTGAAAAATCCACCCAAAACCTAAAAAAATTTAAATTTTTATATGAAAAACTTCTTTTGCCCATATCTCCTTAAATATGCGTCCTAGAGCGAAAAGGACTTTAATTCGTGACCACCCCCAAAAAGTTGAAAACTCCACCCAAAACCTAAAAAAATTGAAATTTTTATATGAAAAACTTCTTTTGCCCATATCTCCTTAAATATGCGTCCTAGAGCGAAAAGGACTTTAATTCGTGACCACACCCAAAAAATTTAAAAATCGACACAAAACCTAAAAAAATTGAAATTTTTATATGAAAAACTTCTTTTGCCCATATCTCCTTAAATATGAGTCCTAGAGCGAAAAGGACTTTAATTCGTGACCACCCCCAAAAAATTGAAAAATCCACCCAAAACTTAAAAAAATTGAAATTTTTATATGAAAAACTTCTTTTGCCCATATCTCCTTAAATATGCGTCCTAGAGCGAAAAGGACTTTAATTCGTGACCACCCCCAAAAAATTGAAAAATCCACCCAAAACCTAAAAAAATTGAAATTTTTATATGAAAAACTTCTTTTGTCCATATCTCCTTAAATATGCGTCCTAGAGCGAAAAGGACTTTAATTCGTGACCACCCCCAAAAAATTTAAAAATCCACCCAAAACCTAAAAAAATTGAAATTTTTATATGAAAAACTTCTTTTGTCCATATCTCCTTAAATATGCGTCCTAGAGCGAAAAGGACTTTAATTCGTGACCACACCCAAAAAATTTAAAAATCGACACAAAACCTAAAAAAATTGAAATTTTTATATGAAAAACTTCTTTTGTCCATATCTCCTTAAATATGAGTCCTAGAGCGAAAAGGACTTTAATTCGTGACCACCCCCAAAAAATTGAAAAATCCACCCAAAACTTAAAAAAACTGAAATTTTTATATGAAAAACTTCTTTTGCCCATATCTCCTTAAATATGCGTCCTAGAGCGCAAAGGACTTTAATTCGTGACCACCCCCAAAAAATTGAAAAATCCACCCAAAACCTAAAAAAATTGAAATTTTTATATGAAAAACTTCTTTTGTCCATATCTCCTTAAATATGCGTCCTAGAGCGAAAAGGACTTTAATTCGTGACCACCCCCAAAAAATTTAAAAATCCACCCAAAACCTAAAAAAATTGAAATTTTTATATGAAAAACTTCTTTTGCCCATATCTCCTTAAATATGCGTCCTAGAGCGAAAAGGACTTTAATTCGTGACCACCCTCAAAAAATTGAAAAATCCACCCAAAACCTAAAAAAATTTAAATTTTTATATGAAAAACTTCTTTTGCCCATATCTCCTTAAATATGCGTCCTAGAGCGAAAAGGACTTGAATTCGTGACCACCCCCAAAAAGTTGAAAAATCCACCCAAAACCTAAAAAAATTTAAATTTTTATATGAAAAACTTCTTTTGCCCATATCTCCTTAAATATGCGTCCTAGAGCGAAAAGGACTTTAATTCGTGACCACACCCAAAAAATTGAAAAATCCACCCAAAACCTAAAAAATTGAAATTTTTATATGAAAAACTTCTTTTGCCCATATCTCCTTAAATATGAGTCCTAGAGCGAAAAGGACTTTAATTCGTGACCACCCCCAAAAAATTGAAAAATCCACCCAAAATTTAAAAAAATTGAAATTTTTATATGAAAAACTTCTTTTGCCCATATCTCCTTAAATATGCGTCCTAGAGCGAAAAGGACTTTAATTCGTGACCACCCCCAAAAAATTTAAAAATCCACCCAAAACCTAAAAAAATTGAAATTTTTATATGAAAAACTTCTTTTGTCCATATCTCCTTAAATATGCGTCCTAGAGCGAAAAGGACTTTAATTCGTGACCACCCCCAAAAAATTGAAAAATCCACCCAAAACCTAAAAAAATTGAAATTTTTATATGAAAAACTTCTTTTGCCCATATCTCCTTAAATATGCGTCCTAGAGCGAAAAGGACTTTAATTCGTGACCACCCCCAAAAAATTTAAAAATCCACCCAAAACCTAAAAAAATTGAAATTTTTATGTGAAAAACTTCTTTTGCCCATATCTCCTTAAATATGCGTCCTAGAGCGAAAAGGACTTTAATTCGTGACCACCCTCAAAAAATTGAAAAATCCACCCAAAACCTAAAAAAATTGAAATTTTTATATGAAAAACTTCTTTTGCCCATATCTCCTTAAATATGCGTCCTAGAGCGAAAAGGACTTTAATTCGTGACCACCCCCAAAAAATTGAAAAATCCATCCAAAACCTAACAAAATTGAAATTTTTATATGAAAAACTTCTTTTGCCCATATCTCCTAAACTAAGCGTCCTAGAGCGAAAAGGACTTTAATTCGTGACCACCCTCAAAAAAATGAAAAATCCACCCAAAACCTAAAAAAATTTAAATTTTTATATGAAAAACTTCTTTTGCCCATATCTCCTTAAATATGCGTCCTAGAGCGAAAAGGACTTTAATTCGTGACCACCCCCAAAAAGTTGAAAAATCCACCCAAAACCTAAAAAAATTGAAATTTTTATATGAAAAACTTCTTTTGCCCATATCTCCTTAAATATGCGTCCTAGAGCGAAAACGACTTTAATTCGTGACCACACCCAAAAAATTTAAAAATCGACACAAAACCTAAAAAATTGAAATTTTTATATGAAAAACTTCTTTTGCCCATATCTCCTTAAATATGAGTCCTAGAGCGAAAAGGACTTTAATTCGTGACCACCCCCAAAAATTGAAAAATCCACCCAAAACTTAAAAAAATTTAAATTTTTATATGAAAAACTTCTTTTGCCCATATCTCCTTAAATATGCGTCCTAGAGCGAAAAGGACTTTAATTCGTGACCACCCCCAAAAAATTGAAAAATCCACCCAAAACCTAAAAAAATTGAAATTTTTATATGTAAAACTTCTTTTGTCCATATCTCCTTAAATATGCGTCCTAGAGCGAAAAGGACTTTAATTCGTGACCACCCCCAAAAAATTTAAAAATCCACCCAAAACCTAAAAAAAATTGAAATTTTTATATGAAAAACATCTTTTGTCCATATCTCCTTAAATATGCGTCCTAGAGCGAAAAGGACTTTAATTCGTGACCACCCCCAAAAAATTTAAAAATCCACCCAAAACCTAAAAAAATTGAAATTTTTATATGAAAAACTTCTTTTGCCCATATCTCCTTAAATATGCGTCCTAGAGCGAAAAGGACTTTAATTCGTGACCACCCCCAAAAAATTTAAAAATCCACCCAAAACCTAAAAAAATTGAAATTTTTATATGAAAAACTTCTTTTGCCCATATCTCCTTAAATATGCGTCCTAGAGCGAAAAGGACTTTAATTCGTGACCACCCTCAAAAAATTGAAAAATCCACCCAAAACCTAACAAAATTGAAATTTTTATATGAAAAACTTCTTTTGTCCATATCTCCTGAAATATGCGTCCTAGAGCGAAAAGGACTTTAATTCGTGACCACCCCCAAAAAATTTAAAAATCCACCCAAAACCTAAAAAAATTGAAATTTTTATATGAAAAACTTCTTTTGCCCATATCTCCTTAAATATGCGTCCTAGAGCGAAAAGGACTTTAATTCGTGACCACCCTCAAAAAATTGAAAAATCCACCCAAAACCTAAAAAAATTTAAATTTTTATATGAAAAACTTCTTTTGCCCATATCTCCTTAAATATGCGTCCTAGAGCGAAAAGGACTTTAATTCGTGACCACCCCCAAACAGTTGAAAAATCCACCCAAAACCTAAAAAAATTGAAATTTTTATATGAAAAACTTCTTTTGCCCATATCTCCTTAAATATGCGTCCTAGAGCGAAAAGGACTTTAATTCGTGACCACACCCAAAAAATTTAAAAATCGACACAAAACCTAAAAGAATTGAAATTTTTATATGAAAAGCTTCTTTTGCCCATATCTCCTTAAATATGAGTCCTAGAGCGAAAAGGACTTTAATTCGTGACCACCCCCAAAAAATTGAAAAATCCACCCAAAACTTAAAAAAATTGAAATTTTTATATGAAAAACTTCTTTTGCCCATATCTCCTTAAATATGCGTCCTAGAGCGAAAAGGACTTTAATTCGTGACCACCCCCAAAAAATTGAAAAATCCACGCAAAACCTAAAAAAATTGAAATTTTTATATGAAAAGCTTCTTTTGTCCATATCTCCTTAAATATGCGTCCTAGAGCGAAAAGGACTTTAATTCGTGACCACCCCCAAAAAATTTAAAAATCCACCCAAAACCTAAAAAAATTGAAATTTTTATATGAAAAACTTCTTTTGTCCATATCTCCTTAAATATGCGTCCTAGAGCGAAAAGGACTTTAATTCGTGACCACACCCGAAAAATTTAAAAATCGACGCAAAACCTAAAAAAATTGAAATTTTTATATGAAAAACTTCTTTTGCCCATATCTCCTTAAATATGAGTCCTAGAGCGAAAAGGACTTTAATTCGTGACCACCCCCAAAAAATTGAAAAATCCACCCAAAACTTAAAAAAATTGAAATTTTTATATGAAAAACTTCTTTTGCCCATATCTCCTTAAATATGCGTCCTAGAGCGAAAAGGACTTTAATTCGTGACCACCCCCAAAAAATTGACAAATCCACCCAAAACCTAAAAAAATTGAAATTTTTATATGAAAAACTTCTTTTGTCCATATCTCCTTAAATATGCGTCCTAGAGCGAAAAGGACTTTAATTCGTGACCACCCCCAAAAAATTTAAAAATCCACCCAAAACCTAAAAAAATTGAAATTTTTATATGAAAAACTTCTTTTGCCCATATCTCCTTAAATATGCGTCCTAGAGCGAAAAGGACTATAATTCGTGACCACCCTCAAAAAATTGAAAAATCCACCCAAAACCTAACAAAATTGAAATTTTTATATGAAAAACTTCTTTTGCCCATATCTCCTAAACTAAGCGTCCTAGAGCGAAAAGGACTTTAATTCGTGACCACCCTCAAAAAATTGAAAAATCCACCCAAAACCTAAAAAAATTTAAATTTTTATATGAAAAACTTCTTTTGCCCATATCTCCTTAAATATGCGTCCTAGAGCGAAAAGGACTTTAATTCGTGACCACCCCCAAAAAATTGAAAAATCCACCCAAAACCTAACAAAATTGAAATTTTTATATGAAAAACTTCTTTTGCCCATATCTCCTAAACTAAGCGTCCTAGAGCGAAAAGGACTTTAATTCGTGACCACCCTCAAAAAATTGAAAAATCCACCCAAAACCTAAAAAAAATTAAATTTTTATATGAAAAACTTCTTTTGCCCATATCTCCTTAAATATGCGTCCTAGAGCGAAAAGGACTTTAATTCGTGACCACCCCCGAAAAGTTGAAAAATCCACCCAAAACCTAAAAAAATTGAAATTTTTATATGAAAAACTTATTTTGCCCATATCTCCTTAAATATGCGTCCTAGAGCGAAAAGGACTTTAATTCGTGACCACCCCCAAAAAGTTGAAAAATCCACCCAAAACCTAAAAAAATTGAAATTTTTATATGAAAAACTTCTTTTGCCCATATCTCCTTAAATATGCGTCCTAGAGCGAAAAGGACTTTAATTCGTGACCACACCCAAAAAATTTAAAAATCGACACAAAACCTAAAAAAATTGAAATTTTTATATGAAAAGCTTCTTTTGCCCATATCTCCTTAAATATGAGTCCTAGAGCGAAAAGGACTTTAATTCGTGACCACCCCCAAAAAATTGAAAAATCCACCCAAAACTTAAAAAAAATGGAAATTTTTATATGAAAAACTTCTTTTGCCCATATCTCCTTAAATATGCGTCCTAGAGCGAAAAGGACTTTAATTCGTGACCACCCCCAAAAAATTGAAAAATCCACGCAAAACCTAAAAAAATTGAAATTTTTATATGAAAAGCTTCTTTTGTCCATATCTCCTTAAATATGCGTCCTAGAGCGAAAAGGACTTTAATTCGTGACCACCCCCAAAAAATTGAAAAATCCACCCAAAACCTAAAAAAATTGAAATTTTTATATGAAAAACTTCTTTTGTCCATATCTCCTTAAATATGCGTCCTAGAGCGAAAAGGACTTTAATTCGTGACCACACCCAAAAAATTTAAAAATCGACACAAAACCTAAAAAAATTGAAATTTTTATATGAAAAACTTCTTTTGCCCATATCTCCTTAAATATGAGTCCTAGAGCGAAAAGGACTTTAATTCGTGACCACCCCCAAAAAATTGAAAAATCCACCCAAAACTTAAAAAAATTGAAATTTTTATATGAAAAACTTCTTTTGCCCATATCTCCTTAAATATGCGTCCTAGAGCGAAAAGGACTTTAATTCGTGACCACCCCCAAAAAATTGAAAAATCCACCCAAAACCTAAAAAAATTGAAATTTTTATATGAAAAACTTCTTTTGTCCATATCTCCTTAAATATGCGTCCTAGAGCGAAAAGGACTTTAATTCGTGACCACCCCCAAAAAATTTAAAAATCCACCCAAAACCTAAAAAAATTGAAATTTTTATATGAAAAACTTCTTTTGCCCATATCTCCTTAAATATGCGTCCTAGAGCGAAAAGGACTATAATTCGTGACCACCCTCAAAAAATTGAAAAATCCACCCAAAACCTAACAAAATTGAAATTTTTATATGAAAAACTTCTTTTGCCCATATCTCCTAAACTAAGCGTCCTAGAGCGAAAAGGACTTTAATTCGTGACCACCCTCAAAAAATTGAAAAACCCACCCAAAACCTAAAAAAATTTAAATTTTTATATGAAAAACTTCTTTTGCCCATATCTCCTTAAATATGCGTCCTAGAGCGAAAAGGACTTTAATTCGTGACCACCCCCAAAAAATTGAAAAATCCACCCAAAACCTAACAAAATTGAAATTTTTATATGAAAAACTTCTTTTGCCCATATCTCCTAAACTAAGCGTCCTAGAGCGAAAAGGACTTTAATTCGTGACCACCCTCAAAAAATTGAAAAATCCACCCAAAACCTAAAAAAAATTAAATTTTTATATGAAAAACTTCTTTTGTCCATATCTCCTTAAATATGCGTCCTAGAGCGAAAAGGACTTTAATTCGTGACCACCCCCAAAAAATTTAAAAATCCACCCAAAACCTAAAAAAATTGAAATTTTTATATGAAAAACTTCTTTTGGCCATATCTCCTTAAATATGCGTCCTAGAGCGAAAAGGACTTTAATTCGTGACCACCCCCAAAAAATTTAAAAATCCACCCAAAACCTAAAAAAATTGAAATTTTTATATGAAAAACTTCTTTTGCCCATATCTCCTTAAATATGCGTCCTAGAGCGAAAAGGACTTTAATTCGTGACCACCCCAAAAAAATTGAAAAATCCACCCAAAACCTAAAAAAATTGAAATTTTTATATGAAAAACTTCTTTTGTCCATATCTCCTTAAATATGCGTCCTAGAGCGAAAAGGACTTTAATTCGTGACCACCCCCAAAAAATTGAAAAATCCACCCAAAACCTAAAAAAATTGAAATTTTTATATGAAAAACTTCTTTTGTCCATATCTCCTTAAATATGCGTCCTAGAGCGAAAAGGACTTTAATTCGTGACCACCCCCAAAAAATTGAAAAATCCACCCAAAACCTAAAAAAATTGAAATTTTTATATGAAAAACTTCTTTTGTCCATATCTCCTTAAATATGCGTCCTAGAGCGAAAAGGACTTTAATTCGTGACCACCCCCAAAAAATTTAAAAATCCACCCAAAACCTAAAAAAATTGAAATTTTTATATGAAAAACTTCTTTTGTCCATATCTCCTTAAATATGCGTCCTAGAGCGAAAAGGACTTTAATTCGTGACCACCCCCAAAAAATTTAAAAATCCACCCAAAACCTAAAAAAATTGAAATTTTTATATGAAAAACTTCTTTTGCCCATATCTCCTTAAATATGCGTCCTAGAGCGAAAAGGACTTTAATTCGTGACCACCCCCAAAAAATTTAAAAATCCACCCAAAACCTAAAAAAATTGAAATTTTTATATGAAAAACTTCTTTTGCCCATATCTCCTTAAATATGCGTCCTAGAGCGAAAAGGACTTTAATTCGTGACCACCCTCAAAAAATTGAAAAATCCACCCAAAACCTAACAAAATTGAAATTTTTATATGAAAAACTTCTTTTGTCCATATCTCCTTAAATATGCGTCCTAGAGCGAAAAGGACTTTAATTCGTGACCACCCCCAAAAAATTTAAAAATCCACCCAAAACCTAAAAAAATTGAAATTTTTATATGAAAAACTTCTTTTGCCCATATCTCCTTAAATATGCGTCCTAGAGCGAAAAGGACTTTAATTCGTGACCACCCTCAAAAAATTGAAAAATCCACCCAAAACCTAACAAAATTTAAATTTTTATATGAAAAACTTCTTTTGCCCATATCTCCTAAACTAAGCGTCCTAGAGCGAAAAGGACTTTAATTCGTGACCACCCTCAAAAAATTGAAAAATCCACTTAAAACCTAAAAAAATTGAAATTTTTATATGAAAAACTTCTTTTGCCCATATCTCCTAAACTAAGCGTCCTAGAGCGAAAAGGACTTTAATTCGTGACCACCCCCAAAAAATTGAAAAATCCACCCAAAACCTTAAAAAATTGAAATTTTTATATGAAAAACTTCTTTTGCCCATATCTCCTTAAATATGCGTCCTAGAGCGAAAAGGACTTTAATTCGTGACCACCCCCAAAAAATTTAAAAATCCACCCAAAACCTAAAAAAATTGAAATTTTTATATGAAAAACTTCTTTTGCCCATATCTCCTAAACTAAGCGTCCTAGAGCGAAAAGGACTTTAATTCGTGACCACCCTCAAAAAATTGAAAAATCCACCCAAAACCTAACAAAATTGAAATTTTTATATGAAAAACTTCTTTTGCCCATATCTCCTAAACTAAGCGTCCTAGAGCGAAAAGGACTTTAATTCGTAACCACCCTCAAAAAATTGAAAAATCCACCCAAAACCTAACAAAATTGAAATTTTTATATGAAAAACTTCTTTTGCCCATATCTCCTAAACTAAGCGTCCTAGAGCGAAAAGGACTTTAATTCGTGACCACCCTCAAAAAATTGAAAAATCCACCCAAAACCTAAAAAAATTGAAATTTTTATATGAAAAACTTCTTTTGCCCATATCTCCTTAAATATGCGTCCTAGAGCGAAAAGGACTTTAATTCGTGACCACCCTCAAAAAATTGAAAAATCCACCCAAAACCTAACAAAATTGAAATTTTTATATGAAAAACTTCTTTTGCCCATATCTCCTAAACTAAGCGTCCTAGAGCGAAAAGGACTTTAATTCGTGACCACCCTCAAAAAATTTAAAAATCCACCCAAAACCTAAAAAAATTGAAATTTTTATATGAAAAACTTCTTTTGCCCATATCTCCTTAAATATGAGTCCTAGAGCGAAAAGGACTTTAATTCGTGACCACCCCCAAAAAATTGAAAAATCCACCCAAAACTTAAAAAAATTGAAATTTTTATATGAAAAACTTCTTTTGCCCATATCTCCTTAAATATGCGTCCTAGAGCGAAAAGGACTTTAATTCGTGACCACCCCCAAAAAATTGAAAAATCCACCCAAAACCTAAAAAAATTGAAATTTTTATATGAAAAACTTCTTTTGTCCATATCTCCTTAAATATGCGTCGTAGAGCGAAAAGGACTTTAATTCGTGACCACCCCCAAAAAATTTAAAAATCCACCCAAAACCTAAAAAAATTGAAATTTTTATATGAAAAACTTATTTTGCCCATATCTCCTTAAATATGCGTCCTAGAGCGAAAAGGACTTTAATTCGTGACCACCCCCAAAAAGTTGAAAAATCCACCCAAAACCTAAAAAAGTTGAAATTTTTATATGAAAAACTTCTTTTGCCCATATCTCCTTAAATATGCGTCCTAGAGCGAAAAGGACTTTAATTCGTGACCACCCCCAAAAAATTGAAAAATCCACCCAAAACCTAAACAAATTGAAATTTTTATATGAAAAACTTCTTTTGCCCATATCTACTTAAATATGCGTCCTAGAGCGAAAAGGACTTTAATTCGTGACCACCCCCAAAAAATTGAAAAATCCACCCAAAACCTAAAAAAATTGAAATTTTTATATGAAAAACTTCTGTTGTCCATATCTCCTTAAATATGCGTCCTAGAGCGAAAAGGACTTTAATTCGTGACCACCCCCAAAAAATTTAAAAATCCACCCAAAACCTAAAAAAATTGAAATTTTTATATGAAAAACTTCTTTTGTCCATATCTCCTTAAATATGCGTCCTAGAGCGAAAAGGACTTTAATTCGTGACCACCCCCAAAAAATTTAAAAATCCACCCAAAACCTAAAAAAATTGAAATTTTTATATGAAAAACTTCTTTTGCCCATATCTCCTAAAATATGCGTCCTAGAGCGAAAAGGACTTTAATTCGTGACCACCCCCAAAAAATTTAAAAATCCACCCAAAACCTAAAAAAATTGAAATTTTTATATGAAAAACTTCTTTTGCCCATATCTCCTTAAATATGCGTCCTAGAGCGAAAAGGACTTTAATTCGTGACCACCCTCAAAAAATTGAAAAATCCACCCAAAACCTAACAAAATTGAAATTTTTATATGAAAAACTTCTTTTGTCCATATCTCCTTAAATATGCGTCCTAGAGCGAAAAGGACTTTAATTCGTGACCACCCCCAAAAAATTTAAAAATCCACCCAAAACCTAAAAAAATTGAAATTTTTATATGAAAAACTTCTTTTGCCCATATCTCCTTAAATATGCGTCCTAGAGCGAAAAGGACTTTAATTCGTGACCACCCTCAAAAAATTGAAAAATCCACCCAAAACCTAACAAAATTGAAATTTTTATATGAAAAACTTCTTTTTCCCATATCTCCTAAACTAAGCGTCCTAGAGCGAAAAGGACTTTAATTCGTGACCACCCTCAAAAAATTGAAAAATCCACGCAAAACCTAAAAAAATTGAAATTTTTATATGAAAAACTTCTTTTGCCCATATCTCCTAAACTAAGCGTCCTAGAGCGAATAGGACTTTAATTCGTGACCACCCTCAAAAAATTGAAAAATCCACCCAAAACCTAAAAAAATTGAAATTTTTATATGAAAAACTTCTTTTGCCCATATCTCCTTAAATATGCGTCCTAGAGCGAAAAGGACTTTAATTCGTGACCACCCCCAAAAAATTTAAAAATCCACCCAAAACCTAAAAAAATTGAAATTTTTATATGAAAAACTTCTTTTGCCCATATCTCCTAAACTAAGCGTCCTAGAGCGAAAAGGACTTTAATTCGTGACCACCCTCAAAAAATTGAAAAATCCACCCAAAACCTAACAAAATTGAAATTTTTATATGAAAAACTTCTTTTGCCCATATCTCCTAAACTAAGCGTCCTAGAGCGAAAAGGACTTTAATTCGTGACCACCCTCAAAAAATTGAAAAATCCACCCAAAACCTAAAAAAATTGAAATTTTTATATGAAAAACTTCTTTTGCCCATATCTCCTTAAATATGCGTCCTAGAGCGAAAAGGACTTTAATTCGTGACCACCCTCAAAAAATTGAAAAATCCACCCAAAACCTAACAAAATTGAAATTTTTATATGAAAAACTTCTTTTGCCCATATCTCCTAAACTAAGCGTCCTAGAGCGAAAAGGACTTTAATTCGTGACCACCCTCAAAAAATTTAAAAATCCACCCAAAACCTAAAAAAATTGAAATTTTTATATGAAAAACTTCTTTTGCCCATATCTCCTTAAATATGAGTCCTAGAGCGAAAAGGACTTTAATTCGTGACCACCCCCAAAAAATTGAAAAATCCACCCAAAACTTAAAAAAATTGAAATTTTTATATGAAAAACTTTTTTGCCCATATCTCCTTAAATATGCGTCCTAGAGCGAAAAGGACTTTAATTCGTGACCACCCCCAAAAAATTGAAAAATCCACCGAAAACCTAAAAAAATTGAAATTTTTATATGAAAAACTTCTTTTGTCCATATCTCCTTAAATATGCGTCCTAGAGCGAAAAGGACTTTAATTCGTGACCACCCCCAAAAAATTTAAAAATCCACCCAAAACCTAAAAAAATTGAAATTTTTATATGAAAAACTTCTTTTGCCCATATCTCCTTAAATATGCGTCCTAGAGCGAAAAGGACTTTAATTCGTGACCACCCCCAAAAAATTTAAAAATCCACCCAAAACCTAAAAAAATTGAAATTTTTATGTGAAAAACTTCTTTTGCCCATATCTCCTTAAATATGCGTCCTAGAGCGAAAAGGACTTTAATTCGTGACCACCCCCAAAAAATTTAAAAATCCACCCAAAACCTAAAAAAATTGAAATTTTTATATGAAAAACTTCTTTTGTCCATATCTCCTTAAATATGCGTCCTAGAGCGAAAAGGACTTTAATTCGTGACCACCCTCAAAAAATTGAAAAATCCACCCAAAACCTAACAAAATTGAAATTTTTATATGAAAAACTTCTTTTGCCCATATCTCCTTAAATATGCGTCCTAGAGCGAAAAGGACTTTAATTCGTGACCACCCCCAAAAAATTTAAAAATCAACCCAAAACCTAACAAAATTGAAATTTTTATATGAAAAACTTCTTTTGTCCATATCTCCTTAAATATGCGTCCTAGAGCGAAAAGGACTTTAATTCGTGACCACCCTCAAAAAATTGAAAAATCCACCCAAAACCTAACAAAATTCAAATTTTTATATGAAAAACTTCTTTTGCCCATATCTCCTTAAATATGCGTCCTAGAGCGAAAAGGACTTTAATTCGTGACCACCCTCAAAAAATTGAAAAATCCACCCAAAACCTAACAAAATTGAAATTTTTATATGAAAAACTTCTTTTGCCCATATCTCCTAAACTAAGCGTCCTAGAGCGAAAAGGACTTTAATTCGTGACCACCCTCAAAAAATTGAAAAATCCACCCAAAACCTAACAAAATTGAAATTTTTATATGAAAAACTTCTTTTGCCCATATCTCCTAAACTAAGCGTCCTAGAGCGAAAAGGACTTTAATTCGTGACCACCCTCAAAAAATTGAAAAATCCACCCAAAACCTAAAAAAATTAAAATTTTTATATGAAAAACTTCTTTTGTCCATATCTCCTTAAATATGCGTCCTAGAGCGAAAAGGACTTTAATTCGTGACCACCCTCAAAAAATTTAAAAATCCACCCAAAACCTAAAAAAATTGAAATTTTTATGTGAAAAACTTCTTTTGTCCATATCTCCTTAAATATGCGTCCTAGAGCGAAAAGGACTTTAATTCGTGACCACCCTCAAAAAATTGAAAAATCCACCCAAAACCTAAAAAAATTGAAATTTTTATATGAAAAACTTCTTTTGCCCATATCTCCTTAAATATGCGTCCTAGAGCGAAAAGGACTTTAATTCGTGAACACCCTCAAAAAATTGAAAAATCCACCCAAAACCTAAAAAAATTGAAATTTTTATATGAAAAACTTCTTTTGCCCATATCTCCTAAACTAAGCGTCCTAGAGCGAAAAGGACTTTAATTCGTGACCACCCTCAAAAAATTGAAAAATCCACCCAAAACCTAACAAAATTGAACTTTTTATATGAAAAACTTCTTTTGTCCATATCTCCTTAAATATGCGTCCTAGAGCGAAAAGGACTTTAATTCGTGACCACCCCCAAAAAATTTAAAAATCCACCCAAAACCTAAAAAAATTGAAATTTTTATATGAAAAACTTCTTTTGCCCATATCTCCTTAAATATGCGTCCTAGAGCGAAAAGGACTTTAATTCGTGACCACCCTCAAAAAATTGAAAAATCCACCCAAAACCTAAAAAAATTGAAATTTTTATGTGAAAAACTTCTTTTGCCCATATCTCCTTAAATATGCGTCCTAGAGCGAAAAGGACTTTAATTCGTGACCACCCTCAAAAAATTGAAAAATCCACCCAAAACCTAACAAAATTGAAATTTTTATATGAAAAACTTCTTTTGCCCATATCTCCTTAAATATGCGTCCTAGAGCGAAAAGGACTTTAATTCGTGACCACCCTCAAAAAATTGAAAAATCCACCCAAAACCTAACAAAATTGAAATTTTTATATGAAAAACTTCTTTTGCCCATATCTCCTAAACTAAGCGTCCTAGAGCGAAAAGGACTTTAATTCGTGACCACCCTCAAAAAATTTAAAAATCCACCCAAAACCTAAAAAAATTAAAATTTTTATATGAAAAACTTCTTTTGCCCATATCTCCTTAAATATGCGTCCTAGAGCGAAAAGGACTTTAATTCGTGACCACCCTCAAAAAATTGAAAAATCCACCCAAAACCTAAAAAAATTAAAATTTTTGTATGAAAAACTTCTTTTGCCCATATCTCCTTAAATATGCGTCCTAGAGCGAAAAGGACTTTAATTCGTGACCACCCCCAAAAAATTGAAAAATCCACCCAAAACCTAAAAAAATTGAAATTTTTATATGAAAAACTTCTTTTGCCCATATCTCCTTAAATATGCGTCCTAGAGCGAAAAGGACTTTAATTCGTGACCACCCTCAAAAAATTGAAAAATCCACCCAAAACCTAACAAAATTGAAATTTTTATATGAAAAACTTCTTTTGCCCATATCTCCTAAACTAAGCGTCCTAGAGCGAAAAGGACTTTAATTCGTGACCACCCTCAAAAAATTGAAAAATCCACCCAAAACCTAAAAAAATTGAAATTTTTATATGAAAAACTTCTTTTGCCCATATCTCCTTAAATATGCGTCCTAGAGCGAAAAGGACTTTAATTCGTGACCACCCCCAAAAAATTGAAAAATCCAACCAAAACCTAAAAAAATTGAAATTTTTATATGAAAAACTTCTTTTGTCCATATCTCCTTAAATATGCGTCCTAGAGCGAAAAGGACTTTAATTCGTGACCACCCCCAAAAAATTTAAAAATCCACCCAAAACCTAAAAATATTGAAATTTTTATATGAAAAACTTCTTTTGCCCATATCTCCTTAAATATGCGTCCTAGAGCGAAAAGGACTTTAATTCGTGACCACCCCCAAAAAATTTAAAAATCCACCCAAAACCTAAAAAAATTGAAATTTTTATGTGAAAAACTTCTTTTGCCCATATCTCCTTAAATATGCGTCCTAGAGCGAAAAGGACTTTAATTCGTGACCACCCCCAAAAAATTTAAAAATCCACCCAAAACCTAAAAAAATTGAAATTTTTATATGAAAAACTTCTTTTGTCCATATCTCCTTAAATATGCGTCCTAGAGCGAAAAGGACTTTAATTCGTGACCACCCTCAAAAAATTGAAAAATCCACCCAAAACCTAACAAAATTGAAATTTTTATATGAAAAACTTCTTTTGTCCATATCTCCTTAAATATGCGTCCTAGAGCGAAAAGGACTTTAATTCGTGACCACCCCCAAAAAATTTAAAAATCCACCCAAAACCTAAAAAAATTGAAATTTTTATATGAAAAACTTCTTTTGCCCATATCTCCTTAAATATGCGTCCTAGAGCGAAAAGGACTTTAATTCGTGACCACCCCCAAAAAATTTAAAAATCCACCCAAAACCTAAAAAAATTGAAATTTTTATATGAAAAACTTCTTTTGCCCATATCTCCTTAAATATGCGTCCTAGAGCGAAAAGGACTTTAATTCGTGACCACCCTCAAAAAATTGAAAAATCCACCCAAAACCTAAAAAAATTGAAATTTTTATATGAAAAACTTATTTTGCCCATATCTCCTTAAATATGCGTCCTAGAGCGAAAAGGACTTTAATTCGTGACCACCCCCAAAAAATTTAAAAATCCACCCAAAACCTAACAAAATTGAAATTTTTATATGAAAAACTTATTTTGTCCATATCTCCTTAAATATGCGTCCTAGAGCGAAAAGGACTTTAATTCGTGACCACCCTCAAAAAATTGAAAAATCCACCCAAAACCTAACAAAATTGAAATTTTTATATGAAAAACTTCTTTTGCCCATATCTCCTTAAATATGCGTCCTAGAGCGAAAAGGACTTTAATTCGTGACCACCCTCAAAAAATTGAAAAATCCACCCAAAACCTAACAAAATTGAAATTTTTATATGAAAAACTTCTTTTGCCCATATCTCCTAGACTAAGCGTCCTAGAGCGAAAAGGACTTTAATTCGTGACCACCCTCAAAAAATTGAAAAATCCACCCAAAACCTAACAAAATTGAAATTTTTATATGAAAAACTTCTTTTGCCCATATCTCCTAAACTAAGCGTCCTAGAGCGAAAAGGACTTTAATTCGTGACCACCCTCAAAAAATTGAAAAATCCACCCAAAACCTAACAAAATTGAAATTTTTATATGAAAAACTTCTTTTGTCCATATCTCCTTAAATATGCGTCCTAGAGCGAAAAGGACTTTAATTCGTGACCACCCCCAAAAAATTTAAAAATCCACCCAAAACCTAAAAAAATTGAAATTTTTATATGAAAAACTTCTTTTGCCCATATCTCCTTAAATATGCGTCCTAGAGCGAAAAGGACTTTAATTCGTGACCACCCTCAAAAAATTTAAAAATCCACCCAAAACCTAAAAAAATTGAAAATTTTATGTGAAAAACTTCTTTTGCCCATATCTCCTTAAATATGCGTCCTAGAGCGAAAAGGACTTTAATTCGTGACCACCCTCAAAAAATTGAAAAATCCACCCAAAACCTAACAAAATTGAAATTTTTATATGAAAAACTTATTTTGCCCATATCTCCTAAACTAAGCGTCCTAGAGCGAAAAGGACTTTAATTCGTGACCACCCTCAAAAAATTGAAAAATCCACCCAAAACCTAAAAAAATTGAAATTTTTATATGAAAAACTTCTTTTGCCCATATCTCCTAAACTAAGCGTCCTAGAGCGAAAAGGACTTTAATTCGTGACCACCCTCAAAAAATTGAAAAATCCACCCAAAACATAAAAAAAATTGAAATTTTTATATGAAAAACTTCTTTTGCCCATATCTCCTAAACTAAGCGTCCTAGAGCGAAAAGGACTTTAATTCGTGACCACACCCAAAAAATTGAAAAATCCACCCAAAACCTAAAAAAATTGAAATTTTTATATGAAAAACTTCTTTTGCCCATATCTCCTAAACTAAGCGTCCTAGAGCGAAAAGGACTTTAATTCGTGACCACCCTCAAAAAATTGAAAAATCCACCCAAAACCTAAAAAAATTAAAATTTTTATATGAAAAACTTCTTTTGCCCATATCTCCTTAAATATGCGTCCTAGAGCGAAAAGGACTTTAATTCGTGACCACCCTCAAAAAATTTAAAAATCCACCCAAAACCTAAAAAAATTGAAATTTTTATGTGAAAAACTTCTTTTGTCCATATCTCCTTAAATATGCGTCCTAGAGCGAAAAGGACTTTAATTCGTGACCACCCTCAAAAAATTGAAAAATCCACCCAAAACCTAAAAAAATTGAAATTTTTATATGAAAAACTTCTTTTGCCCATATCTCCTTAAATATGCGTCCTAGAGCGAAAAGGACTTTAATTCGTGACCACCCTCAAAAAATTGAAAAATCCACCCAAAACCTAAAAAAATTGAAAATTTTATATGAAAAACTTCTTTTGCCCATATCTCCTAAACTAAGCGTCCTAGAGCGAAAAGGACTTTAATTCGTGACCACACCCAAAAAATTGAAAAATCCACCCAAAACCTAAAAAAATTGAAATTTTTATATGAAAAACTTCTTTTGCCCATATCTCCTAAACTAAGCGTCCTAGAGCGAAAAGGACTTTAATTCGTGACCACCCTCAAAAAATTGAAAAATCCACCCAAAACCTAACAAAATTGAAATTTTTATATGAAAAACTTCTTTTGTCCATATCTCCTTAAATATGCGTCCTAGAGCGAAAAGGACTTTAATTCGTGACCACCCCCAAAAAATTTAAAAATCCACCCAAAACCTAAAAAAATTGAAATTTTTATATGAAAAACTTCTTTTGCCCATATCTCCTTAAATATGCGTCCTAGAGCGAAAAGGACTTTAATTCGTGACCACCCTCAAAAAATTTAAAAATCCACCCAAAACCTAAAAAAATTGAAATTTTTATATGAAAAACTTCTTTTGCCCATATCTCCTTAAATATGCGTCCTAGAGCGAAAAGGACTTTAATTCGTGACCACCCTCAAAAAATTGAAAAATCCACCCAAAACCTAACATAATTGAAATTTTTATATGAAAAACTTCTTTTGCCCATATCTCCTTAAATATGCGTCCTAGAGCGAAAAGGACTTTAATTCGTGACCACCCTCAAAAAATTGAAAAATCCACCCAAAACCTAACAAAATTGAAATTTTTATATGAAAAACTTCTTTTGCCCATATCTCCTAAACTAAGCGTCCTAGAGCGAAAAGGACTTTAATTCGTGACCACCCTCAAAAAATTGAAAAATCCACCCAAAACCTAAAAAAATTAAAATTTTTATATGAAAAACTTCTTTTGCCCATATCTCCTTAAATATGCGTCCTAGAGCGAAAAGGACTTTAATTCGTGACCACCCCCAAAAAATTTAAAAATCCACCCAAAACCTAAAAAAATTGAAATTTTTATATGAAAAACTTCTTTTGCCCATATCTCCTTAAATATGCGTCCTAGAGCGAAAAGGACTTTAATTCGTGACCACCCTCAAAAAATTGAAAAATCCACCCAAAACCTAAAAAAATTGAAATTTTTATATGAAAAACTTCTTTTGCCCATATCTCCTTAAATATGCGTCCTAGAGCGAAAAGGACTTTAATTCGTGACCACCCTCAAAAAATTGAAAAATCCACCCAAAACCTAACAAAATTGAAATTTTTATATGAAAAACTTCTTTTGTCCATATCTCCTTAAATATGCGTCCTAGAGCGAAAAGGACTTTAATTCGTGACCACCCCCAAAAAATTTAAAAATCCACCCAAAACCTAAAAAAATTGAAATTTTTATATGAAAAACTTCTTTTGTCCATATCTCCTTAAATATGCGTCCTAGAGCGAAAAGGACTTTAATTCGTGACCACCCCCAACAAATTGAAAAATCCACCCAAAACCTAAAAAAATTGAAATTTTTATATGAAAAACTTCTTTTGTCCATATCTCCTTAAATATGCATCCTAGAGCGAAAAGGACTTTAATTCGTGACCACCCCCAAAAAATTTAAAAATCCACCCAAAACCTAAAAAAATTGAAATTTTTATATGAAAAACTTCTTTTGCCCATATCTCCTTAAATATGCGTCCTAGAGCGAAAAGGACTTTAATTCGTGACCACCCTCAAAAAATTGAAAAATCCACCCAAAACCTAAAAAATTAAAATTTTTTATATGAAAAACTTCTTTTGCCCATATCTCCTTAAATATGCGTCCTAGAGCGAAAAGGACTTTAATTCGTGACCACCCTCAAAAAATTGAAAAATCCACCCAAAACCTAAAAAAATTAAAATTTTTATATGAAAAACTTCTTTTGCCCATATCTCCTTAAATATGCGTCCTAGAGCGAAAAGGACTTTAATTCGTGACCACCCCCAAAAAATTTAAAAATCTACCCAAAACCTAAAAAAATTAAAATTTTTATATGAAAAACTTCTTTTGCCCATATCTCCTTAAATATGCGTCCTAGAGCGAAAAGGACTTTAATTCGTGACCACCCTCAAAAAATTGAAAAATCCACCCAAAACCTAAAAAAATTGAAATTTTTATATGAAAAACTTCTTTTGCCCATATCTCCTTAAATATGCGTCCTAGAGCGAAAAGGACTTTAATTCGTGACCACCCTCAAAAAATTGAAAAATCCACCCAAAACCTAACAAAATTGAAATTTTTATATGAAAAACTTCTTTTGTCCATATCTCCTTAAATATGCGTCCTAGAGCGAAAAGGACTTTAATTCGTGACCACCCCCAAAAAATTTAAAAATCCACCCAAAACCTAAAAAAATTGAAATTTTTATATGAAAAACTTCTTTTGTCCATATCTCCTTAAATATGCGTCCTAGAGCGAAAAGGACTTTAATTCGAGACCACCCCCAACAAATTGAAAAATCCACACAAAACCTAAAAAAATTGAAATTTTTATATGAAAAACTTCTTTTGTCCATATCTCCTTAAATATGCATCCTAGAGCGAAAAGGACTTTAATTCGTGACCACCCCCAAAAAATTTAAAAATCCACCCAAAACCTAAAAAAATTGAAATTTTTATATGAAAAACTTCTTTTGCCCATATCTCCTTAAATATGCGTCCTAGAGCGAAAAGGACTTTAATTCGTGACCACCCTCAAAAAATTGAAAAATCCAACCAAAACCTAAAAAAATTAAAATTTTTATATGAAAAACTTCTTTTGCCCATATCTCCTTAAATATGCGTCCTAGAGCGAAAAGGACTTTAATTCGTGACCACCCTCAAAAAATTGAAAAATCCACCCAAAACCTAAAAAAATTGAAATTTTTATATGAAAAACTTCTTTTGCCCATATCTCCTTAAATATGCGTCCTAGAGCGAAAAGGACTTTAATTCGTGACCACCCTCAAAAAATTGAAAAATCCACCCAAAACCTAACAAAATTGAAATTTTTATATGAAAAACTTCTTTTGTCCATATCTCCTTAAATATGCGTCCTAGAGCGAAAAGGACTTTAATTCGTGACCACCCCCAAAAAATTTAAAAATCCACCCAAAACCTAAAAAAATTGAAATTTTTATATGAAAAACTTCTTTTGTCCATATCTCCTTAAATATGCGTCCTAGAGCGAAAAGGACTTTAATTCGTGACCACCCTCAAAAAATTGAAAAATCCACCCAAAACCTAACAAAATTGAAATTTTTATATGAAAAACTTCTTTTGTCCATATCTCCTTAAATATGCGTCCTAGAGCGAAAAGGACTTTAATTCGTGACCACCCCCAAAAAATTTAAAAATCCACCCAAAACCTAAAAAAATTGAAATTTTTATATGAAAAACTTCTTTTGTCCATATCTCCTTAAATATGCGTCCTAGAGCGAAAAGGACTTTAATTCGTGACCACCCTCAAAAAATTGAAAAATCCACCCAAAACCTAACAAAATTGAAATTTTTATATGAAAAACTTCTTTTGTCCATATCTCCTTAAATATGCGTCCTAGAGCGAAAAGGACTTTAATTCGTGACCACCCCAAAAAAATTTAAAAATCCACCCAAAACCTAAAAAAATTGAAATTTTTATATGAAAAACTTCTTTTGCCCATATCTCCTTAAATATGCGTCCTAGAGCGAAAAGGACTTTAATTCGTGACCACCCCCAAAAAATTGAAAAATCCACCCAAAACCTAAAAAAATTGAAATTTTTATATGAAAAACTTCTTTTGTCCATATCTCCTTAAATATGCGTCCTAGAGCGAAAAGGACTTTAATTCGTGACCACCCCCAAAAAATTGAAAAATCCACCCAAAACCTAAAAAAATTGAAATTTTTATATGAAAAACTTCTTTTGTCCATATCTCCTTAAATATGCGTCCTAGAGCGAAAAGGACTTTAATTCGTGACCACCCCCAAAAAATTTAAAAATCCACCCAAAACCTAAAAAAATTGAAATTTTTATGTGAAAAACTTCTTTTGCCCATATCTCCTTAAATATGCGTCCTAGAGCGAAAAGGACTTTAATTCGTGACCACCCTCAAAAAATTGAAAAATCCACCCAAAACCTAAAAAAATTGAAATTTTTATATGAAAAACTTCTTTTGCCCATATCTCCTTAAATATGCGTCCTAGAGCGAAAAGGACTTTAATTCGTGACCACCCTCAAAAAATTGAAAAATCCACCCAAAACCTAAAAAAATTGAAATTTTTATATGAAAAACTTCTTTTGTCCATATCTCCTTAAATATGCGTCCTAGAGCGAAAAGGACTTTAATTCGTGACCACCCCCAAAAAATTGAAAAATCCACCCAAAACTTAAAAAAAATGAAATTTTTATATGAAAAACTTCTTTTGCCCATATCTCCTTAAATATGCGTCCTAGAGCGAAAAGGACTTTAATTCGTGACCACACCCAAAAAATTTAAAAATCGACACAAAACCTAAAAAAATTGAAATTTTTATATGAAAAACTCTTTTGTCCATATCTCCTTAAATATGCGTCCTAGAGCGAAAAGGACTTTAATTCGTGACCACCCCCAAAAAATTGAAAAATCCACCCAAAACTTAAAAAAATTGAAATTTTTATATGAAAAACTTCTTTTGCCCATATCTCCTTAAATATGCGTCCTAGAGCGAAAAGGACTTTAATTCGTGACCACCCCCAAAAAATTGAAAAATCCACCCAAAACCTAAAAAAATTGAAATTTTTATATGAAAAACTTCTTTTGTCCATATCTCCTTAAATATGCGTCCTAGAGCGAAAAGGACTTTAATTCGTGACCACCCCCAAAAAATTGAAAAATCCACCCAAAACCTAAAAAAATTGAAATTTTTATATGAAAAACTTCTTTTGCCCATATCTCCTTAAATATGCGTCCTAGAGCGAAAAGGACTTTAATTCGTGACCACCCCCAAAAAATTTAAAAATCCACCCAAAACCTAAAAAAATTGAAATTTTATGTGAAAAACTTCTTTTGCCCATATCTCCTTAAATATGCGTCCTAGAGCGAAAAGGACTTTAATTCGTGACCACCCTCAAAAAATTGAAAAATCCACCCAAAACCTAAAAAAATTGAAATTTTTATATGAAAAACTTCTTTTGCCCATATCTCCTTAAATATGCGTCCTAGAGCGAAAAGGACTTTAATTCGTGACCACCCCCAAAAAATTTAAAAATCCACCCAAAACCTAAAAAAATTGAAATTTTTATATGAAAAACTTCTTTTGTCCATATCTCCTTAAATATGCGTCCTAGAGCGAAAAGGACTTTAATTCGTGACCACCCCCAAAAAATTTAAAAATCCACCCAAAACCTAAAAAAATTGAAATTTTTACATGAAAAACTTCTTTTGTCCATATCTCCTTAAATATGCGTCCTAGAGCGAAAAGGACTTTAATTCGTGACCACCCCCAAAAAATTTAAAAATCCACCCAAAACCTAAAAAAATTGAAATTTTTATATGAAAAACTTCTTTTGCCCATATCTCCTAAACTAAGCGTCCTAGAGCGAAAAGGACTTTAATTCGTGACCACCCTCAAAAAATTGAAAAATCCACCCAAAACCTAACAAAATTGAAATTTTTATATGAAAAACTTCTTTTGCCCATATCTCCTAAACTAAGCGTCCTAGAGCGAAAAGGACTTTAATTCGTGACCACCCTCAAAAAATTGAAAAATCCACCCAAAACCTAACAAAATTGAAATTTTTATATGAAAAACTTCTTTTGTCCATATCTCCTTAAATATGCGTCCTAGAACGAAAAGGACTTTAATTCGTGACCACCCCCAAAAAATTTAAAAATCCACCCAAAACCTAAAAAAATTGAAATTTTTATATGAAAAACTTCTTTTGCCCATATCTCCTTAAATATGCGTCCTAGAGCGAAAAGGACTTTAATTCGTGACCACCCTCAAAAAATTGAAAAATCCACCCAAAACCTAACAAAATTGAAATTTTTATATGAAAAACTTCTTTTGCCCATATCTCCTAAACTAAGCGTCCTAGAGCGAAAAGGACTTTAATTCGTGACCACCCTCAAAAAATTGAAAAATCCACCCAAAACCTAACAAAATTGAAATTTTTATATGAAAAACTTCTTTTGCCCATATCTCCTTAAATATGCGTCCTAGAGCGAAAAGGACTTTAATTCGTGACCACCCTCAAAAAATTTAAAAATCCACCCAAAACCTAACAAAATTGAAATTTTTATATGAAAAACTTCTTTTGTCCATATCTCCTTAAATATGCGTCCTAGAGCGAAAAGGACTTTAATTCGTGACCACCCCCAAAAAATTTAAAAATCCACCCAAAACCTAAAAAAATTCAAATTTTTATATGAAAAACTTCTTTTGTCCATATCTCCTTAAATATGCGTCCTAGAGCGAAAAGGACTTTAATTCGTGACCACCCTCAAAAAATTGAAAAATCCACCCAAAACCTAAAAAAATTGAAATTTTTACATGAAAAACTTCTTTTGCCCATATCTCCTTAAATATGCGTCCTAGAGCGAAAAGGACTTTAATTCGTGACCACCCTCAAAAAATTGAAAAATCCACCCAAAACCTAAAAAAATTAAAATATTTATATGAAAAATTTCTTTTGTCCATATCTCCTTAAATATGCGTCCTAGAGCGAAAAGGACTTTAATTCGTGACCACCCCCAAAAAATTGAAAAATCCACCCAAAACCTAAAAAAATTGAAATTTTTATATGAAAAACTTCTTTTGCCCATATCTCCTTAAATATGAGTCCTAGAGCGAAAAGGACTTTAATTCGTGACCACCCCCAAAAAATTGAAAAATCCACCCAAAACCTAAAAAAATTGAAATTTTTATATGAAAAACTTCTTTTGCCCATATCTCCTAAACTAAGCGTCCTAGAGCGAAAAGGACTTTAATTCGTGACCACCCCCAAAAAATTGAAAAATCCACCCAAAACCTAAAAAAATTGAAATTTTTATATGAAAAACTTCTTTTGTCCATATCTCCTTAAATATGCGTCCTAGAGCGAAAAGGACTTTAATTCGTGACCACCCCCAAAAAATTTAAAAATCCACCCAAAACCTAAAAAAATTGAAATTTTTATGTGAAAAACTTCTTTTGCCCATATCTCCTTAAATATGCGTCCTAGAGCGAAAAGGACTTTAATTCGTGACCACCCTCAAAAAATTGAAAAATCCACCCAAAACCTAAAAAAATTGAAATTTTTATATGAAAAACTTCTTTTGCCCATATCTCCTTAAATATGCGTCCTAGAGCGAAAAGGACTTTAATTCGTGACCACCCTCAAAAAATTGAAAAATCCACCCAAAACCTAACAAAATTGAAATTTTTATATGAAAAACTTCTTTTGCCCATATCTCCTTAAATATGCGTCCTAGAGCGAAAAGGACTTTAATTCGTGACCACCCCCAAAAAATTTAAAAATCCACCCAAAACTTAAAAAAATTGAAATTTTTATATGAAAAACTTCTTTTGCCCATATCTCCTTAAATATGCGTCCTAGAGCGAAAAGGACTTTAATTCGTGACCACCCCCAAAAAATTGAAAAATCCACCCAAAACCTAAAAAAATTGAAATTTTTATATGAAAAACTTCTTTTGCCCATATCTCCTTAAATATGCGTCCTAGAGCGAAAAGGACTTTAATTCGTGACCACCCTCAAAAAATTTAAAAATCCACCCAAAACCTAAAAAAATTGAAATTTTTATGTGAAAAACTTCTTTTGCCCATATCTCCTTAAATATGCGTCCTAGAGCGAAAAGGACTTTAATTCGTGACCACACCCAAAAAATTTAAAAATCGACACAAAACCTAAAAAAATTGAAATTTTTATATGAAAAACTTCTTTTGCCCATATCTCCTAAACTAAGCGTCCTAGAGCGAAAAGGACTTTAATTCGTGACCACCCTCAAAAAATTGAAAAATCCACCCAAAACCTAAAAAAATTGAAATTTTTATATGAAAAACTTCTTTTGTCCATATCTCCTTAAATATGCGTCCTAGAGCGAAAAGGACTTTAATTCGTGACCACCCCCAAAAAATTGAAAAATCCACCCAAAACCTAAAAAAATTGAAATTTTTATATGAAAAACTTCTTTTGCCCATATCTCCTTAAATATGCGTCCTAGAGCGAAAAGGACTTTAATTCGTGACCACCCTCAAAAAATTGAAAAATCCACCCAAAACCTAACAAAATTGAAATTTTTATATGAAAAACTTCTTTTGCCCATATCTCCTAAACTAAGCGTCCTAGAGCGAAAAGGACTTTAATTCGTGACCACACCCAAAAAATTGAAAAATCCACCCAAAACCTAAAAAAATTGAAATTTTTATGTGAAAAACTTCTTTTGCCCATATCTCCTTAAATATGCGTCCTAGAGCGAAAAGGACTTTAATTCGTGACCACCCTCAAAAAATTGAAAAATCCACCCAAAACCTAAAAAAATTGAAATTTTTATATGAAAAACTTCTTTTGCCCATATCTCCTAAACTAAGCGTCCTAGAGCGAAAAGGACTTTAATTCGTGACCACCCTCAAAAAATTGAAAAATCCACCCAAAACCAAAAAAAATTAAAATTTTTATATGAAAAACTTCTTTTGCCCATATCTCCTTAAATATGCGTCCTAGAGCGAAAAGGACTTTAATTCGTGACCACCCCCAAAAAGTTGAAAAATCCACCCAAAACCTAACAAAATTGAAATTTTTATATGAAAAACTTCTTTTGTCCATATCTCCTTAAATATGCGTCCTAGAGCGAAAAGGACTTTAATTCGTGACCACCCCCAAAAAATTGAAAAATCCACCCAAAACCTAACAAAATTGAAATTTTTATATGAAAAACTTCTTTTGCCCATATCTCCTTAAATATGCGTCCTAGAGCGAAAAGGACTTTAATTCGTGACCACCCTCAAAAAATTGAAAAATCCACCCAAAACCTAACAAAATTGAAATTTTTATATGAAAAACTTCTTTTGCCCATATCCCCTAAACTAAGCGTCCTAGAGCGAAAAGGACTTTAATTCGTGACCACCCTCAAAAAATTGAAAAATCCACCCAAAATCTAAAAAAATTAAAATTTTTATATGAAAAACTTCTTTTGTCCATATCTCCTTAAATATGCGTCCTAGAGCGAAAAGGACTTTAATTCGTGACCACCCCCAAAAAATTTAAAAATCCACCCAAAACCTAAAAAAATTGAAATTTTTATATGAAAAACTTCTTTTGCCCATATCTCCTTAAATATGCGTCCTAGAGCGAAAAGGACTTTAATTCGTGACCACCCCCAAAAAATTGAAAAATCCACCCAAAACCTAAAAAAATTGAAATTTTTATATGAAAAACTTCTTTTGCCCATATCTCCTTAAATATGCGTCCTAGAGCGAAAAGGACTTTAATTCGTGACCACCCTCAAAAAATTTAAAAATCCACCCAAAACCTAAAAAAATTGAAATTTTTATGTGAAAAACTTCTTTTGCCCATATCTCCTTAAATATGCGTCCTAGAGCGAAAAGGACTTTAATTCGTGACCACACCCAAAAAATTTAAAAATCGACACAAAACCTAAAAAAATTGAAATTTTTATATGAAAAACTTCTTTTGCCCATATCTCCTAAACTAAGCGTCCTAGAGCGAAAAGGACTTTAATTCGTGACCACCCTCAAAAAATTGAAAAATCCACCCAAAACCTAAAAAAATTGAAATTTTTATATGAAAAACTTCTTTTGTCCATATCTCCTTAAATATGCGTCCTAGAGCGAAAAGGACTTTAATTCGTGACCACCCCCAAAAAATTGAAAAATCCACCCAAAACCTAAAAAAATTGAAATTTTTATATGAAAAACTTCTTTTGCCCATATCTCCTTAAATATGCGTCCTAGAGCGAAAAGGACTTTAATTCGTGACCACCCTCAAAAAATTGAAAAATCCACCCAAAACCTAACAAAATTGAAATTTTTATATGAAAAACTTCTTTTGCCCATATCTCCTAAACTAAGCGTCCTAGAGCGAAAAGGACTTTAATTCGTGACCACACCCAAAAAATTGAAAAATCCACCCAAAACCTAAAAAAATTGAAATTTTTATGTGAAAAACTTCTTTTGCCCATATCTCCTTAAATATGCGTCCTAGAGCGAAAAGGACTTTAATTCGTGACCACCCTCAAAAAATTGAAAAATCCACCCAAAACCTAAAAAAATTGAAATTTTTATATGAAAAACTTCTTTTGCCCATATCTCCTAAACTAAGCGTCCTAGAGCGAAAAGGACTTTAATTCGTGACCACCCTCAAAAAATTGAAAAATCCACCCAAAACCAAAAAAAATTAAAATTTTTATATGAAAAACTTCTTTTGCCCATATCTCCTTAAATATGCGTCCTAGAGCGAAAAGGACTTTAATTCGTGACCACCCCCAAAAAGTTGAAAAATCCACCCAAAACCTAACAAAATTGAAATTTTTATATGAAAAACTTCTTTTGTCCATATCTCCTTAAATATGCGTCCTAGAGCGAAAAGGACTTTAATTCGTGACCACCCCCAAAAAATTGAAAAATCCACCCAAAACCTAACAAAATTGAAATTTTTATATGAAAAACTTCTTTTGCCCATATCTCCTTAAATATGCGTCCTAGAGCGAAAAGGACTTTAATTCGTGACCACCCTCAAAAAATTGAAAAATCCACCCAAAACCTAACAAAATTGAAATTTTTATATGAAAAACTTCTTTTGCCCATATCCCCTAAACTAAGCGTCCTAGAGCGAAAAGGACTTTAATTCGTGACCACCCTCAAAAAATTGAAAAATCCACCCAAAATCTAAAAAAATTAAAATTTTTATATGAAAAACTTCTTTTGTCCATATCTCCTTAAATATGCGTCCTAGAGCGAAAAGGACTTTAATTCGTGACCACCCCCAAAAAATTTAAAAATCCACCCAAAACCTAAAAAAATTGAAATTTTTATATGAAAAACTTCTTTTGCCCATATCTCCTTAAATATGCGTCCTAGAGCGAAAAGGACTTTAATTCGTGACCACCCTCAAAAAATTGAAAAATCCACCCAAAACCTAAAAAAATTGAAATTTTTATATGAAAAACTTCTTTTGCCCATATCTCCTAAACTAAGCGTCCTAGAGCGAAAAGGACTTTAATTCGTGACCACCCTCAAAAAATTGAAAAATCCACCCAAAACCTAAAAAAATTGAAATTTTTATATGAAAAACTTCTTTTGCCCATATCTCCTTAAATATGCGTCCTAGAGCGAAAAGGACTTTAATTCGTGACCACCCCCAAAAAATTTAAAAATCCACCCAAAACCTAAAAAAATTAAAATTTTTATATGAAAAACTTCTTTTGCCCATATCTCCTTAAATATGCGTCCTAGAGCGAAAAGGACTTTAATTCGTGACCACCCCCAAAAAATTTAAAAATCCACCCAAAACCTAAAAAAATTGAAATTTTTATATGAAAAACTTCTTTTGCCCATATCTCCTTAAATATGCGTCCTAGAGCGAAAAGGACTTTAATTCGTGACCACCCTCAAAAAATTGAAAAATCCACCCAAAACCTAAAACAATTGAAATTTTTATATGAAAAACTTCTTTTGCCCATATCTCCTTAAATATGCGTCCTAGAGCGAAAAGGACTTTAATTCGTGACCACCCCCAAAAAATTGAAAAATCCACCCAAAACCTAAAAAAATTGAAATTTTTATATGAAAAACTTCTTTTACCCATATCTCCTAAACTAAGCGTCCTAGAGCGAAAAGGACTTTAATTCGTGACCACCCTCAAAAAATTGAAAAATCCACCCAAAACCTAAAAAAATTTAAATTTTTATATGAAAAACTTCTTTTGCCCATATCTCCTAAACTAAGCGTCCTAGAGCGAAAATGACTTTAATTCGTGACCACCCCCAAAAAATTTAAAAATCCACCCAAAACCTAAAAAAATTGAAATTTTTATATGAAAAACTTCTTTTGCCCATATCTCCTAAACTAAGCGTCCTAGAGCGAAAAGGACTTTAATTCGTGACCACCCTCAAAAAATTGAAACATCCGCCCAAAACCTAAAAAAATTAAAATTTTTATATGAAAAACTTCTTTTGCCCATATCTCCTTAAATATGCGTCCTAGAGCGAAAAGGACTTTAATTCGTGACCACCCTCAAAAAATTGAAAAATCCACCCAAAACCTAACAAAATTGAAATTTTTATATGAAAAACTTCTTTTGCCCATATCTCCTAAACTAAGCGTCCTAGAGCGAAAAGGACTTTAATTCGTGACCACCCTCAAAAAATTGAAAAATCCACCCAAAACCTAAAAAAATTAAAATTTTTATATGAAAAACTCCTTTTGCCCATATCTCCTTAAATATGCGTCCTAGAGCGAAAAGGACTTTAATTCGTGACCACCCCCAAAAAGTTGAAAAATCCACCCAAAACCTAACAAAATTGAAATTTTTATATGAAAAACTTCTTTTGTCCATATCTCCTTAAATATGCGTCCTAGAGCGAAAAGGACTTTAATTCGTGACCACCCCCAAAAAATTGAAAAATCCACCCAAAACCTAACAAAATTGAAATTTTTATATGAAAAACTTCTTTTGCCCATATCTCCTTAAATATGCCTCCTAGAGCGAAAAGGACTTTAATTCGTGACCACCCTCAAAAAATTGAAAAATCCACCCAAAACCTAACAAAATTGAAATTTTTATATGAAAAACTTCTTTTGCCCATATCTCCTAAACTAAGCGTCCTAGAGCGAAAAGGACTTTAATTCGTGACCACCCTCAAAAAATTGAAAAATCCACCCAAAACCTAAAAAAATTGAAATTTTTATATGAAAAACTTCTTTTGTCCATATCTCCTTAAATATGCGTCCTAGAGCGAAAAGGACTTTAATTCGTGACCACCCCCAAAAAATTGAAAAATTCACCCAAAACCTAAAAAAATTGAAATTTTTATATGAAAAACTTCTTTTGTCCATATCTCCTTAAATATGCGTCCTAGAGCGAAAAGGACTTTAATTCGTGACCACCCTCAAAAAATTGAAAAATCCACCCAAAATATGAAAAACTTCTTTTGCCCATATCTCCTTAAATATGCGTCCTAGAGCGAAAAGGACTTTAATTCGTGACCACCCCCAAAAAATTGAAAAATCCACCCAAAACTTAAAAAAATTGAAATTTTTATATGAAAAACTTCTTTTGTCCATATCTCCTTAAATATGCGTCCTAGAGCGAAAAGGACTTTAATTCGTGACCACCCCCAAAAAATTGAAAAATCCACCCAAAACCTAAAAAAATTGAAATTTTTATATGAAAAACTTCTTTTGCCCATATCTCCTTAAATATGCGTCCTAGAGCGAAAAGGACTTTAATTCGTGACCACCCCCAAAAAATTTAAAAATCCACCCAAAACTTAAAAAAATTTAAATTTTTATATGAAAAACTTCTTTTGCCCATATCTCCTAAACTAAGCGTCCTAGAGCGAAAAGGACTTTAATTCGTGACCACCCTCAAAAAATTGAAAAATCCACCCAAAACTTAAAAAATTGAAATTTTTATATGAAAAACTTCTTTTGCCCATATCTACTTAAATATGCGTCCTAGAGCGAAAAGGACTTTAATTCGTGACCACCCCCAAAAAATTTAAAAATCCACCCAAAACCTAACAAAATTGAAATTTTTATATGAAAAACTTCTTTTGCCCATATCTCCTAAACTAAGCGTCCTAGAGCGAAAAGGACTTTAATTCGTGACCACCCCCAAAAAATTTAAAAATCCACCCAAAACCTAAAAAAATTAAAATTTTTATATGAAAAACTTCTTTTGCCCATATCTCCTTAAATATGAGTCCTAGAGCGAAAAGGACTTTAATTCGTGACCACCCCCAAAAAATTGAAAAATCCACCCAAAACTTACAAAAATTGAAATTTTTATATGAAAAACTTCTTTTGTCCATATCTCCTTAAATATGCGTCCTAGAGCGAAAAGGACTTTAATTCGTGACCACCCCCAAAAAATTGAAAAATCCACCCAAAACCTAAAAAAATTGAAATTTTTATATGAAAAACTTCTTTTGCCCATATCTCCTTAAATATGCGTCCTAGAGCGAAAAGGACTTTAATTCGTGACCACCCCCAAAAAATTTAGAAATCCACCCAAAACCTAAAAAAATTGAAATTTTTATATGAAAAACTTCTTTTGCCCATATCTCCTTAAATATGCGTCCTAGAGCGAAAAGGACTTTAATTCGTGACCACCCTCAAAAAATTGAAAAATCCACCCAAAACCTAAAAAAATTGAAATTTTTATATGAAAAACTTCTTTTGCCCATATCTCCTTAAATATGCGTCCTAGAGCGAAAAGGACTTTAATTCGTGACCACCCCCAAAAAATTTAAAAATCCACCCAAAACCTAAAAAAATTGAAATTTTTATATGAAAAACTTCTTTTGCCCATATCTCCTAAACTACGCGTCCTAGAGCGAAAAGGACTTTAATTCGTGACCACCCCCAAAAAATTGAAAAATCCACCCAAAACCTAAAAAAATTGAAATTTTTATATGAAAAACTTCTTTTGCCCATATCTCCTTAAATATGCGTCCTAGAGCGAAAAGGACTTTAATTCGTGACCACCCTCAAAAAATTGAAAAATCCACCCAAAACCTAAAAAAATTAAAATTTTTATATGAAAAACTTCTTTTGCCCATATCTCCTTAAATATGCGTCCTAGAGCGAAAAGGACTTTAATTCGTGACCACCCCCAAAAAATTTAAAAATCGACACAAAACCTAAAAAAATTGAAATTTTTATATGAAAAACTTCTTTTGCCCATATCTCCTTAAATATGCGTCCTAGAGCGAAAAGGACTTTAATTCGTGACCACCCCCAAAAAATTTAAAAATCCACCCAAAACCTAAAAAAATTGAAATTTTTATATGAAAAACTTCTTTTGCCCATATCTCCTTAAATATGCGTCCTAGAGCGAAAAGGACTTTAATTCGTGACCACCCCCAAAAAATTTAAAAATCCACCCAAAACCTAAAAAAATTGAAATTTTTATATGAAAAACTTCTTTTGCCCATATCTCCTTAAATATGCGTCCTAGAGCGAAAAGGACTTTAATTCGTGACCACCCCCAAAAAATTTAAAAATCCACCCAAAACCTAAAACAATTGAAATTTTTATGTGAAAAACTTCTTTTGCCCATATCTCCTAAACTAAGCGTCCTAGTGCGAAAAGGACTTTAATTCGTGACCACCCTCAAAAAATTGAAAAATCCACCCAAAACCTAAAAAAATTGAAATTTTTATATGAAAAACTTCTTTTGCCCATATCTCCTTAAATATGAGTCCTAGAGCGAAAAGGACTTTAATTCGTGACCACCCTCAAAAAATTGAAAAATCCACCCAAAACCTAACAAAATTGAAATTTTTATATGAAAAACTTCTTTTGTCCATATCTCCTTAAATATGCGTCCTAGAGCGAAAAGGACTTTAATTCGTGACCACCCCCAAAAAATTTAAAAATCCACCCAAAACCTAAAAAAATTGAAATTTTTATATGAAAAACTTCTTTTGCCCATATCTCCTTAAATATGAGTCCTAGAGCGAAAATGACTTTAATTCGTTACCACCCTCAAAAAATTGAAAAATCCACCCAAAACCTAAAAAAATTGAAATTTTTATATGAAAAACTTCTTTTGCCCATATCTCCTAAACTAAGCGTCCTAGAGCGAAAAGGACTTTAATTCGTGACCACCCTCAAAAAATTGAAAAATCCACCCAAAACCTAACAAAATTGAAATTTTTATATGAAAAACTTCTTTTGCCCATGAAAAATCCACCCAAAACCTAAAAAAATTAAAATTTTTATATGAAAAACTTCTTTTGCCCATATCTCCTTAAATATGCGTCCTAGAGCGAAAAGGACATTAATTCGTGACCACCCCCAAAAAGTTGAAAAATCCACCCAAAACCTAACAAAATTGAAATTTTTATATGAAAAACTTCTTTTGTCCATATCTCCTTAAATATGCGTCCTAGAGCGAAAAGGACTTTAATTCGTGACCACCCTCAAAAATCTTAAAAATCCACCCAAAACCTAAAAAAATTTAAATTTTTATATGAAAAACTTCTTTTGCCCATATCTCCTAAACTAAGCGTCCTAGAGCGAAAATGACTTTAATTCGTGACCACCCTCAAAAAATTGAAAAATCCACCCAAAACCTAAAAAAATTGAAATTTTTATATGAAAAACTTCTTTTGCCCATATCTCCTTAAATATGCGTCCTAGAGCGAAAAGGACTTTAATTCGTGACCACACCCAAAAAATTGAAAAATCCACCCAAAACTTAAAAAAATTGAAATTTTTATATGAAAAACTTCTTTTGTCCATATCTCCTTAAATATGCGTCCTAGAGCGAAAAGGACTTTAATTCGTGACCACCCCCAAAAAATTTAAAAATCCACCCAAAACCTAAAAAAATTGAAATTTTTATATGAAAAACTTCTTTTGTCCATATCTCCTTAAATATGCGTCCTAGAGCGAAAAGGACTTTAATTCGTGACCACCCCAAAAAATTGCAAAATCCACCCAAAACCTAAAAAAATTGAAATTTTTATATGAAAAACTTCTTTTGTCCATATCTCCTTAAATATGCGTCCTAGAGCGAAAAGGACTTTAATTCGTGACCACCCTCAAAAAATTGAAAAATCCACCCAAAACCTAAAAAAATTGAAATTTTTATATGAAAAACTTCTTTTGCCCATATCTCCTAAACTAAGCGTCCTAGAGCGAAAAGGACTTTAATTCGTGACCACCCTCAAAAAATTGAAAAATCCACCCAAAACCTAAAAAAATTGAAATTTTTATATGAAAAACTTCTTTTGCCCATATCTCCTAAACTAAGCGTCCTAGAGCGAAAAGGACTTTAATTCGTGACCACCCTCAAAAAATTGAAAAATCCACCCAAAACCTAACAAAATTGAAATTTTTATATGAAAAACTTCTTTTGCCCATATCTCCTAAACTAAGCGTCCTAGAGCGAAAAGGACTTTAATTCGTGACCACCCTCAAAAAATTGAAAAATCCACCCAAAACCTAACAAAATTGAAATTTTTATATGAAAAACTTCTTTTGTCCATATCTCCTAAACTAAGCGTCTTAGAGCGAAAAGGACTTTAATTCGTGACCACCCTCAAAAAATTGAAAAATCCACCCAAAACCTAACAAAATTGAAATTTTTATATGAAAAACTTCTTTTGCCCATATCTCCTAAACTAAGCGTCCTAGAGCGAAAAGGACTTTAATTCGTGACCACCCTCAAAAAATTGAAAAATCCACCCAAAACCTAACAAAATTGAAATTTTTATATGAAAAACTTCTTTTGCCCATATCTCCTAAACTAAGCGTCCTAGAGCGAAAAGGACTTTAATTCGTGACCACCCCCAAAAAATTTAAAAATCCACCCAAAACCTAAAAAAATTGAAATTTTTATATGAAAAACTTCTTTTGTCCATATCTCCTTAAATATGCGTCCTAGAGCGAAAAGGACTTTAATTCGTGATCACCCCAAAAAATTGCAAAATCCACCCAAAACCTAAAAAAATTGAAATTTTTATATGAAAAACTTCTTTTGTCCATATCTCCTTAAATATGCGTCCTAGAGCGAAAAGGACTTTAATTCGTGACCACCCTCAAAAAATTGAAAAATCCACCCAAAACCTAAAAAAATTGAAATTTTTATATGAAAAACTTCTTTTGCCCATATCTCCTAAACTAAGCGTCCTAGAGCGAAAAGGACTTTAATTCGTGACCACCCTCAAAAAATTGAAAAATCCACCCAAAACCTAACAAAATTGAAATTTTTATATGAAAAACTTCTTTTGCCCATATCTCCTAAACTAAGCGTCCTAGAGCGAAAAGGACTTTAATTCGTGACCACCCTCAAAAAATTGAAAAATCCACCCAAAACCTAACAAAATTGAAATTTTTATATGAAAAACTTCTTTTGTCCATATCTCCTAAACTAAGCGTCTTAGAGCGAAAAGGACTTTAATTCGTGACCACCCTCAAAAAATTGAAAAATCCACCCAAAACCTAACAAAATTGAAATTTTTATATGAAAAACTTCTTTTGCCCATATCTCCTAAACTAAGCGTCCTAGAGCGAAAAGGACTTTAATTCGTGACCACCCTCAAAAAATTGAAAAATCCACCCAAAACCTAACAAAATTGAAATTTTTATATGAAAAACTTCTTTTGCCCATATCTCCTAAACTAAGCGTCCTAGAGCGAAAAGGACTTTAATTCGTGACCACACCCAAAAAATTTAAAAATCCACCCAAAAGCTAACAAAATTGAAATTTTTATATGAAAAACTTCTTTTGTCCATATCTCCTTAAATATGCGTCCTAGAGCGAAAAGGACTTTAATTCGTGACCACCCCCAAAAAATTTAAAAATCCACCCAAAACCTAACAAAATTGAAATTTTTATATGAAAAACTTCTTTTGCCCATATCTCCTAAACTAAGCGTCCTAGAGCGAAAAGGACTTTAATTCGTGACCACCCTCAAAAAATTGAAAAATCCACCCAAAACCTAACAAAATTGAAATTTTTATATGAAAAACTTCTTTTGCCCATATCTCCTAAACTAAGCGTCCTAGAGCGAAAAGGACTTTAATTCGTGACCACCCTCAAAAAATTGAAAAATCCACCCAAAACCTAAAAAAATTGAAATTTTTATATGAAAAACTTCTTTTGCCCATATCTCCTTAAATATGCGTCCTAGAGCGAAAAGGACTTTAATTCGTGACCACCCCCAAAAAATTGAAAAATCCACCCAAAACCTAAAAAAATTGAAATTTTTATATGAAAAACTTCTTTTGCCCATATCTCCTAAACTAAGCGTCCTAGAGCGAAAAGGACTTTAATTCGTGACCACCCTCAAAAAATTGAAAAATCCACCCAAAACCTAACAAAATTGAAATTTTTATATGAAAAACTTCTTTTGTCCATATCTCCTTAAATATGCGTCCTAGAGCGAAAAGGACTTTAATTCGTGACCACCCCCAAAAAATTTAAAAATCCACCCAAAACCTAAAAAAATTGAAATTTTTATATGAAAAACTTCTTTTGTCCATATCTCCTTAAATATGCGTCCTAGAGCGAAAAGGACTTTAATTCGTGACCACCCCCAAAAAAATTGAAAAATCCACCCAAAACCTAAAAAAATTGAAATTTTTATATGAAAAACTTCTTTTGTCCATATCTCCTTAAATATGAGTCCTAGAGCGAAAAGGACTTTAATTCGTGACCACCCCCAAAAAATTGAAAAATCCACCCAAAACCTAAAAAAATTGAAATTTTTATATGAAAAACTTCTTTTGCCCATATCTCCTTAAATATGCGTCCTAGAGCGAAAAGGACTTTAATTCGTGACCACCCTCAAAAAATTGAAAAATCCACCCAAAACCTAACAAAATTGAAATTTTTATATGAAAAACTTCTTTTGTCCATATCTCCTTAAATATGCGTCCTAGAGCGAAAAGGACTTTAATTCGTGACCACCCCCAAAAAATTTAAAAATCCACCCAAAACCTAAAAAAATTGAAATTTTTATATGAAAAACTTCTTTTGTCCATATCTCCTTAAATATGAGTCCTAGAGCGAAAAGGACTTTAATTCGTGACCACCCCCAAAAAATTTAAAAATCCACCCAAAACCTAACAAAATTGAAATTTTTATATGAAAAACTTCTTTTGTCCATATCTCCTTAAATATGAGTCCTAGAGCGAAAAGGACTTTAATTCGTGACCACCCCCAAAAAATTGAAAAATCCACCCAAAACCTAACAAAATTGAAATTTTTATATGAAAAACTTCTTTTGTCCATATCTCCTTAAATATGCGTCCTAGAGCGAAAAGGACTTTAATTCGTGACCACCCCCAAAAAATTGAAAAATCCACCCAAAACCTAACAAAATTGAAATTTTTATATGAAAAACTTCTTTTGTCCATATCTCCTTAAATATGCGTCCTAGAGCGAAAAGGACTTTAATTCGTGACCACCCCCAAAAAATTGAAAAATCCACCCAAAACCTAAAAAAATTGAAATTTTTATGTGAAAAACTTCTTTTGCCCATATCTCCTTAAATATGCGTCCTAGAGCGAAAAGGACTTTAATTCGTGACCACCCCCAAAAAATTGAAAAATCCACCCAAAACCTAACAAAATTGAAATTTTTATATGAAAAACTTCTTTTGTCCATATCTCCTTAAATATGCGTCCTAGAGCGAAAAGGACTTTAATTCGTGACCACCCCCAAAAAATTGAAAAATCCACCCAAAACCTAAAAAAATTGAAATTTTTATATGAAAAACTTCTTTTGTCCATATCTCCTTAAATATGCGTCCTAGAGCGAAAAGGACTTTAATTCGTGACCACCCCCAAAAAATTGAAAAATCCACCCAAAACCTAAAAAAATTGAAATTTTTATATGAAAAACTTCTTTTGCCCATATCTCCTTAAATATGCGTCCTAGAGCGAAAAGGACTTTAATTCGTGACCACCCCCAAAAAATTTAAAAATCCACCCAAAACCTAAACAAATTGAAATTTTTATATGAAAAACTTCTTTTGCCCATATCTCCTTAAATATGAGTCCTAGAGCGAAAAGGACTTTAATTCGTGACCACCCCCAAAAAATTTAAAAATCCACCCAAAACCTAACAAAATTGAAATTTTTATATGAAAAACTTCTTTTGCCCATATCTCCTTAAATATGCGTCCTAGAGCGAAAAGGACTTTAATTCGTGACCACCCCCAAAAAGTTGAAAAATCCACCCAAAACCTAAAAAAATTGAAATTTTTATGTGAAAAACTTCTTTTGCCCATATCTCCTTAAATATGCGTCCTAGAGCGAAAAGGACTTTAATTCGTGACCACCCCCAAAAAGTTGAAAAATCCACCCAAAACCTAACAAAATTGAAATTTTTATATGAAAAACTTCTTTTGTCCATATCTCCTAAACTAAGCGTCCTAGAGCGAAAAGGACTTTAATTCGTGACCACCCCCAAAAAATTGAAAAATCCACCCAAAACCTAACAAAATTGAAATTTTTATATGAAAAACTTCTTTTGTCCATATCTCCTTAAATATGCGTCCTAGAGCGAAAAGGACTTTAATTCGTGACCACCCCCAAAAAATTGAAAAATCCACCCAAAACCTAAAAAAATTGAAATTTGAAAAACTTCTTTTGCCCATATCTCCTTAAATATGCGTCCTAGAGCGAAAAGGACTTTAATTCGTGACCACCCTCAAAAAATTGAAAAATCCACCCAAAACCTAACAAAATTGAAATTTTTATATGAAAAACTTCTTTTGTCCATATCTCCTTAAATATGCGTCCTAGAGCGAAAAGGACTTTAATTCGTGACCACACCCAAAAAATTTAAAAATCCACCCAAAACCTAAAAAAATTGAAATTTTTATGTGAAAAACTTCTTTTGTCCATATCTCCTTAAATATGCGTCCTAGAGCGAAAAGGACTTTAATTCGTGACCACCCCCAAAAAATTGAAAAATCCACCCAAAACCTAAAAAAATTGAAATTTTTATATGAAAAACTTCTTTTGCCCATATCTCCTTAAATATGAGTCCTAGAGCGAAAAGGACTTTAATTCGTGACCACCCCCAAAAAATTGAAAAATCCACCCAAAACTTAAAAAAATTGAAATTTTTATATGAAAAACTTCTTTTGCCCATATCTCCTTAAATATGCGTCCTAGAGCGAAAAGGACTTTAATTCGTGACCACCCCCAAAAAATTGAAAAATCCACCCAAAACCCAAAAAAATTGAAATTTTTATATGAAAAACTTCTTTTGCCCATATCTCCTTAAATATGCGTCCTAGAGCGAAAAGGACTTTAATTCGTGACCACCCCCAAAAAATTGAAAAATCCACCCAAAACCTAAAAAAATTGAAATTTTTATATGAAAAACTTCTTTTGTCCATATCTCCTTAAATATGCGTCCTAGAGCGAAAAGGACTTTAATTCGTGACCACCCCCAAAAAATTGAAAAATCCACCCAAAACCTAAAAAAATTGAAATTTTTATGTGAAAAACTTCTTTTGCCCATATCTCCTTAAATATGCGTCCTAGAGCGAAAAGGACTTTAATTCGTGACCACCCTCAAAAAATTGAAAAATCCACCCAAAACCTAAAAAAATTAAAATTTTTATATGAAAAACTTCTTTTGCCCATATCTCCTTAAATATGCGTCCTAGAGCGAAAAGGACTTTAATTCGTGACCACACCCAAAAAATTTAAAAATCGACACAAAACCTAAAAAAATTGAAATTTTTATGTGAAAAACTTCTTTTGCCCATATCTCCTTAAATATGCGTCCTAGAGCGAAAAGGACTTTAATTCGTGACCACACCCAAAAAATTTAAAAATCGACACAAAACCTAAAAAAATTGAAATTTTTATATGAAAAACTTCTTTTGCCCATATCTCCTTAAATATGCGTCCTAGAGCGAAAAGGACTTTAATTCGTGACCACCCTCAAAAAATTGAAAAATCCACCCAAAACCTAAAAAAAATGAAATTTTTATGTGAAAAACTTCTTTTGCCCATATCTCCTTAAATATGCGTCCTAGAGCGAAAAGGACTTTAATTCGTGACCACCCCCAAAAAATTGAAAAATCCACCCAAAACCTAAAAAAATTGAAATTTTTATGTGAAAAACTTATTTTGCCCATATCTCCTTAAATATGCGTCCTAGAGCGAAAAGGACTTTAATTCGTGACCACCCTCAAAAAATTGAAAAATCCACCCAAAACCTAAAAAAATTAAAATTTTTATATGAAAAACTTCTTTTGCCCATATCTCCTTAAATATGCGTCCTAGAGCGAAAAGGACTTTAATTCGTGACCACACCCAAAAAATTTTAAAATCGACACAAAACCTAAAAAAAATTGAAATTTTTATATGAAAAACTTCTTTTGTCCATATCTCCTAAACTAAGCGTCCTAGAGCGAAAAGGACTTTAATTCGTGACCACACCCAAAAAATTTAAAAATCGACACAAAACCTAACAAAATTGAAATTTTTATATGAAAAACTTCTTTTGCCCATATCTCCTAAACTAAGCGTCCTAGAGCGAAAAGGACTTTAATTCGTGACCACCCTCAAAAAATTGAAAAATCCACCCAAAACCTAAAAAAATTAAAATTTTTATATGAAAAACTTCTTTTGCCCATATCTCCTTAAATATGCGTCCTAGAGCGAAAAGGACTTTAATTCGTGACCACCCCCAAAAAATTTAGAAATCCACCCAAAACCTAAAAAAATTGAAATTTTTATATGAAAAACTTCTTTTGTCCATATCTCCTTAAATATGCGTCCTAGAGCGAAAAGGACTTTAATTCGTGACCACCCTCAAAAAATTGAAAAATCCACCCAAAACCTAAAAAAATTTAAATTTTTATATGAAAAACTTCTTTTGCCCATATCTCCTTAAATATGCGTCCTAGAGCGAAAAGGACTTTAATTCGTGACCACACCCAAAAAATTGAAAATCCACCCAAAACTTAAAAAAATTGAAATTTTTATATGAAAAACTTCTTTTGCCCATATCTCTTTAAATATGCGTCCTAGAGCGAAAAGGACTTTAATTCGTGACCACCCTCAAAAAATTGAAAAATCCACCCAAAACCTAAAAAAATTGAAATTTTTATATGAAAAACTTCTTTTGCCCATATCTCCTAAACTAAGCGTCCTAGAGCGAAAAGGACTTTAATTCGTGACCACCCCCAAAAAATTTAAAAATCCACCCAAAACCTAAAAAAATTGAAATTTTTATATGAAAAACTTCTTTTGCCCATATCTCCTTAAATATGCGTCCTAGAGCGAAAAGGACTTTAATTCGTGACCACCCTCAAAAAATTGAAAAATCCACCCAAAACCTAACAAAATTGAAATTTTTATATGAAAAACTTCTTTTGTCCATATCTCCTTAAATATGCGTCCTAGAGCGAAAAGGACTTTAATTCGTGACCACCCCCAAAAAATTTAAAAATCCACCCAAAACCTAAAAAAATTGAAATTTTTATATGAAAAACTTCTTTTGTCCATATCTCCTTAAATATGCGTCCTAGAGCGAAAAGGACTTTAATTCGTGACCACCCCCAAAACATTTAAAAATCCACCCAAAACCTAAAAAAATTAAAATTTTTATATGAAAAACTTCTTTTGCCCATATCTCCTTAAATATGCGTCCTAGAGCGAAAAGGACTTTAATTCGTGACCACCCTCAAAAAATTGAAAAATCCACCCAAAACCTAACAAAATTGAAATTTTTATATGAAAAACTTCTTTTGCCCATATCTCCTTAAATATGCGTCCTAGAGCGAAAAGGACTTTAATTCGTACCCACCCCCAAAAAATTGAAAAATCCACCCAAAACCTAAAAAAATTGAAATTTTTATATGAAAAACTTCTTTTGCCCATATCTCCTTAAATATGCGTCCTAGAGCGAAAAGGACTTTAATTCGTGACCACCCTCAAAAAATTGAAAAATCCACCCAAAACCTAACAAAATTGAAATTTTTATATGAAAAACTTCTTTTGCCCATATCTCCTAAACTAAGCGTCCTAGAGCGAAAAGGACTTTAATTCGTGACCACCCTCAAAAAATTGAAAAATCCACCCAAAACCTAACAAAATTGAAATTTTTATATGAAAAACTTCTTTTGCCCATATCTCCTAAACTAAGCGTCCTAGAGCGAAAAGGACTTTAATTCGTGACCACCCTCAAAAAATTGAAAAATCCACCCAAAACCAAAAAAAATTAAAATTTTTATATGAAAAACTTCTTTTGCCCATATCTCCTTAAATATGCGTCCTAGAGCGAAAAGGACTTTAATTCGTGACCACCCCCAAAAAATTGAAAAATCCACCCAAAACCTAAAAAAATTGAAATTTTTATATGAAAAACTTCTTTTGCCCATATCTCGTTAAATATGCGTCCTAGAGCGAAAAGGACTTTAATTCGTGACCACCCCCAAAAAATTTAAAAATCCACCCAAAACCTAAAAAAATTGAAATTTTTATATGAAAAACTTCTTTTGTCCATATCTCCTTAAATATGCGTCCTAGAGCGAAAAGGACTTTAATTCGTGACCACCCCCAAAAAATTGAAAAATCCACCCAAAACCTAAAAAAATTGAAATTTCTATGTGAAAAACTTCTTTTGCCCATATCTCCTTAAATATGCGTCCTAGAGCGAAAAGGACTTTAATTCGTGACCACCCCCAACAAATTTAAAAATCCACCCAAAACCTAACAAAATTGAAATTTTTATGTGAAAAACTTCTTTTGCCCATATCTCCTTAAATATGCGTCCTAGAGCGAAAGGGACTTTAATTCGTGACCACCCTCAAAAAATTTAAAAATCCACCCAAAACCTAAAAAAATTGAAATTTTTATATGAAAAACTTCTTTTGCCCATATCTCCTTAAATATGCGTCCTAGAGCGAAAAGGACTTTAATTCGTGACCACCCTCAAAAAGTTGAAAAATCCACCCAAAACCTAACAAAATTGAAATTTTTATATGAAAAACTTCTTTTGCCCATATCTCCTTAAATATGCGTCCTAGAGCGAAAAGGACTTTAATTCGTGACCACCCCCAAAAAATTTAAAAATCCACCCAAAACCTAAAAAAATTGAAATTTTTATGTGAAAAACTTCTTTTGCCCATATCTCCTTAAATATGCGTCCTAGAGCGAAAAGGACTTTAATTCGTGACCACCCCCAAAAAATTTAAAAATCCACCCAAAACCTAAAAAAATTGAAATTTTTATATGAAAAACTTCTTTTGCCCATATCTCCTTAAATATGCGTCCTAGAGCGAAAAGGACTTTAATTCGTGACCACCCTCAAAAAATTGAAAAATCCACCCAAAACCTAAAAAAATTGAAATTTTTATATGAAAAACTTCTTTTGCCCATATCTCCTTAAATATGCGTCCTAGAGCGAAAAGGACTTTAATTCGTGACCACCCTCAAAAAATTGAAAAATCCACCCAAAACCTAACAAAATTGAAATTTTTATATGAAAAACTTCTTTTGTCCATATCTCCTTAAATATGTGTCCTAGAGCGAAAAGGACTTTAATTCGTGACCACCCCCAAAAAATTTAAAAATCCACCCAAAACCTAACAAAATTGAAATTTTTATATGAAAAACTTCTTTTGCCCATATCTCCTTAAATATGCGTCCTAGAGCGAAAAGGTCTTTAATTCGTGACCACCCCCAAAAAATTTAAAAATCCACCCAAAACCTAAAAAAATTGAAATTTTTATATGAAAAACTTCTTTTGCCCATATCTCCTTAGATATGCGTCCTAGAGCGAAAAGGACTTTAATTCGTGACCACCCCCAAAAAATTGAAAAATCCACCCAAAACCTAAAAAAATTGAAATTTTTATATGAAAAACTTCTTTTGCCCATATCTCCTAAACTAAGCGTCCTAGAGCGAAAAGGACTTTAATTCGTGACCACCCCCAAAAAATTGAAAAATCCACCCAAAACCTAAAAAAATTAAAATTTTTATATGAAAAACTTCTTTTGCCCATATCTCCTTAAATATGCGTCCTAGAGCGAAAAGGACTTTAATTCGTGACCACCCCCAAAAAATTGAAAAATCCACCCAAAACCTAAAAAAATTGAAATTTTTATATGAAAAACTTCGTTTGTCCATATCTCCTTAAATATGCGTCCTAGAGCGAAAAGGACTTTAATTCGTGACCACCCCCAAAAAATTGAAAAATCCACCCAAAACCTAAAAAAATTGAAATTTTTATATGAAAAACTTCTTTTGTCCATATCTCCTAAACTAAGCGTCCTAGAGCGAAAAGGACTTTAATTCGTGACCACCCCCAAAAAATTTAAAAATCCACCCAAAACCTAAAAAAATTGAAATTTTTATGTGAAAAACTTCTTTTGCCCATATCTCCTAAACTAAGCGTCCTAGAGCGAAAAGGACTTTAATTCGTGACCACCCTCAAAAAATTGAAAAATCCACCCAAAACCTAACAAAATTGAAATTTTTATATGAAAAACTTCTTTTGCCCATATCTCCTAAACTAAGCGCCCTAGAGCGAAAAGGACTTTAATTCGTGACCACCCTCAAAAATTTAAAAATCCACCCAAAACCTAAAAAAATTAAAATTTTTATATGAAAAACTTCTTTTGCCCATATCTCCTAAACTAAGCGTCCTAGAGCGAAAAGGACTTTAATTCGTGACCACCCTCAAAAAATTGAAAAATCCACCCAAAACCTAACAAAATTGAAATTTTTATATGAAAAACTTCTTTTGCCCATATCTCCTAAACTAAGCGTCCTAGAGCGAAAAGGACTTTAATTCGTGACCACCCCCAAAAAATTTAAAAATCCACCCAAAACCTAAAAAAATTGAAATTTTTATGTGAAAAACTTCTTTTGCCCATATCTCCTAAACTAAGCGTCCTAGAGCGAAAAGGACTTTAATTCGTGACCACCCTCAAAAAATTGAAAAATCCACCCAAAACCTAACAAAATTGAAATTTTTATATGAAAAACTTCTTTTGCCCATATCTCCTAAACTAAGCGCCCTAGAGCGAAAAGGACTTTAATTCGTGACCACCCTCAAAAATTTAAAAATCCACCCAAAACCTAAAAAAATTGAAATTGTTATATGAAAAACTTCTTTTGCCCATATCTCCTAAACTAAGCGTCCTAGAGCGAAAAGGACTTTAATTCGTGACCACCCCCAAAAAATTTAAAAATCCACCCAAAACCTAAAAAAATTGAAATTTTTATGTGAAAAACTTCTTTTGCCCATATCTCCTTAAATATGAGTCCTAGAGCGAAAAGGACTTTAATTCGTGACCACCCCCAAAAAATTTAAAAATCCACCCAAACCTAAAAAAATTGAAATTTTTATATGAAAAACTTCTTTTGCCCATATCTCCTTAAATATGCGTCCTAGAGCGAAAAGGACTTTAATTCGTGACCACCCCCAAAAAATTGAAAAATCCACCCAAAACCTAAAAAAATTAAAATTTTTATATGAAAAACTTCTTTTGCCCATATCTCCTTAAATATGCGTCCTAGAGCGAAAAGGACTTTAATTCGTGACCACCCCCAAAAAATTTAAAAATCCACCCAAAACCTAACAAAATTGAAATTTTTATATGAAAAACTTCTTTTGCCCATATCTCCTTAAATATGCGTCCTAGAGCGAAAAGGACTTTAATTCGTGACCACCCCCAAAAAATTTAAAAATCCACCCAAAACCTAAAAAAATTGAAATTTTTATATGAAAAACTTCTTTTGTCCATATCTCCTTAAATATGCGTCCTAGAGCGAAAAGGACTTTAATTCGTGACCACCCTCAAAAAATTTAAAAATCCACCCAAAACCTAACAAAATTGAAATTTTTATATGAAAAACTTCTTTTGCCCATATCTCCTAAACTAAGCGTCCTAGAGCGAAAAGGACTTTAATTCGTGACCACCCTCAAAAAATTGAAAAATCCACCCAAAACCTAAAAAAATTGAAATTTTTATATGAAAAACTTCTTTTGCCCATATCTCCTTAAATATGCGTCCTAGAGCGAAAAGGACTTTAATTCGTGACCACCCTCAAAAAATTGAAAAATCCACCCAAAACCTAAAAAAATTGAAATTTTTATGTGAAAAACTTCTTTTGCCCATATCTCCTTAAATATGCGTCCTAGAGCGAAAAGGACTTTAATTCGTGACCACCCTCAAAAAATTGAAAAATCCACCCAAAACCTAAAAAAATTGAAATTTTTATATGAAAAACTTCTTTTGCCCATATCTCCTTAAATATGCGTCCTAGAGCGAAAAGGACTTTAATTCGTGACCACCCCCAAAAAATTTAAAAATCCACCCAAAACCTAAAAAAATTAAAATTTTTATATGAAAAACTTCTTTTGCCCATATCTCCTTAAATATGTGTCCTAGAGCGAAAAGGACTTTAATTCGTGACCACCCCCAAAAAATTTAAAAATCCACCCAAAACCTAACAAAATTGAAATTTTTATATGAAAAACTTCTTTTGTCCATATCTCCTTAAATATGCGTCCTAGAGCGAAAAGGACTTTAATTCGTGACCACCCCCAAAAAATTTAAAAATCCACCCAAAACCTAACAAAATTGAAATTTTTATATGAAAAACTTCTTTTGTCCATATCTCCTTAAATATGCGTCCTAGAGCGAAAAGGACTTTAATTCGTGACCACCCCCAAAAAATTTAAAAATCCACCCAAAACCTAAAAAAATTGAAATTTTTATATGAAAAACTTCTTTTGCCCATATCTCCTTAAATATGCGTCCTAGAGCGAAAAGGACTTTAATTCGTGACCACCCTCAAAAAATTGAAAAATCCACCCACAACCTAACAAAATTGAAATTTTTATATGAAAAACTTCTTTTGCCCATATCTCCTAAACTAAGCGTCCTAGAGCGAAAAGGACTTTAATTCGTGACCACCCTCAAAAAATTGAAAAATCCACCCAAAACCTAACAAAATTGAAATTTTTATATGAAAAACTTCTTTTGCCCATATCTCCTAAACTAAGCGTCCTAGAGCGAAAAGGACTTTAATTCGTGACCACCCTCAAAAAATTGAAAAATCCACCCAAAACCTAAAAAAATTGAAATTTTTATATGAAAAACTTCTTTTGCCCATATCTCCTTAAATATGCGTCCTAGAGCGAAAAGGACTTTAATTAGTGACCACCCTCAAAAAATTGAAAAATCCACCCAAAACCTAAAAAAATTGAAATTTTTATATGAAAAACTTCTTTTGCCCATATCTCCTAAACTACGCGTCCTAGAGCGAAAAGGACTTTAATTCGTGACCACCCTCAAAAAATTGAAAAATCCACCCAAAACCTAACAAAATTGAAATTTTTATATGAAAAACTTCTTTTGTCCATATCTCCTTAAATATGCGTCCTAGAGCGAAAAGGACTTTAATTCGTGACCACCCTCAAAAAATTGAAAAATCCACCCAAAACCTAAAAAAATTGAAATTTTTATGTGAAAAACTTCTTTTGCCCATATCTCCTTAAATATGCGTCCTAGAGCGAAAAGGACTTTAATTCGTGACCACCCTCAAAAAATTGAAAAATCCACCCAAAACCTAAAAAAATTGAAATTTTTATATGAAAAACTTCTTTTGCCCATATCTCCTAAACTAAGCGTCCTAGAGCGAAAAGGACTTTAATTCGTGACCACCCTCAAAAAATTGAAAAATCCACCCAAAACCTTAAAAAATTGAAATTTTTATATGAAAAACTTCTTTTGCCCATATCTCCTAAACTAAGCGTCCTAGAGCGAAAAGGACTTTAATTCGTGACCACCCTCAAAAAATTGAAAAATCCACCCAAAACCTAACAAAATTGAAATTTTTATATGAAAAACTTCTTTTGCCCATATCTCCTAAACTAAGCGTCCTAGAGCGAAAAGGACTTTAATTCGTGACCACCCTCAAAAAATTTAAAAATCCACCCAAAACCTAAAAAAATTAAAATTTTTATATGAAAAACTTCTTTTGTCCATATCTCCTAAACTAAGCGTCCTAGAGCGAAAAGGACTTTAATTCGTGACCACCCCCAAAAAGTTGAAAAATCCACCCAAAACCTAAAAAAATTGAAATTTTTATATGAAAAACTTCTTTTGCCCATATCTCCTTAAATATGCGTCCTAGAGCGAAAAGGACTTTAATTCGTGACCACCCCCAAAAAGTTGAAAAATCCACCCAAAACCTAAAAAAATTGAAATTTTTATATGAAAAACTTCTTTTGCCCATATCTCCTTAAATATGAGTCCTAGAGCGAAAAGGACTTTAATTCGTGACCACCCTCAAAAAATTTAAAAATCCACCCAAAACCTAAAAAAATTAAAATTTTTATATGAAAAACTTCTTTTGCCCATATCTCCTTAAATATGCGTCCTAGAGCGAAAAGGACTTTAATTCGTGACCACCCTCAAAAAATTGAAAAATCCACCCAAAACCTAAAAAAATTGAAATTTTTATATGAAAAACTTCTTTTGCCCATATCTCCTTAAATATGCGTCCTAGAGCGAAAAGGACTTTAATTCGTGACCACCCTCAAAAAATTGAAAAATCCACCCAAAACCTAACAAAATTGAAATTTTTATATGAAAAACTTCTTTTGCCCATATCTCCTAAACTAAGCGTCCTAGAGCGAAAAGGACTTTAATTCGTGACCACCCCCAAAAAATTTAAAAATCCACCCAAAACCTAAAAAAATTGAAATTTTTATATGAAAAACTTCTTTTGCCCATATCTCCTAAACTAAGCGTCCTAGAGCGAAAAGGACTTTAATTCGTGACCACCCTCAAAAAATTGAAAAATCCACCCAAAACCTAACAAAATTGAAATTTTTATATGAAAAACTTCTTTTGCCCATATCTCCTTAAATATGCGTCCTAGAGCGAAAAGGACTTTAATTCGTGACCACCCCCAAAAAATTTAAAAATCCACCCAAAACCTAAAAAAATTGAAATTTAATATATATATACCACCCTCAAAAAATTGAAAAATCCACCCAAAACCTAACAAAATTGAAATTTTTATATGAAAAACTTCTTTTGCCCATATCTCCTTAAATATGCGTCCTAGAGCGAAAAGGACTTTAATTCGTGACCACCCCCAAAAAATTTAAAAATCCACCCAAAACCTAAAAAAATTGAAATTTTTATATGAAAAACTTCTTTTGCCCATATCTCCTAAACTAAGCGTCCTAGAGCGAAAAGGACTTTAATTCGTGACCACCCTCAAAAAATTGAAAAATCCACCCAAAACCTAACAAAATTGAAATTTTTATATGAAAAACTTCTTTTGCCCATATCTCCTTAAATATGCGTCCTAGAGCGAAAAGGACTTTAATTCGTGACCACCCTCAAAAAATTTAAAAATCCACCCAAAACCTAACAAAATTGAAATTTTTATATGAAAAACTTCTTTTGCCCATATCTCCTAAACTATGCGTCCTAGAGCGAAATAGACTTTAATTCGTGACCACCCTCAAAAAATTGAAAAAACCCCCCAAAACCTAAAAAAATTGAAATTTTTATATGAAAAACTTCTTTTGCCCATATCTCCTTAAATATGCGTCCTAGAGCGAAAAGGACTTTAATTCGTGACCACCCTCAAAAAATTGAAAAATCCACCCAAAACCTAACAAAATTGAAATTTTTATATGAAAAACTTCTTTTGCCCATATCTCCTAAACTAAGCGTCCTAGAGCGAAAAGGACTTTAATTCGTGACCACCCTCAAAAAATTGAAAAATCCACCCAAAACCTAACAAAATTGAAATTTTTATATGAAAAACTTCTTTTGCCCATATCTCCTAAACTAAGCGTCCTAGAGCGAAAAGGACTTTAATTCGTGACCACCCTCAAAAAATTTAAAAATCCACCCAAAACCTAAAAAAATTAAAATTTTTATATGAAAAACTTCTTTTGCCCATATCTCCTAAACTAAGCGTCCTAGAGCGAAAAGGACTTTAATTCGTGACCACCCCCAAAAAGTTGAAAAATCCACCCAAAACCTAAAAAAATTGAAATTTTTATATGAAAAACTTCTTTTGCCCATATCTCCTTAAATATGCGTCCTAGAGCGAAAAGGACTTTAATTCGTGACCACCCCCAAAAAGTTGAAAAATCCACCCAAAACCTAAAAAAATTGAAATTTTTATATGAAAAACTTCTTTTGCCCATATCTCCTTAAATATGAGTCCTAGAGCGAAAAGGACTTTAATTCGTGACCACCCCCAAAAAATTTAAAAATCCACCCAAAACCTAAAAAAATTAAAAATTTTATATGAAAAACTTCTTTTGCCCATATCTCCTTAAATATGCGTCCTAGAGCGAAAAGGACTTTAATTCGTGACCACCCTCAAAAAATTGAAAAATCCACCCAAAACCTAACAAAATTGAAATTTTTATATGAAAAACTTCTTTTGCCCATATCTCCTAAACTAAGCGTCCTAGAGCGAAAAGGACTTTAATTCGTGACCACCCTCAAAAAATTGAAAAATCCACCCAAAACCTAACAAAATTGAAATTTTTATATGAAAAACTTCTTTTGCCCATATCTCCTAAACTAAGCGTCCTAGAGCGAAAAGGACTTTAATTCGTGACCACCCTCAAAAAATTGAAAAATCCACCCAAAACCTAAAAAAATTGAAATTTTTATATGAAAAACTTCTTTTGCCCATATCTCCTTAAATATGCGTCCTAGAGCGAAAAGGACTTTAATTCGTGACCACCCTCAAAAAATTGAAAAATTCACCCAAAACCTAAAAAAATTGAAATTTTTATATGAAAAACTTCTTTTGCCCATATCTCCTTAAATATGCGTCCTAGAGCGAAAAGGACTTTAATTCGTGACCACCCTCAAAAAATTGAAAAATCCACCCAAAACCTAACAAAATTGAAATTTTTATATGAAAAACTTCTTTTGCCCATATCTCCTAAACTAAGCGTCCTAGAGCGAAAAGGACTTTAATTCGTGACCACCCTCAAAAAATTGAAAAATCCACCCAAAACCTAACAAAATTGAAATTTTTATATGAAAAACTTCTTTTGTCCATATCTCCTTAAATATGCGTCCTAGAGCGAAAAGGACTTCAATTCGTGACCACCCTCAAAAAATTGAAAAATCCACCCAAAACCTAAAAAAATTGAAATTTTTATATGAAAAACTTCTTTTGCCCATATCTCCTTAAATATGCGTCCTAGAGCGAAAAGGACTTTAATTCGTGACCACCCCCAAAAAATTGAAAAATCCACCCAAAACCTAAAAAAATTGAAATTTTTATATGAAAAACTTCTTTTGTCCATATCTCCTTAAATATGCGTCCTAGAGCGAAAAGGACTTTAATTCGTGACCACCCCCAAAAAATTTAAAAATCCACCCAAAACCTAAAAAAATTAAAATTTTTATATGAAAAACTTCTTTTGCCCATATCTCCTTAAATATGCGTCCTAGAGCGAAAAGGACTTTAATTCGTGACCACCCCCAAAAAGTTGAAAAATCCACCCAAAACCTAAAAAAATTGAAATTTTTATATGAAAAACTTCTTTTGCCCATATCTCCTTAAATATGCGTCCTAGAGCGAAAAGGACTTTAATTCGTGACCACCCCCAAAAAATTGAAAAATCCACCCAAAACCTAAAAAAATTGAAATTTTTATATGAAAAACTTCTTTTGCCCATATCTCCTTAAATATGCGTCTTAGAGCGAAAAGGACTTTAATTCGTGACCACCCCCAAAAAATTTAAAAATCCACCCAAAACCTAAAAAAATTGAAATTTTTATGTGAAAAACTTCTTTTGCCCATATCTCCTTAAATATGCGTCCTAGAGCGAAAAGGACTTTAATTCGTGACCACCCCCAAAAAATTTAAAAATCCACCCAAAACCTAAAAAAATTGAAATTTTTATATGAAAAACTTCTTTTGCCCATATCTCCTTAAATATGCGTCCTAGAGCGAAAAGGACTTTAATTCGTGACCACCCCCAAAAAATTTAAAAATCCACCCAAAACCTAAAAAAATTGAAATTTTTATGTGAAAAACTTCTTTTGCCCATATCTCCTTAAATATGCGTCCTAGAGCGAAAAGGACTTTAATTCGTGACCACACCCAAAAAATTTAAAAATCGACACAAAACCTAAAAAAATTGAAATTTTTATATGAAAAACTTCTTTTGCCCATATCTCCTAAACTAAGCGTCCTAGAGCGAAAAGGACTTTAATTCGTGACCACCCTCAAAAAATTGAAAAATCCACCCAAAACCTAACAAAATTGAAATTTTTATATGAAAAACTTCTTTTGCCCATATCTCCTTAAATATGCGTCCTAGAGCGAAAAGGACTTTAATTCGTGACCACCCTCAAAAAATTTAAAAATCCACACAAAACCTAACAAAATTGAAATTTTTATATGAAAAACTTCTTTTGCCCATATCTCCTAAACTAAGCGTCCTAGAGCGAAAAGGACTTTAATTCGTGCCCACCCTCAAAAAATTGAAAAATCCACCCAAAACCTAAAAAAATTGAAATTTTTATATGAAAAACTTCTTTTGCCCATATCTCCTTAAATATGCGTCCTAGAGCGAAAAGGACTTTAATTCGTGACCACCCTCAAAAAATTGAAAAATCCACCCAAAACCTAACAAAATTGAAATTTTTATATGAAAAACTTCTTTTGCCCATATCTCCTAAACTAAGCGTCCTAGAGCGAAAAGGACTTTAATTCGTGACCACCCTCAAAAAATTGAAAAATCCACCCAAAACCTAACAAAATTGAAATTTTTATATGAAAAACTTCTTTTGCCCATATCTCCTAAACTAAGCGTCCTAGAGCGAAAAGGACTTTAATTCGTGACCACCCTCAAAAAATTTAAAAATCCACCCAAAACCTAAAAAAATTAAAATTTTTATATGAAAAACTTCTTTTGCCCATATCTCCTAAACTAAGCGTCCTAGAGCGAAAAGGACTTTAATTCGTGACCACCCCCAAAAAGTTGAAAAATCCACCCAAAACCTAAAAAAATTGAAATTTTTATATGAAAAACTTCTTTTGCCCATATCTCCTTAAATATGCGTCCTAGAGCGAAAAGGACTTTAATTCGTGACCACCCCCAAAAAGTTGAAAAATCCACCCAAAACCTAAAAAAATTGAAATTTTTATATGAAAAACTTCTTTTGCCCATATCTCCTTAAATATGAGTCCTAGAGCGAAAAGGACTTTAATTCGTGACCACCCCCAAAAAATTTAAAAATCCACCCAAAACCTAAAAAAATTAAAATTTTTATATGAAAAACTTCTTTTGCCCATATCTCCTTAAATATGCGTCCTAGAGCGAAAAGGACTTTAATTCGTGACCACCCTCAAAAAATTGAAAAATCCACCCAAAACCTAACAAAATTGAAATTTTTATATGAAAAACTTCTTTTGCCCATATCTCCTAAACTAAGCGTCCTAGAGCGAAAAGGACTTTAATTCGTGACCACCCTCAAAAAATTGAAAAATCCACCCAAAACCTAACAAAATTGAAATTTTTATATGAAAAACTTCTTTTGCCCATATCTCCTAAACTAAGCGTCCTAGAGCGAAAAGGACTTTAATTCGTGACCACCCTCAAAAAATTGAAAAATCCACCCAAAACCTAAAAAAATTGAAATTTTTATATGAAAAACTTCTTTTGCCCATATCTCCTTAAATATGCGTCCTAGAGCGAAAAGGACTTTAATTCGTGACCACCCTCAAAAAATTGAAAAATCCACCCAAAACCTAAAAAAATTGAAATTTTTATATGAAAAACTTCTTTTGCCCATATCTCCTTAAATATGCGTCCTAGAGTGAAAAGGACTTTAATTCGTGACCACCCTCAAAAAATTGAAAAATCCACCCAAAACCTAACAAAATTGAAATTTTTATATGAAAAACTTCTTTTGCCCATATCTCCTAAACTAAGCGTCCTAGAGCGAAAAGGACTTTAATTCGTGACCACCCTCAAAAAATTGAAAAATCCACCCAAAACCTAACAAAATTGAAATTTTTATATGAAAAACTTCTTTTGTCCATATCTCCTTAAATATGCGTCCTAGAGCGAAAAGGACTTCAATTCGTGACCACCCTCAAAAAATTGAAAAATCCACCCAAAACCTAAAAAAATTGAAATTTTTATATGAAAAACTTCTTTTGCCCATATCTCCTTAGATATGCGTCCTAGAGCGAAAAGGACTTTAATTCGTGACCACCCCCAAAAAATTGAAAAATCCACCCAAAACCTAAAAAAATTGAAATTTTTATATGAAAAACTTCTTTTGCCCATATCTCCTTAGATATGCGTCCTAGAGCGAAAAGGACTTTAATTCGTGACCACCCCCAAAAAATTGAAAAATCCACCCAAAACCTAAAAAAATTGAAATTTTTATATGGAAAACTTCTTTTGCCCATATCTCCTTAAATATGCGTCCTAGAGCGAAAGGACTTTAATTCGTGACCACCCCCAAAAAGTTGAAAAATCCACCCAAAACCTAAAAAAATTGAAATTTTTATATGAAAAACTTCTTTTGCCCATATCTCCTTAAATATGCGTCCTAGAGCGAAAAGGACTTTAATTCGTGACCACCCTCAAAAAATTGAAAAATCCACCCAAAACCTAAAAAAATTGAAATTTTTATATGAAAAACTTCTTTTGCCCATATCTCCTAAAATATGAGTCCTAGAGCGAAAAGGACTTTAATTCGTGACCACCCTCAAAAAATTGAAAAATCCACCCAAAACCTAACAAAATTGAAATTTTTATATGAAAAACTTCTTTTGCCCATATCTCCTAAACTAAGCGTCCTAGAGCGAAAAGGACTTTAATTCGTGACCACCCTCAAAAAATTGAAAAATCCACCCAAAACCTAACAAAATTGAAATTTTTATATGAAAAACTTCTTTTGCCCATATCTCCTAAACTAAGCGTCCTAGAGCGAAAAGGACTTTAATTCGTGACCACCCCCAAAAAATTTAAAAATCCACCCAAAACCTAAAAAAATTGAAATTTTTATATGAAAAACTTCTTTTGCCCATATCTCCTTAAATATGCGTCCTAGAGCGAAAAGGACTTTAATTCGTGACCACCCCCAAAAAATTGAAAAATCCACCCAAAACCTAAAAAAATTGAAATTTTTATATGAAAAACTTCTTTTGCCCATATCTCCTTAAATATGCGTCCTAGAGCGAAAAGGACTTTAATTCGTGACCACCCTCAAAAAATTGAAAAATCCACCCAAAACCTAACAAAATTGAAATTTTTATATGAAAAACTTCTTTTGCCCATATCTCCTAAACTAAGCGTCCTAGAGCGAAAAGGACTTTAATTCGTGACCACCCTCAAAAAATTTAAAAATCGACCCAAAACCTAAAAAAATTGAAATTTTTATATGAAAAACTTCTTTTGCCCATATCTCCTTAAATATGCGTCCTAGAGCGAAAAGGACTTTAATTCGTGACCACCCCCAAAAAATTTAAAAATCCACCCAAAACCTAAAAAAATTGAAATTTTTATATGAAAAACTTCTTTTGTCCATATCTCCTTAAATATGCGTCCTAGAGCGAAAAGGACTTTAATTCGTGACCACCCCCAAAAAATTTTAAAATCCACCCAAAACCTAAAAAAATTAAAATTTTTATATGAAAAACTTCTTTTGCCCATATCTCCTTAAATATGCGTCCTAGAGCGAAAAGGACTTTAATTCGTGACCACCCCCAAAAAGTTGAAAAATCCACCCAAAACCTAAAAAAATTGAAATTTTTATATGAAAAACTTCTTTTGCCATATCTCCTTAAATATGCGTCCTAGAGCGAAAAGGCCTTTAATTCGTGACCACCCCCAAAAAGTTAAAAAATCCACCCAAAACCTAAAAAAATTGAAATTTTTATATGAAAAACTTCTTTTGCCCATATCTCCTTAAATATGAGTCCTAGAGCGAAAAGGACTTTAAAAAATTGAAATTTTTATATGAAAAACTTCTTTTGCCATATCTCCTTAAATATGCGTCCTAGAGCGAAAAGGACTTTAATTCGTGACCACCCTCAAAAAATTGAAAAATCCACCCAAAACCTAACAAAATTGAAATTTTTATATGAAAAACTTCTTTTGCCCATATCTCCTAAACTAAGCGTCCTAGAGCGAAAAGGACTTTAATTCGTGACCACCCTCAAAAAATTGAAAAATCCACCCAAAACCTAACAAAATTGAAATTTTTATATGAAAAACTTCTTTTGCCCATATCTCCTTAAATATGCGTCCTAGAGCGAAAAGGACTTTAATTCGTGACCACCCCCAAAAAATTTAAAAATCCACCCAAAACCTAAAAAAATTGAAATTTTTATATGAAAAACTTCTTTTGCCCATATCTCCTTAAATATGCGTCCTAGAGCGAAAAGGACTTTAATTCGTGACCACCCCCAAAAAGTTGAAAAATCCACCCAAAACCTAAAAAAATTAAAATTTTTATATGAAAAACTTCTTTTGCCCATATCTCCTTAAATATGCGTCCTAGAGCGAAAAGGACTTTAATTCGTGACCACCCCCAAAAAGTTGAAAAATCCACCCAAAACCTAAAAAAAATTGAAATTTTTATATGAAAAACTTCTTTTGCCCATATCTCCTTAAATATGCGTCCTAGAGCGAAAAGGACTTTAATTCGTGACCACCCCCAAAAAGTTGAAAAATCCACCCAAAACCTAAAAAAATTGAAATTTTTATATGAAAAACTTCCCAAAACCTAACAAAATTGAAATTTTTATATGAAAAACTTCTTTTGCCCATATCTCCTAAACTAAGCGTCCTAGAGCGAAAAGGACTTTAATTCGTGACCACCCTCAAAAAATTGAAAAATCCACCCAAAACCTAAAAAAATTAAAATTTTTATATGAAAAACTTCTTTTGCCCATATCTCCTTAAATATGCGTCCTAGAGCGAAAAGGACTTTAATTCGTGACCACCCTCAAAAAATTGAAAAATCCACCCAAAACCTAAAAAAATTGAAATTTTTATATGAAAAACTTCTTTTGCCCATATCTCCTAAACAAAGCGTCCTAGAGCGAAAAGGACTTTAATTCGTGACCACCCTCAAAAAATTGAAAAATCCACCCAAAACCTAACAAAATTGAAATTTTTATATGAAAAACTTCTTTTGCCCATATCTCCTAAACTAAGCGTCCTAGAGCGAAAAGGACTTTAATTCGTGACCACCCTCAAAAAATTGAAAAATCCACCCAAAACCTAAAAAAATTAAAATTTTTATATGAAAAACTTCTTTTGCCCATATCTCCTTAAATATGCGTCCTAGAGCCAAAAGGACTTTAATTCGTGACCACCCTCAAAAAATTGAAAAATCCACCCAAAACCTAAAAAAATTGAAATTTTTATATGAAAAACTTCTTTTGCCCATATCTCCTAAACTAAGCGTCCTAGAGCGAAAAGGACTTTAATTCGTGACCACCCTCAAAAAATTGAAAAATCCACCCAAAACCTAACAAAATTGAAATTTTTATATGAAAAACTTCTTTTGCCCATATCTCCTTAAATATGCGTCCTAGAGCGAAAAGGACTTTAATTCGTGACCACCCTCAAAAAATTTAAAAATCCACCCAAAACCTAACAAAATTGAAATTTTTATATGAAAAACTTCTTTTGCCCATATCTCCTAAACTAAGCGTCCTAGAGCGAAAAGGACTTTAATTCGTGACCACCCTCAAAAAATTGAAAAATCCACCCAAAACCTAAAAAAATTGAAATTTTTATATGAAAAACTTCTTTTGCCCATATCTCCTTAAATATGCGTCCTAGAGCGAAAAGGACTTTAATTCGTGACCACCCTCAAAAAATTGAAAAATCCACCCAAAACCTAAAAAAATTGAAATTTTTATATGAAAAACTTCTTTTGCCCATATCTCCTAAACTAAGCGTCCTAGAGCGAAAAGGACTTTAATTCGTGACCACCCTCAAAAAATTGAAAAATCCACCCAAAACCTAAAAAAATTGAAATTTTTATATGAAAAACTTCTTTTGCCCATATCTCCTAAACTAAGCGTCCTAGAGCGAAAAGGACTTTAATTGTGACCACCCTCAAAAAATTGAAAAATCCACCCAAAACCTAACAAAATTAAAATTTTTATATGAAAAACTTCTTTTGCCCATATCTCCTTAAATATGCGTTCTAGAGCCAAAAGGACTTTAATTCGTGACCACCCTCAAAAAATTGAAAAATCCACCCAAAACCTAAAAAAATTGAAATTTTTATATGAAAAACTTCTTTTGCCCATATCTCCTAAACTAAGCGTCCTAGAGCGAAAAGGACTTTAATTCGTGACCACCCTCAAAAAATTGAAAAATCCACCCAAAACCTAACAAAATTGAAATTTTTATATGAAAAACTTCTTTTGCCCATATCTCCTTAAATATGCGTCCTAGAGCGAAAAGGACTTTAATTCGTGACCACCCTCAAATAATTTAAAAATCCACCCAAAACCTAACAAAATTGAAATTTTTATATGAAAAACTTCTTTTGCCCATATCTCCTAAACTAAGCGTCCTAGAGCGAAAAGGACTTTAATTCGTGACCACCCCCAAAAAATTTAAAAATCCACCCAAAACCTAAAAAAATTGAAATTTTTATATGAAAAACTTCTTTTGCCCATATCTCCTTAAATATGCGTCCTAGAGCGAAAAGGACTTTAATTCGTGACCACCCTCAAAAAATTGAAAAATCCACCCAAAACCTAAAAAAATTGAAATTTTTATATGAAAAACTTCTTTTGCCCATATCTCCTAAACTAAGCGTCCTAGAGCGAAAAGGACTTTAATTCGTGACCACCCTCAAAAAATTGAAAAATCCACCCAAAACCTAAAAAAATTAAAATTTTTATATGAAAAACTTCTTTTGCCCATATCTCCTTAAATATGCGTCCTAGAGCGAAAAGGACTTTAATTCGTGACCACCCTCAAAAAATTGAAAAATCCACCCAAAACCTAAAAAAATTGAAATTTTTATATGAAAAACTTCTTCTGCCCATATCTCCTAAACTAAGCGTCCTAGAGCGAAAAGGACTTTAATTCGTGACCACCCTCAAAAAATTGAAAAATCCACCCAAAACCTTACAAAATTGAAATTTTTATATGAAAAACTTCTTTTGCCCATATCTCCTAAACTAAGCGTCCTAGAGCGAAAAGGACTTTAATTCGTGACCACCCTCAAAAAATTGAAAAATCCACCCAAAACCTAAAAAAATTAAAATTTTTATATGAAAAACTTCTTTTGCCCATATCTCCTTAAATATGCGTCCTAGAGCCAAAAGGACTTTAATTCGTGACCACCCTCAAAAAATTGAAAAATCCACCCAAAACCTAAAAAAATTGAAATTTTTATATGAAAAACTTCTTTTGCCCATATCTCCTAAACTAAGCGTCCTAGAGCGAAAAGGACTTTAATTCGTGACCACCCTCAAAAAATTGAAAAATCCACCCAAAACCTAACAAAATTGAAATTTTTATATGAAAAGCTTCTTTTGCCCATATCTCCTTAAATATGCGTCCTAGAGCGAAAAGGACTTTAATTCGTGACCACCCTCAAAAAATTTAAAAATCCACCCAAAACCTAACAAAATTGAAATTTTTATATGAAAAACTTCTTTTGCCCATATCTCCTAAACTAAGCATCCTAGAGCGAAAAGGACTTTAATTCGTGACCACCCTCAAAAAATTGAAAAATCACCCAAAACCTAAAAAAATTGAAATTTTTATATGAAAAACTTCTTTTGCCCATATCTCCTTAAATATGCGTCCTAGAGCGAAAAGGACTTTAATTCGTGACCACCCTCAAAAAATTGAAAAATCCACCCAAAACCTAAAAAAATTGAAATTTTTATATGAAAAACTTCTTTTGCCCATATCTCCTAAACTAAGCGTCCTAGAGCGAAAAGGACTTTAATTCGTGACCACCCTCAAAAAATTGAAAAATCCACCCAAAACCTAAAAAAATTGAAACTTTTATATGAAAAACTTCTTTTGCCCATATCTCCTAAACTAAGCGTCCTAGAGCGAAAAGGACTTTAATTCGTGACCACCCTCAAAAAATTGAAAAATCCACCCAAAACCTAACAAAATTAAAATTTTTATATGAAAAACTTCTTTTGCCCATATCTCCTTAAATATGCGTCCTAGAGCGAAAAGGACTTTAATTCGTGACCACCCCCAAAAAGTTGAAAAATCCACCCAAAACCTAAAAAAATTGAAATTTTTATATGAAAAACTTCTTTTGCCCATATCTCCTTAAATATGCGTCCTAGAGCGAAAAGGACTTTAATTCGTGACCACCCCCAAAAAGTTGAAAAATCCACCCAAAACCTAAAAAAATTGAAATTTTTATATGAAAAACTTCCCAAAACCTAACAAAATTGAAATTTTTATATGAAAAACTTCTTTTGCCCATATCTCCTAAACTAAGCGTCCTAGAGCGAAAAGGACTTTAATTCGTGACCACCCTCAAAAAATTGAAAAATCCACCCAAAACCTAAAAAAATTAAAATTTTTATATGAAAAACTTCTTTTGCCCATATCTCCTTAAATATGCGTCCTAGAGCGAAAAGGACTTTAATTCGTGACCACCCTCAAAAAATTGAAAAATCCACCCAAAACCTAAAAAAATTGAAATTTTTATATGAAAAACTTCTTTTGCCCATATCTCCTAAACTAAGCGTCCTAGAGCGAAAAGGACTTTAATTCGTGACCACCCTCAAAAAATTGAAAAATCCACCCAAAACCTAAAAAAATTTAAATTTTTATATGAAAAACTTCTTTTGCCCATATCTCCTAAACTAAGCGTCCTAGAGCGAAAAGGACTTTAATTCGTGCCCACCCTCAAAAAATTGAAAAATCCACCCAAAACCTAAAAAAATTAAAAATTTTATATGAAAAACTTCTTTTGCCCATATCTCCTTAAATATGCGTCCTAGAGCCAAAAGGACTTTAATTCGTGACCACCCTCAAAAAATTGAAAAATCCACCCAAAACCTAAAAAAATTGAAATTTTTATATGAAAAACTTCTTTTGCCCATATCTCCTAAACTAAGCGTCCTAGAGCGAAAAGGACTTTAATTCGTGACCACCCTCAAAAAATTGAAAAATCCACCCAAAACCTAACAAAATTGAAATTTTTATATGAAAAACTTCTTTTGCCCATATCTCCTTAAATATGCGTCCTAGAGCGAAAAGGACTTTAATTCGTGACCACCCTCAAAAAATTGCAAAATCCACCCAAAACCTAACAAAATTGAAATTTTTATATGAAAAACTTCTTTTGCCCATATCTCCTAAACTAAGCGTCCTAGAGCGAAAAGGACTTTAATTCGTGACCACCCTCAAAAAATTGAAAAATCCACCCAAAACCTAAAAAAATTGAAATTTTTATATGAAAAACTTCTTTTGCCCATATCTCCTTAAATATGCGTCCTAGAGCGAAAAGGACTTTAATTCGTGACCACCCTCAAAAAATTGAAAAATCCACCCAAAACCTAAAAAAATTGAAATTTTTATATGAAAAACTTCTTTTGCCCATATCTCCTAAACTAAGCGTCCTAGAGCGAAAAGGACTTTAATTCGTGACCACCCTCAAAAAATTGAAAAATCCACCCAAAACCTAAAAAAATTGAAATTTTTATATGAAAAACTTCTTTTGCCCATATCTCCTTAAATATGCGTCCTAGAGCGAAAAGGACTTTAATTCGTGACCACCCCCAAAAAATTGAAAAATCCACCCAAAACCTAAAAAAATTGAAATTTTTATATGAAAAACTTCTTTTGTCCATATCTCCTTAAATATGCGTCCTAGAGCGAAAAGGACTTTAATTCGTGACCACCCCCAAAAAATTTAAAAATCCACCCAAAACCTAAAAAAATTGAAATTTTTATATGAAAAACTTCTTTTGCCCATATCTCCTAAACTAAGCGTCCTAGAGCGAAAAGGACTTTAATTCGTGACCACCCTCAAAAAATTGAAAAATCCACCCAAAACCTAAAAAAATTAAAATTTTTATATGAAAAACTTCTTTTGTCCATATCTCCTTAAATATGCGTCCTAGAGCGAAAAGGACTTTAATTCGTGACCACCCCCAAAAAGTTGAAAATCCACCCAAAACCTAAAAAAATTAAAATTTTTATGTGAAAAACTTCTTTTGCCCATATCTCCTTAAATATGCGTCCTAGAGCGAAAAGGACTTTAATTCGTGACCACCCTCAAAAAATTGAAAAATCCACCCAAAACCTAAAAAAATTGAAATTTTTATATGAAAAACTTCTTTTGTCCATATCTCCTTAAATATGCGTCCTAGAGCGAAAAGGACTTTAATTCGTGACCACCCCCAAAAAATTGAAAAATCCACCCAAAACCTAACAAAATTGAAATTTTTATATGAAAAACTTCTTTTGCCCATATCTCCTTAAATATGCGACCTAGAGCGAAAAGGACTTTAATTCGTGACCACCCTCAAAAAATTGAAAAATCCACCCAAAACCTAACAAAATTGAAATTTTTATATGAAAAACTTCTTTTGCCCATATCTCCTTAAATATGCGTCCTATAGCGAAAAGGACTTTAATTCGTGACCACCCTCAAAAAATTGAAAAATCCACCCAAAACCTAACAAAATTGAAATTTTTATATGAAAAACTTCTTTTGCCCATATCTCCTTAAATATGCGTCCTAGAGCGAAAAGGACTTTAATTCGTGACCACCCTCAAAAAATTGAAAAATCCACCCAAAACCTAAAAAAATTAAAATTTTTATATGAAAAACTTCTTTTGCCCATATCTCCTTAAATATGCGTCCTAGAGCGAAAAGGACTTTAATTCATGACCACCCTCAAAAAATTGAAAAATCCACCCAAAACCTAAAAAAATTGAAATTTTTATATGAAAAACTTCTTTTGTCCATATCTCCTTAAATATGCGTCCTAGAGCGAAAAGGACTTTAATTCGTGACCACCCCCAAAAAATTGAAAAATCCACCCAAAACCTAAAAAAATTGAAATTTTTATATGAAAAACTTCTTTTGCCCATATCTCCTAAACTAAGCGTCCTAGAGCGAAAAGGACTTTAATTCGTGACCACCCTCAAAAAATTGAAAAATCCACCCAAAACCTAAAAAAATTGAAATTTTTATATGAAAAACTTCTTTTGCCCATATCTCCTAAACTAAGCGTCCTAGAGCGAAAAGGACTTTAATTCGTGACCACCCTCAAAAAATTGAAAAATCCACCCAAAACCTAAAAAAATTGAAATTTTTATATGAAAAACTTCTTTTGCCCATATCTCCTAAACTAAGCGTCCTAGAGCGAAAAGGACTTTAATTCGTGACCACCCTCAAAAAATTGAAAAATCCACCCAAAACCTAAAAAAATTGAAATTTTTATATGAAAAACTTCTTTTGCCCATATCTCCTAAACTAAGCGTCCTAGAGCGAAAAGGACTTTAATTCGTGACCACCCTCAAAAAATTTAAAAATCCACCCAAAACCTAAAAAAATTGAAATTTTTATATGAAAAACTTCTTTTGTCCATATCTCCTTAAATATGCGTCCTAGAGCGAAAAGGACTTTAATTCGTGACCACCCTCAAAAAATTGAAAAATCCACCCAAAACCTAAAAAAATTGAAATTTTTATATGAAAAACTTCTTTTGCCCATATCTCCTAAACTAAGCGTCCTAGAGCGAAAAGGACTTTAATTCGTGACCACCCTCAAAAAATTGAAAAATCCACCCAAAACCTAACAAAATTGAAATTTTTATATGAAAAACTTCTTTTGCCCATATCTCCTAAACTAAGCGTCCTAGAGCGAAAAGGACTTTAATTCGTGACCACCCTCAAAAAATTGAAAAATCCACCCAAAACCTAAAAAAATTGAAATTTTTATATGAAAAACTTCTTTTGCCCATATCTCCTTAAATATGCGTCCTAGAGCGAAAAGGACTTTAATTCGTGACCACCCTCAAAAAATTGAAAAATCCACCCAAAACCTAACAAAATTGAAATTTTTATATGAAAAACATATCTCCTAAACTAAGCGTCCTAGAGCGAAAAGGACTTTAATTCGTGACCACCCCCAAAAAATTGAAAAATCCACCCAAAACCTAAAAAAATTAAAATTTTTATATGAAAAACTTCTTTTGTCCATATCTCCTTAAATATGCGTCCTAGAGCGAAAAGGACTTTAATTCGTGACCACCCCCAAAAAATTTAAAAATCCACCCAAAACCTAAAAAAATTGAAATTTTTATGTGAAAAACTTCTTTTGCCCATATCTCCTTAAATATGCGTCCTAGAGCGAAAAGGACTTTAATTCGTGACCACCCTCAAAAAATTGAAAAATCCACCCAAAACCTAACAAAATTGAAATTTTTATATGAAAAACTTCTTTTGCCCATATCTCCTAAACTAAGCGTCCTAGAGCGAAAAGGACTTTAATTCGTGACCACCCTCAAAAAATTGAAAAATCCACCCAAAACCTAAAAAAATTGAAACTTTTATATGAAAAACTTCTTTTTCCCATATCTCCTAAAATAAGCGTCCTAGAGCGAAAAGGACTTTAATTCGTGACCACCCTCAAAAAATTGAAAAATCCACCCAAAACCTAAAAAAATTAAAATTTTTATATGAAAAACTTCTTTTGCCCATATCTCCTTAAATATGCGTTCTAGAGCGAAAAGGACTTTAATTCGTGACCACCCTCAAAAAATTGAAAAATCCACCCAAAACCTAACAAAATTGAAATTTTTATATGAAAAACTTCTTTTGTCCATATCTCCTTAAATATGCGTCCTAGAGCGAAAAGGACTTTAATTCGTGACCACCCTCAAAAAATTGAAAAATCCACCCAAAACCTAACAAAATTGAAATTTTTATATGAAAAACTTCTTTTGCCCATATCTCCTTAAATATGCGTCCTAGAGCGAAAAGGACTTTAATTCGTGACCACCCTCAAAAAATTGAAAAATCCACCCAAAACCTAAAAAAATTGAAATTTTTATATGAAAAACTTCTTTTGCCCATATCTCCTAAACTAAGCGTCCTAGAGCGAAAAGGACTTTAGTTCGTGACCACCCTCAAAAAATTGAAAAATCCACCCAAAACCTAAAAAAATTGAAATTTTTATATGAAAAACTTCTTTTGCCCATATCTCCTAAACTAAGCGTCCTAGAGCGAAAAGGACTTTAATTCGTGACCACCCTCAAAAAATTGAAAAATCCACCCAAAACCTAAAAAAATTGAAATTTTTATGTGAAAAACTTCTTTTGCCCATATCTCCTTAAATATGCGTCCTAGAGCGAAAAGGACTTTAATTCGTGACCACCCTCAAAAAATTGAAAAATCCACCCAAAACCTAACAAAATTGAAATTTTTATATGAAAAACTTCTTTTGCCCATATCTCCTAAACTAAGCGTCCTAGAGCGAAAAGGACTTTAATTCGTGACCACCCTCAAAAAATTGAAAAATCCACCCAAAACCTAACAAAATTGAAATTTTTATATGAAAAACTTCTTTTGTCCATATCTCCTTAAATATGCGTCCTAGAGCGAAAAGGACTTTAATTCGTGACCACCCCCAAAAAATTTAAAAATCCACCCAAAACCTAAAAAAATTGAAATTTTTATATGAAAAACTTCTTTTGCCCATATCTCCTTAAATATGAGTCCTAGAGCGAAAAGGACTTTAATTCGTGACCACCCTCAAAAAATTGAAAAATCCACCCAAAACCTAAAAAAATTGAAATTTTTATATGAAAAACTTCTTTTGCCCATATCTCCTAAACTAAGCGTCCTAGAGCGAAAAGGACTTTAATTCGTGACCACCCTCAAAAAATTGAAAAATCCACCCAAAACCTAAAAAAATTGAAATTTTTATATGAAAAACTTCTTTTGCCCATATCTCCTTAAATATGCGTCCTAGAGCGAAAAGGACTTTTATTCGTGACCACCCCCAAAAAGTTGAAAAATCCACCCAAAACCTAAAAAAATTGAAATTTTTATATGAAAAACTTCTTTTGCCCATATCTCCTTAAATATGCGTCCTAGAGCGAAAAGGACTTTAATTCGTGACCACCCTCAAAAAATTGAAAAATCCACCCAAAACCTAAAAAAATTGAAATTTTTATATGAAAAACTTCTTTTGTCCATATCTCCTTAAATATGCGTCCTAGAGCGAAAAGGACTTTAATTCGTGACCACCCCCAAAAAATTGAAAAATCCACCCAAAACCTAAAAAAATTGAAATTTTTATATGAAAAACTTCTTTTGTCCATATCTCCTTAAATATGCGTCCTAGAGCGAAAAGGACTTTAATTCGTGACCACCCCCAAAAAATTTAAAAATCCACCCAAAACCTAAAAAAATTGAAATTTTTATATGAAAAACTTCTTTTGCCCATATCTCCCTAAATATGCGTCCTAGAGCGAAAAGGACTTTAATTCGTGACCACCCTCAAAAAATTTAAAAATCCACCCAAAACCTAAAAAAATTGAAATTTTTATATGAAAAACTTCTTTTGCCCATATCTCCTTAAATATGCGTCCTAGAGCGAAAAGGACTTTAATTCGTGACCACCCCCAAAAAATTTAAAAATCCACCCAAAACCTAAAAAAATTGAAATTTTTATATGAAAAACTTCTTTTGCCCATATCTCCTTAAATATGAGTCCTAGAGCGAAAAGGACTTTAATTCGTGACCACCCTCAAAAAATTGAAAAATCCACCCAAAACCTAAAAAAATTGAAATTTTTATATGAAAAACTTCTTTTGCCCATATCTCCTTAAATATGCGTCCTAGAGCGAAAAGGACTTTAATTCGTGACCACCCCCAAAAAATTGAAAAATCCACCCAAAACCTAAAAAAATTGAAATTTTTATATGAAAAACTTCTTTTGCCCATATCTCCTTAAATATGCGTCCTAGAGCGAAAAGGACTTTAATTCGTGACCACCCTCAAAAAATTGAAAAATCCACCCAAAACCTAACAAAATTGAAATTTTTATATGAAAAACTTCTTTTGCCCATATCTCCTTAAATATGAGTCCTAGAGCGAAAAGGACTTTAATTCGTGACCACCCTCAAAAAATTGAAAAATCCACCCAAAACCTAAAAAAATTGAAATTTTTATATGAAAAACTTCTTTTGCCCATATCTCCTTAAATATGCGTCCTAGAGCGAAAAGGACTTTAATTCGTGACCACCCCCAAAAAATTGAAAAATCCACCCAAAACCTAAAAAAATTGAAATTTTTATATGAAAAACTTCTTTTGCCCATATCTCCTTAAATATGCGTCCTAGAGCGAAAAGGACTTTAATTCGTGACCACCCTCAAAAAATTGAAAAATCCACCCAAAACCTAACAAAATTGAAATTTTTATATGAAAAACTTCTTTTGCCCATATCTCCTAAACTAAGCGTCCTAGAGCGAAAAGGACTTTAATTCGTGACCACCCTCAAAAAATTGAAAAATCCACCCAAAACCTAAAAAAATTGAAATTTTTATATGAAAAACTTCTTTTGCCCATATCTCCTAAACTAAGCGTCCTAGAGCGAAAAGGACTTTAATTCGTGACCACCCTCAAAAAATTGAAAAATCCACCCAAAACCTAACAAAATTGAAATTTTTATATGAAAAACTTCTTTTGTCCATATCTCCTTAAATATGCGTCCTAGAGCGAAAAGGACTTTAATTCGTGACCACCCCCAAAAAATTTAAAAATCCACCCAAAACCTAAAAAAATTGAAATTTTTATATGAAAAACTTCTTTTGCCCATATCTCCTTAAATATGCGTCCTAGAGCGAAAAGGACTTTAATTCGTGACCACCCCCAAAAAATTTAAAAATCCACCCAAAACCTAAAAAAATTGAAATTTTTATATGAAAAACTTCTTTTGCCCATATCTCCTTAAATATGCGTCCTAGAGCGAAAAGGACTTTAATTCGTGACCACCCTCAAAAAATTGAAAAATCCACCCAAAACCTAACAAAATTGAAATTTTTATATGAAAAACTTCTTTTGCCCATATCTCCTTAAATATGCGTCCTAGAGCGAAAAGGACTTTAATTCGTGACCACCCCCAAAAAATTTAAAAATCCACCCAAAACCTAAAAAAATTGAAATTTTTATATGAAAAACTTCTTTTGCCCATATCTCCTTAAATATGCGTCCTAGAGCGAAATGGACTTTAATTCGTGACCACACCCAAAAAATTGAAAAATCCACCCAAAACCTAAAAAAATTGAAATTTTTATATGAAAAACTTCTTTTGCCCATATCTCCTAAACTAAGCGTCCTAGAGCGAAAAGGACTTTAATTCGTGACCACCCTCAAAAAATTGAAAAATCCACCCAAAACCTAACAAAATTGAAATTTTTATATGAAAAACTTCTTTTGTCCATATCTCCTTAAATATGCGTCCTAGAGCGAAAAGGACTTTAATTCGTGACCACCCCCAAAAAATTTAAAAATCCACCCAAAACCTAAAAAAATTGAAATTTTTATATGAAAAACTTCTTTTGTCCATATCTCCTTAAATATGCGTCCTAGAGCGAAAAGGACTTTAATTCGTGACCACCCCCAAAAAATTTAAAAATCCACCCAAAACGTAACAAAATTGAAATTTTTATATGAAAAACTTCTTTTGCCCATATCTCCTTAAATATGCGTCCTAGAGCGAAAAGGACTTTAATTCGTGACCACCCCCAAAAAATTTAAAAATCCACCCAAAACCTAAAAAAATTGAAATTTTTATGTGAAAAACTTCTTTTGCCCATATCTCCTTAAATATGCGTCCTAGAGCGAAAAGGACTTTAATTCGTGACCACCCCCAAAAAATTGAAAAATCCACCCAAAACCTAAAAAAATTGAAATTTTTATATGAAAAACTTCATTTGTCCATATCTCCTTAAATATGCGTACTAGAGCGAAAAGGACTTTAATTCGTGACCACCCCCAAAAAATTTAAAAATCCACCCAAAACCTAAAAAAATTGAAATTTTTATATGAAAAACTTCTTTTGCCCATATCTCCTTAAATATGCGTCCTAGAGCGAAAAGGACTTTAATTCGTGACCACCCTCAAAAAATTGAAAAATCCACCCAAAACTTAAAAAAATTGAAATTTTTATATGAAAAACTTCTTTTGCCCATATCTCCTTAAATATGCGTCCTAGAGCGAAAAGGACTTTAATTCGTGACCACCCCCAAAAAAATCCACCCAAAACCTAAAAAAATTGAAATTTGTATATGAAAAACTTCTTTTGCCCATATCTCCTTAAATATGCGTCCTAGAGCGAAAAGGACTTTAATTCGTGACCACCCCCAAAAAATTGGGTGGGTGGATTTTTCAATTTTTTGGGGGTGGTCACGAATTAAAGTCCTTTTCGCTCTAGGACGCATATTTAAGGAGATATGGACAAAAGAAGTTTTTCATATAAAAATTTCAATTTTGTTAGGTTTTGGGTGGATTTTTCAATTTTTTGGGGGTGGTCACGAATTAAAGTCCTTTTCGCTCTAGGACGCATATTTAAGGAGATATGGGCAAAAGAAGTTTTTCATATAAACATTTTAATTTTTTTAGGTTTTGGGTGGATTTTTAAATTTTTTGAGGGTGGTCACGAATTAAAGTCCTTTTCGCTCTAGGACGCTTAGTTTAGGAGATATGGACAAAAGAAGTTTTTCATATAAAAATTTCAATTTTTTTAGGTTTTGGGTGGATTTTTCAATTTTTTGAGGGTGGTCACGAATTAAAGTCCTTTTCGCTCTAGGACGCATATTTAAGGAGATATGGGCAAAAGAAGTTTTTCATATAAAAATTTTAATTTTTTTAGGTTTTGGGTGGATTTTTCAATTTTTTGAGGGTGGTCACGAATTAAAGTCCTTTTCGCTCTAGGACGCATATTTAAGGAGATATGGGCAAAAGAAGTTTTTCACATAAAAATTTCAATTTTTTTAAGTTTTGCGTGGATTTTTCAATTTTTTGAGGGTGGTCACGAATTAAAGTCCTTTTCGCTCTAGGACGCATATTTAAGGAGATATGGGCAAAAGAAGTTTTTCATATAAAAATTTTAATTTTTTTAGGTTTTGGGTGGATTTTTCAATTTTTTGAGGGTGGTCACGAATTAAAGTCCTTTTCGCTCTAGGACGCTTAGTTTAGGAGATATGGGCAAAAGAAGTTTTTCATATAAAAATTTCAATTTTGTTAGGTTTTGGGTGGATTTTTCAATTTTTTGAGGGTGGTCACGAATTAAAGTCCTTTTCGCTCTAGGACGCATATTTAAGGAGATATGGGCAAAAGAAGTTTTTCACATAAAAATTTCAATTTTTTTAGGTTTTGGGTGGATTTTTAAATTTTTTGAGGGTGGTCACGAATTAAAGTCCTTTTCGCTCTAGGACGCATATTTAAGGAGATATGGGCAAAAGAAGTTTTTCATATAAAAATTTCAATTTTTTTAGGTTTTGGGTGGATTTTTCAATTTTTTGAGGGTGGTCACGAATTAAAGTCCTTTTCGCTCTAGGACGCTTAGTTTAGGAGATATGGGCAAAAGAAGTTTTTCATATAAAAATTTCAATTTTTTTAGGTTTTGGGTGGATTTTTCAATTTTTTGAGGGTGGTCACGAATTAAAGTCCTTTTCGCTCTAGGACGCATATTTAAGGAGATATGGGCAAAAGAAGTTTTTCATATAAAAATTTCAATTTTTTTAAGTTTTGGGTGGATTTTTCAATTTTTTGGGGGTGGTCACGAATTAAAGTCCTTTTCGCTCTAGGACTCATATTTAAGGAGATATGGGCAAAAGAAGTTTTTCATATAAAAATTTCAATTTTTTTAGGTTTTGTGTCGATTTTTAAATTTTTTGGGGGTGGTCACGAATTAAAGTCCTTTTCGCTCTAGGACGCATATTTAAGGAGATATGGGCAAAAGAAGTTTTTCATATAAAAATTTCAATTTTTTTAGGTTTTGGGTGGATTTTTCAACTTTTTGGGGGTGGTCACGAATTAAAGTCCTTTTCGCTCTAGGACGCATATTTAAGGAGATATGGGCAAAGGAGTTTTTCATATAAAAATTTTAATTTTTTTAGGTTTTGGGTGGATTTTTCAATTTTTTGAGGGTGGTCACGAATTAAAGTCCTTTTCGCTCTAGGACGCTTAGTTTAGGAGATATGGGCAAAAGAAGTTTTTCATATAAAAATTTCAATTTTGTTAGGTTTTGGGTGGATTTTTCAATTTTTTGAGGGTGGTCACGAATTAAAGTCCTTTTCGCTCTAGGACGCTTAGTTTAGGAGATATGGGCAAAAGAAGTTTTTCATATAAAAATTTCAATTTTTTTAGGTTTTGGGTGGATTTTTCAATTTTTTGGGGGTGGTCACGAATTAAAGTCCTTTTCGCTCTAGGACGCATATTTAAGGAGATATGGGCAAAAGAAGTTTTTCATATAAACATTTTAATTTTTTTAGGTTTTGGGTGGATTTTTAAATTTTTTGAGGGTGGTCACGAATTAAAGTCCTTTTCGCTCTAGGACGCATATTTAAGGAGATATGGACAAAAGAAGTTTTTCATATAAAAATTTCAATTTTGTTAGGTTTTGGGTGGATTTTTCAATTTTTTGGGGGTGGTCACGAATTAAAGTCCTTTTCGCTCTAGGACGCTTAGTTTAGGAGATATGGACAAAAGAAGTTTTTCATATAAAAATTTCAATTTTTTTAGGTTTTGGGTGGATTTTTCAATTTTTTGAGGGTGGTCACGAATTAAAGTCCTTTTCGCTCTAGGACGCATATTTAAGGAGATATGGGCAAAAGAAGTTTTTCATATAAAAATTTTAATTTTTTTAGGTTTTGGGTGGATTTTTCAATTTTTTGAGGGTGGTCACGAATTAAAGTCCTTTTCGCTCTAGGACGCATATTTAAGGAGATATGGGCAAAAGAAGTTTTTCACATAAAAATTTCAATTTTTTTAAGTTTTGGGTGGATTTTTCAATTTTTTGAGGGTGGTCACGAATTAAAGTCCTTTTCGCTCTAGGACGCATATTTAAGGAGATATGGGCAAAAGAAGTTTTTCATATAAAAATTTTAATTTTTTTAGGTTTTGGGTGGATTTTTCAATTTTTTGAGGGTGGTCACGAATTAAAGTCCTTTTCGCTCTAGGACGCTTAGTTTAGGAGATATGGGCAAAAGAAGTTTTTCATATTAAAATTTCAATTTTGTTAGGTTTTGGGTGGATTTTTCAATTTTTTGAGGGTGGTCACGAATTAAAGTCCTTTTCGCTCTAGGACGCATATTTAAGGAGATATGGGCAAAAGAAGTTTTTCACATAAAAATTTCAATTTTTTTAGGTTTTGGGTGGATTTTTAAATTTTTTGAGGGTGGTCACGAATTAAAGTCCTTTTCGCTCTAGGACGCATATTTAAGGAGATATGGGCAAAAGAAGTTTTTCATATAAAAATTTCAATTTTTTTAGGTTTTGGGTGGATTTTTCAATTTTTTGAGGGTGGTCACGAATTAAAGTCCTTTTCGCTCTAGGACGCTTAGTTTAGGAGATATGGGCAAAAGAAGTTTTTCATATAAAAATTTCAATTTTTTTAGGTTTTGGGTGGATTTTTCAATTTTTTGAGGGTGGTCACGAATTAAAGTCCTTTTCGCTCTAGGACGCATATTTAAGGAGATATGGGCAAAAGAAGTTTTTCATATAAAAATTTTAATTTTTTTATAGGTTTTGGGTGGATTTTTCAATTTTTTGGGGGTGGTCACGAATTAAAGTCCTTTTCGCTCTAGGACTCATATTTAAGGAGATATGGGCAAAAGAAGTTTTTCATATAAAAATTTCAATTTTTTTAGGTTTTGTGTCGATTTTTAAATTTTTTGGGGGTGGTCACGAATTAAAGTCCTTTTCGCTCTAGGACGCATATTTAAGGAGATATGGGCAAAAGAAGTTTTTCATATAAAAATTTCAATTTTTTTAGGTTTTGGGTGGATTTTTCAACTTTTTGGGGGTGGTCACGAATTAAAGTCCTTTTCGCTCTAGGACGCATATTTAAGGAGATATGGGCAAAGGAGTTTTTCATATAAAAATTTTAATTTTTTTAGGTTTTGGGTGGATTTTTAAATTTTTTGAGGGTGGTCACGAATTAAAGTCCTTTTCGCTCTAGGACGCTTAGTTTAGGAGATATGGGCAAAAGAAGTTTTTCATATAAAAATTTCAATTTTGTTAGGTTTTGGGTGGATTTTTCAATTTTTTGAGGGTGGTCACGAATTAAAGTCCTTTTCGCTCTAGGACGCATATTTAAGGAGATATGGGCAAAAGAAGTTTTTCATATAAAAATTTCAATTTTTTTAGGTTTTGGGTGGATTTTTAAATTTTTTGGGGGTGGTCACGAATTAAAGTCCTTTTCGCTCTAGGACGCATATTTAAGGAGATATGGGCAAAAGAAGTTTTTCATATAAAAATTTCAATTTTTTTAGGTTTTGGGTGGATTTTTCAATTTTTTGAGGGTGGTCACAAATTAAAGTCCTTTTCGCTCTAGGACGCTTAGTTTAGGAGATATGGGCAAAAGAAGTTTTTCATATAAAAATTTCAATTTTGTTAGGTTTTGGGTGGATTTTTCAATTTTTTGAGGGTGGTCACGAATTAAAGTCCTTTTCGCTCTAGGACGCATATTTAAGGAGATATGGACAAAAGAAGTTTTTCATATAAAAATTTCAATTTTTTTAGGTTTTGGGTGGATTTTTAAATTTTTTGGGGGTGGTCACGAATTAAAGTCCTTTTCGCTCTAGGACGCATATTTAAGGAGATATGGACAAAAGAAGTTTTTCATATAAAAATTTCAATTTTGTTAGGTTTTGGGTGGATTTTTAAATTTTTTGAGGGTGGTCACGAATTAAAGTCCTTTTCGCTCTAGGACGCATATTTAAGGAGATATGGGCAAAAGAAGTTTTTCATATAAAAATTTCAATTTTTTTAGGTTTTGGGTGGATTTTTCAATTTTTTGAGGGTGGTCACGAATTAAAGTCCTTTTCGCTCTAGGACGCTTAGTTTAGGAGATATGGGCAAAAGAAGTTTTTCATATAAAAATTTCAATTTTTTTAGGTTTTGGGTGGATTTTTCAATTTTTTGAGGGTGGTCACGAATTAAAGTCCTTTTCGCTCTAGGACGCATATTTAAGGAGATATGGGCAAAAGAAGTTTTTCATATAAAAATTTCAATTTTTTTAAGTTTTGGGTGGATTTTTCAATTTTTTGGGGGTGGTCACGAATTAAAGTCCTTTTCGCTCTAGGACTCATATTTAAGGAGATATGGGCAAAAGAAGTTTTTCATATAAAAATTTCAATTTTTTTAGGTTTTGTGTCTATTTTTTAATTTTTTGGGGGTGGTCACGAATTAAAGTCCTTTTCGCTCTAGGACGCATATTTAAGGAGATATGGGCAAAAGAAGTTTTTCATATAAAAATTTCAATTTTTTTAGGTTTTGGGTGGATTTTTCAACTTTTTGGGGGTGGTCACGAATTAAAGTCCTTTTCGCTCTAGGACGCATATTTAAGGAGATATGGGCAAAGGAGTTTTTCATATAAAAATTTTAATTTTTTTAGGTTTTGGGTGGATTTTTCAATTTTTTGAGGGTGGTCACGAATTAAAGTCCTTTTCGCTCTAGGACGCTTAGTTTAGGAGATATGGGCAAAAGAAGTTTTTCATATAAAAATTTCAATTTTGTTAGGTTTTGGGTGGATTTTTCAATTTTTTGAGGGTGGTCACGAATTAAAGTCCTTTTCGCTCTAGGACGCTTAGTTTAGGAGATATGGGCAAAAGAAGTTTTTCATATAAAAATTTCAATTTTTTTAGGTTTTGGGTGGATTTTTCAATTTTTTGGGGGTGGTCACGAATTAAAGTCCTTTTCGCTCTAGGACGCATATTTAAGGAGATATGGGCAAAAGAAGTTTTTCATATAAACATTTTAATTTTTTTAGGTTTTGGGTGGATTTTTAAATTTTTTGAGGGTGGTCACGAATTAAAGTCCTTTTCGCTCTAGGACGCATATTTAAGGAGATATGGACAAAAGAAGTTTTTCATATAAAAATTTCAATTTTGTTAGGTTTTGGGTGGATTTTTCAATTTTTTGGGGGTGGTCACGAATTAAAGTCCTTTTCGCTCTAGGACGCTTAGTTTAGGAGATATGGACAAAAGAAGTTTTTCATATAAAAATTTCAATTTTTTTAGGTTTTGGGTGGATTTTTCAATTTTTTGAGGGTGGTCACGAATTAAAGTCCTTTTCGCTCTAGGACGCTTAGTTTAGGAGATATGGGCAAAAGAAGTTTTTCATATAAAAATTTCAATTTTTTTAGGTTTTGGGTGGATTTTTCAATTTTTTGAGGGTGGTCACGAATTAAAGTCCTTTTCGCTCTAGGACGCTTAGTTTAGGAGATATGGGCAAAAGAATTTTTTCATATAAAAATTTCAATTTTGTTAGGTTTTGGGTGGATTTTTCAATTTTTTGGGGGTGGTCACGAATTAAAGTCCTTTTCGCTCTAGGACGCTTAGTTTAGGAGATATGGACAAAAGAAGTTTTTCATATAAAAATTTCAATTTTTTTAGGTTTTGGGTGGATTTTTCAATTTTTTGAGGGTGGTCACGAATTAAAGTCCTTTTCGCTCTAGGACGCATATTTAAGGAGATATGGACAAAAGAAGTTTTTCATATAAAAATTTCAATTTTTTTAGGTTTTGGGTGGATTTTTCAATTTTTTGGGGGTGGTCACGAATTAAAGTCCTTTTCGCTCTAGGACGCATATTTAAGGAGATATGGGCAAAAGAAGTTTTTCACATAAAAATTTCAATTTTTTTAAGTTTTGGGTGGATTTTTCAATTTTTTGAGGGTGGTCACGAATTAAAGTCCTTTTCGCTCTAGGACGCATATTTAAGGAGATATGGGCAAAAGAAGTTTTTCATATAAAAATTTTAATTTTTTTAGGTTTTGGGTGGATTTTTCAATTTTTTGAGGGTGGTCACGAATTAAAGTCCTTTTTGCTCTAGGACGCTTAGTTTAGGAGATATGGGCAAAAGAAGTTTTTCATATAAAAATTTCAATTTTGTTAGGTTTTGGGTGGATTTTTCAATTTTTTGAGGGTGGTCACGAATTAAAGTCCTTTTCGCTCTAGGACGCATATTTAAGGAGATATGGGCAAAAGAAGTTTTTCATATAAAAATTTCAATTTTTTTAGGTTTTGGGTGGATTTTTCAATTTTTTGAGGGTGGTCACGAATTAAAGTCCTTTTCGCTCTAGGACGCTTAGTTTAGGAGATATGGGCAAAAGAAGTTTTTCATATAAAAATTTCAATTTTGTTAGGTTTTGGGTGGATTTTTCAATTTTTTGAGGGTGGTCACGAATTAAAGTCCTTTTCGCTCTAGGACGCATATTTAAGGAGATATGGGCAAAAGAAGTTTTTCATATAAAAATTTCAATTTTTTTAGGTTTTGGGTGGATTTTTCAATTTTTTGAGGGTGGTCACGAATTAAAGTCCTTTTCGCTCTAGGACGCTTAGTTTAGGAGATATGGGCAAAAGAAGTTTTTCATATAAAAATTTCAATTTTTTTAGGTTTTGGGTGGATTTTTCAATTTTTTGAGGGTGGTCACGAATTAAAGTCCTTTTCGCTCTAGGACGCATATTTAAGGAGATATGGGCAAAAGAAGTTTTTCATATAAAAATTTCAATTTTTTTAAGTTGTGGGTGGATTTTTCAATTTTTTGGGGGTGGTCACGAATTAAAGTCCTTTTCGCTCTAGGACTCATATTTAAGGAGATATGGGCAAAAGAAGTTTTTTATATAAAAATTTCAATTTTTTTAGGTTTTGTGTCGATTTTTAAATTTTTTGGGGGTGGTCACGAATTAAAGTCCTTTTCGCTCTAGGACGCATATTTAGAGATATGGGCAAAAGAAGTTTTTCATATAAAAATTTCAATTTTTTTAGGTTTTGGGTGGATTTTTCAACTTTTTGGGGGTGGTCACGAGTTAAAGTCCTTTTCGCTCTAGGACGCATATTTAAGGAGATATGGGCAAAGGAGTTTTTCATATAAAAATTTTAATTTTTTTAGTTTTTGGGTGGATTTTTCAAATTTTTGAGGGTGGTCACGAATTAAAGTCCTTTTCGCTCTAGGACGCTTAGTTTAGGAGATATGGGCAAAAGAGGTTTTTCATATAAAAATTTCAATTTTGTTAGGTTTTGGGTGGATTTTTCAATTTTTTGAGGGTGGTCACGAATTAAAGTCCTTTTCGCTCTAGGACGCATATTTAAGGAGATATGGGCAAAAGAAGTTTTTCATATAAAAATTTCAATTTTTTTAGGTTTTGGGTGGATTTTTAAATTTTTTGGGGGTGGTCACGAATTAAAGTCCTTTTCGCTCTAGGACGCATATTTAAGGAGATATGGGCAAAAGAAGTTTTTCATATAAAAATTTCAATTTTTTTAGGTTTTGGGTGGATTTTTCAATTTTTTGAGGGTGGTCACAAATTAAAGTCCTTTTCGCTCTAGGACGCTTAGTTTAGGAGATATGGGCAAAAGAAGTTTTTCATATAAAAATTTCAATTTTTTAGGTTTTGGGTGGATTTTTCAATTTTTTGAGGGTGGTCACGAATTAAAGTCCTTTTCGCTCTAGGACGCTTAGTTTAGGAGATATGGGCAAAAGAAGTTTTTCATATAAAAATTTCAATTTTGTTAGGTTTTGGGTGGATTTTTCAATTTTTTGAGGGTGGTCACGAATTAAAGTCCTTTTCGCTCTAGGACGCATATTTAAGGAGATATGGGCAAAAGAAGTTTTTCATATAAAAATTTCAATTTTTTTAGGTTTTGGGTGGATTTTTAAATTTTTTGGGGGTGGTCACGAATTAAAGTCCTTTTCGCTCTAGGACGCATATTTAAGGAGATATGGGCAAAAGAAGTTTTTCATATAAAAATTTCAATTTTTTTAGGTTTTGGGTGGATTTTTAAATTTTTTGGAGGTGGTCACGAATTAAAGTCCTTTTCGCTCTAGGACGCATATTTAAGGAGATATGGGCAAAAGAAGTTTTTCATATAAAAATTTCAATTTTTTTAGGTTTTGGGTGGATTTTTCAACTTTTTGGGGGTGGTCACGAATTAAAGTCCTTTTCGCTCTAGGACGCATATTTAAGGAGATATGGGCAAAAGAAGTTTTTCATATAAAAATTTCAATTTTGTTAGGTTTTGGGTGGATTTTTCAATTTTTTGAGGGTGGTCACGAATTAAAGTCCTTTTCGCTCTAGGACGCATATTTAAGGAGATATGGGCAAAAGAAGTTTTTCATATAAAAATTTCAATTTTTTTAGGTTTTGGGTGGATTTTTCAATTTTTTGAGGGTGGTCACGAATTAAAGTCCTTTTCGCTCTAGGACGCTTAGTTTAGGAGATATGGGCAAAAGAAGTTTTTCATATAAAAATTTCAATTTTGTTAGGTTTTGGGTGGATTTTTCAATTTTTTGAGGGTGGTCACGAATTAAAGTCCTTTTCGCTCTAGGACGCATATTTAAGGAGATATGGGCAAAAGAAGTTTTTCATATAAAAATTTCAATTTTTTTAGGTTTTGGGTGGATTTTTCAATTTTTTGAGGGTGGTCACGAATTAAAGTCCTTTTCGCTCTAGGACGCTTAGTTTAGGAGATATGGGCAAAAGAAGTTTTTCATATAAAAATTTCAATTTTTTAAGTTTTGGGTGGATTTTTCAATTTTTTGGGGGTGGTCACGAATTAAAGTCCTTTTCGCTCTAGGACTCATATTTAAGGAGATATGGGCAAAAGAAGTTTTTCATATAAAAATTTCAATTTTTTTAGGTTTTGTGTCGATTTTTAAATTTTTTGGGGGTAGTCACGAATTAAAGTCCTTTTCGCTCTAGGACGCATATTTAAGGAGATATGGGCAAAAGAAGTTTTTCATATAAAAATTTCAATTTTTTTAGGTTTTGGGTGGATTTTTCAACTTTTTGGGGGTGGTCACGAATTAAAGTCCTTTTCGCTCTAGGACGCATATTTAAGGAGATATGGGTAAAAGAAATTTTTCATATAAAAATTTTAATTTTTTTAGGTTTTGGGTGGATTTTTCAATTTTTTGAGGGTGGTCACGAATTAAAGTCCTTTTCGCTCTAGGACGCATATTTAAGGAGATATGGACAAAAGAAGTTTTTCATATAAAAATTTCAATTTTTTTAGGTTTTGGGTGGATTTTTAAATTTTTTGGGGGTGGTCACGAATTAAAGTCCTTTTCGCTCTAGGACGCATATTTAAGGAGATATGGGCAAAAGAAGTTTTTCATATAAAAATTTCAATTTTTTTAGGTTTTGGGTGGATTTTTCAATTTTTTGAGGGTGGTCACGAATTAAAGTCCTTTTCGCTCTAGGACGCTTAGTTTAGGAGATATGGGCAAAAGAAGTTTTTCATATAAAAATTTCAATTTTTTTAGGTTTTGGGTGGATTTTTCAATTTTTTGAGGGTGGTCACGAATTAAAGTCCTTTTCGCTCTAGGACGCTTAGTTTAGGAGATATGGGCAAAAGAAGTTTTTCATATAAAAATTTCAATTTTGTTAGGTTTTGGGTGGATTTTTAAATTTTTTGAGGGTGGTCACGAATTAAAGTCCTTTTCGCTCTAGGACGCTTAGTTTAGGAGATATGGGCAAAAGAAGTTTTTCATATAAAAATTTCAATTTTGTTAGGTTTTGGGTGGATTTTTCAATTTTTTGAGGGTGGTCACGAATTAAAGTCCTTTTCGCTCTAGGACGCATATTTAAGGAGATATGGGCAAAAGAAGTTTTTCACATAAAAATTTCAATTTTTTTAGGTTTTGGGTGGATTTTTAAATTTTTTGGGGGTGGTCACGAATTAAAGTCCTTTTCGCTCTAGGACGCATATTTAAGGAGATATGGGCAAAAGAAGTTTTTCATATAAAAATTTCAATTTTTTTAGGTTTTGGGTGGATTTGTAAATTTTTTGGGGGTGGTCACGAATTAAAGTCCTTTTCGCTCTAGGACTCATATTTAAGGAGATATGGGCAAAAGAAGTTTTTCATATAAAAATTTCAATTTTTTTAGGTTTTGTGTCGATTTTTCAATTTTTTGAGGGTGGTCACGAATTAAAGTCCTTTTCGCTCTAGGACGCATATTTAAGGAGATATGGACAAAAGAAGTTTTTCATATAAAAATTTCAATTTTTTTAGGTTTTGGATGGATTTTTAAATTTTTTGGGGGTGGTCACGAATTAAAGTCCTTTTCGCTCTAGGACGCATATTTAAGGAGATATGGGCAAAAGAAGTTTTTCATATAAAAATTTCAATTTTTTTAGGTTTTGGGTGGATTTTTCAATTTTTTGAGGGTGGTCACGAATTAAAGTCCTTTTCGCTCTAGGACGCATATTTAAGGAGATATGGGCAAAAGAAGTTTTTCATATAAAAATTTTAATTTTTTTAGGTTTTGGGTGGATTTTTCAATTTTTTGAGGGTGGTCACGAATTAAAGTCCTTTTCGCTCTAGGACGCTTAGTTTAGGAGATATGGGCAAAAGAAGTTTTTCATATAAAAATTTCAATTTTGTTAGGTTTTGGGTGGATTTTTCAATTTTTTGAGGGTGGTCACGAATTAAAGTCCTTTTCGCTCTAGGACGCATATTTAAGGAGATATGGACAAAAGAAGTTTTTCATATAAAAATTTCAATTTTTTTAGGGTTTGGGTGGATTTTTAAATTTTTTGGGGGTGGTCACGAATTAAAGTCCTTTTCGCTCTAGGACGCATATTTAAGGAGATATGGACAAAAGAAGTTTTTCATATAAAAATTTCAATTTTGTTAGGTTTTGGGTGGATTTTTCAATTTTTTGAGGGTGGTCACGAATTAAAGTCCTTTTCGCTCTAGGACGCATATTTAAGGAGATATGGGCAAAAGAAGTTTTTCATATAAAAATTTTAATTTTTTTAGGTTTCGGGTGGATTTTTCAATTTTTTGAGGGTGGTCACGAATTAAAGTCCTTTTCGCTCTAGGACGCTTAGTTTAGGAGATATGGGCAAAAGAAGTTTTTCATATAAAAATTTCAATTTTGTTAGGTTTTGGGTGGATTTTTCAATTTTTTGAGGGTGGTCACGAATTAAAGTCCTTTTCGCTCTAGGACGCTTAGTTTAGGAGATATGGGCAAAAGAAGTTTTTCATATAAAAATTTCAATTTTGTTAGGTTTTGGGTGGATTTTTCAATTTTTTGAGGGTGGTCACGAATTAAAGTCCTTTTCGCTCTAGGACGCATATTTAAGGAGATATGGACAAAGAAGTTTTTCATATAAAAATTCCAATTTTTTTAGGTTTTGGGTGGATTTTTAAATTTTTTGGGGGTGGTCACGAATTAAAGTCCTTTTCGCTCTAGGACGCATATTTAAGGAGATATGGGCAAAAGAAGTTTTTCATATAAAAATTTCAATTTTTTTAGGTTTTGGGTGGATTTTTAAATTTTTTGAGGGTGGTCACGAATTAAAGTCCTTTTCGCTCTAGGACGCATATTTAAGGAGATATGGGCAAAAGAAGTTTTTCATATAAAAATTTTAATTTTTTTAGGTTTTGGGTGGATTTTTCAATTTTTTGAGGGTGGTCACGAATTAAAGTCCTTTTCGCTCTAGGACGCATATTTAAGGAGATATGGACAAAAGAAGTTTTTCATATAAAAATTTCAATTTTTTTAGGTTTTGGGTGGATTTTTCAATTTTTTGAGGGTGGTCACGAATTAAAGTCCTTTTCGCTCTAGGACGCATATTTAAGGAGATATGGGCAAAAGAAGTTTTTCATATAAAAATTTCAATTTTTTTAAGTTTTGGGTGGATTTTTCAATTTTTTGGGGGTGGTCACGAATTAAAGTCCTTTTCGCTCTAGGACTCATATTTAAGGAGATATGGGCAAAAGAAGTTTTTCATATAAAAATTTCAATTTTTTTAGGTTTTGGGTGGATTTTTCAACTTTTTGGGGGTGGTCACGAATTAAAGTCCTTTTCGCTCTAGGACGCATATTTAAGGAGATATGGGCAAAAGAAGTTTTTCATATAAAAATTTCAATTTTTTTAGGTTTTGGGTGGATTTTTCAATTTTTTGAGGGTGGTCACGAATTAAAATCCTTTTCGCTCTAGGACGCTTAGTTTAGGAGATATGGGCAAAAGAAGTTTTTCATATAAAAATTTCAATTTTGTTAGGTTTTGGGTGGGTTTTTCAATTTTTTGAGGGTGGTCACGAATTAAAGTCCTTTTCGCTCTAGGACGCATATTTAAGGAGATATGGGCAAAAGAAGTTTTTCATATAAAAATTTCAATTTTTTTAGCTTTTGGGTGGATTTTTCAACTTTTTGGGGGTGGTCACGAATTAAAGTCCTTTTCGCTCTAGGACGCATATTTAAGGAGATATGGGCAAAAGAAGTTTTTCATATAAAAATTTTAATTTTTTTAGGTTTTGGGTGGATTTTTCAATTTTTTGAGGGTGGTCACGAATTAAAGTCCTTTTCGCTCTAGGACGCTTAGTTTAGGAGATATGGGCAAAAGAAGTTTTTCATATAAAAATTTCAATTTTGGTAGGTTTTGGGTGGATTTTTCAATTTTTTGAGGGTGGTCACGAATTAAAGTCCTTTTCGCTCTAGGACGCTTAGTTTAGGAGATATGGGCAAAAGAAGTTTTTCATATAAAAATTTCAATTTTGTTAGGTTTTGGGTGGATTTTTCAATTTTTTGAGGGTGGTCACGAATTAAAGTCCTTTTCGCTCTAGGACGCATATTTAAGGAGATATGGACAAAAGAAGTTTTTCATATAAAAATTTCAATTTTTTTAGGTTTTGGGTGGATTTTTAATTTTTTTGGGGGTGGTCACGAATTAAAGTCCTTTTCGCTCTAGGACGCATATTTAAGGAGATATGGACAAAAGAAGTTTTTCATATAAAAATTTCAATTTTGTTAGGTTTTGGGTGGATTTTTCAATTTTTTGAGGGTGGTCACGAATTAAAGTCCTTTTCGCTCTAGGACGCATATTTAAGGAGATATGGGCAAAAGAAGTTTTTCATATAAAAATTTTAATTTTTTTAGGTTTTGGGTGGATTTTTAAATTTTTTGAAGGTGGTCACGAATTAAAGTCCTTTTCGCTCTAGGACGCTTAGTTTAGGAGATATGGGCAAAAGAAGTTTTTCATATAAAAATTTCAATTTTGTTAGGTTTTGGGTGGATTTTTCAATTTTTTGAGGGTGGTCACGAATTAAAGTCCTTTTCGCTCTAGGACGCTTAGTTTAGGAGATATGGGCAAAAGAAGTTTTTCATATAAAAATTTCAATTTTGTTAGGTTTTGGGTGGATTTTTCAATTTTTTGAGGGTGGTCACGAATTAAAGTCCTTTTCGCTCTAGGACGCATATTTAAGGAGATATGGACAAAAGAAGTTTTTCATATAAAAATTTCAATTTTTTTAGGTTTTGGGTGGATTTTTAAATTTTTTGGGGGTGGTCACGAATTAAAGTCCTTTTCGCTCTAGGACGCATATTTAAGGAGATATGGGCAAAAGAAGTTTTTCATATAAAAATTTCAATTTTTTTAGGATTTGGGTGGATTTTTCAATTTTTTGAGGGTGGTCACGAATTAAAGTCCTTTTCGCTCTAGGACGCATATTTAAGGAGATATGGGCAAAAGAAGTTTTTCATATAAAAATTTTAATTTTTTTAGGTTTTGGGTGGATTTTTCAATTTTTTGAGGGTGGTCACGAATTAAAGTCCTTTTCGCTCTAGGACGCATATTTAAGGAGATATGGGCAAAAGAAGTTTTTCACATAAAAATTTCAATTTTTTTAGGTTTTGGGTGGATTTTTCAATTTTTTGAGGGTGGTCACGAATTAGTCCTTTTCGCTCTAGGACGCTTAGTTTAGGAGGTATGGGCAAAAGAAGTTTTTCATATAAAAATTTCAATTTTGTTAGGTTTTGGGTGGATTTTTCAATTTTTTGAGGGTGGTCACGAATTAAAGTCCTTTTCGCTCTAGGACGCATATTTAAGGAGATATGGGCAAAAGAAGTTTTTCACATAAAAATTTCAATTTTTTTAGGTTTTGGGTGGATTTTTCAATTTTTTGGGGGTGGTCACGAATTAAAGTCCTTTTCGCTCTAGGACGCATATTTAAGGAGATATGGGCAAAAGAAGTTTTTCATATAAAAATTTCAATTTTTTTAGGTTTTGGGTGGATTTTTCAATTTTTTGGGGGTGGTCACGAATTAAAGTCCTTTTCGCTCTAGGACGCATATTTAAGGAGATATGGACAAAAGAAGTTTTTCATATAAAAATTTCAATTTTGTTAGGTTTTGGGTGGATTTTTCAATTTTTTGGGGGTGGTCACGAATTAAAGTCCTTTTCGCTCTAGGACGCATATTTAAGGAGATATGGGCAAAAGAAGTTTTTCATATAAAAATTTCAATTTTTTTAAGTTTTGGGTTGATTTTTCAATTTTTTGGGGGTGGTCACGAATTAAAGTCCTTTTCGCTCTAGGACGCTTAGTTTAGGAGATATGGGCAAAAGAAGTTTTTCATATAAAAATTTCAATTTTGTTAGGTTTTGGGTGGATTTTTCAATTTTTTGGGGGTGGTCACGAATTAAAGTCCTTTTCGCTCTAGGACGCATATTTAAGGAGATATGGACAAAAGAAGTTTTTCATATAAAAATTTCAATTTTGTTAGGTTTTGGGTGGATTTTTCAATTTTTTGAGGGTGGTCACGAATTAAAGTCCTTTTCGCTCTAGGACGCTTAGTTTAGGAGATATGGGCAAAAGAAGTTTTTCATATAAAAATTTCAATTTTGTTAGGTTTTGGGTAGATTTTTCAATTTTTTGAGGGTGGTCACGAATTAAAGTCCTTTTCGCTCTAGGACGCATATTTAAGGAGATATGGGCAAAAGAAGTTTTTCATATAAAAATTTCAATTTTTTTAAGTTTTGGGTGGATTTTTCAATTTTTTGGGGGTGGTCACGAATTAAAGTCCTTTTCGCTCTAGGACGCATATTTAAGGAGATATGGGCAAAAGAAGTTTTTCACATAAAAATTTCAATTTTTTTAGGTTTTGGGTGGATTTTTAAATTTTTTGAGGGTGGTCACGAATTAAAGTCCTTTTCGCTCTAGGACGCTTAGTTTAGGAGATATGGGCAAAAGAAGTTTTTCATATATAAATTTCAATTTTGTTAGGTTTTGGGTGGATTTTTCAATTTTTTGCGGGTGGTCACGAATTAAAGTCCATTTCGCTCTAGGACGCATATTTAAGGAGATATGGGCAAAAGAAGTTTTTCATATAAAAATTTCAATTTTGTTAGGTTTTGGGTGGATTTTTCAATTTTTTGAGGGTGGTCACGAATTAAAGTCCTTTTCGCTCTAGGACGCTTAGTTTAGGAGATATGGGCAAAAGAAGTTTTTCATATAAAAATTTCAATTTTTTTAGGTTTTGGGTGGATTTTTCAATTTTTTGAGGGTGGTCACGAATTAAAGTCCTTTTCGCTCTAGGACGCATATTTAAGGAGATATGGGCAAAAGAAGTTTTTCATATAAAAATTTTAATTTTTTTAGGTTTTGGGTGGATTTTTCAATTTTTTGAGGGTGGTCACGAATTAAAGTCCTTTTCGCTCTAGGACGCTTAGTTTAGGAGATATGGGCAAAAGAAGTTTTTCATATAAAAATTTCAATTTTGTTAGGTTTTGGGTGGATTTTTCAATTTTTTGAGGGTGGTCACGAATTAAAGTCCTTTTCGCTCTAGGACGCTTAGTTTAGGAGATATGGGCAAAAGAAGTTTTTCATATAAAAATTTCAATTTTGTTAGGTTTTGGGTGGATTTTTCAATTTTTTGAGGGTGGTCACGAATTAAAGTCCTTTTCGCTCTAGGACGCATATTTAAGGAGATATGGGCAAAAGAAGTTTTTCATATAAAAATTTAAATTTTTTTAGGTTTTGGGTGGATTTTTCAATTTTTTGAGGGTGGTCACGAATTAAAGTCCTTTTCGCTCTAGGACGCATATTTAAGGAGATATGGACAAAAGAAGTTTTTCATATAAAAATTTCAATTTTGTTAGGTTTTGGGTGGATTTTTAAATTTTTTGGGGGTGGTCACGAATTAAAGTCCTTTTCGCTCTAGGACGCATATTTAAGGAGATATGGACAAAAGAAGTTTTTCATATAAAAATTTCAATTTTTTTAGGTTTTGGGTGGATTTTTCAATTTTTTGGGGGTGGTCACGAATTAAAGTCCTTTTCGCTCTAGGACGCATATTTAAGGAGATATGGACAAAAGAAGTTTTTCATATAAAAATTTCAATTTTTTTAGGTTTTGGGTGGATTTTTCAATTTTTTGAGGGTGGTCACGAATTAAAGTCCTTTTCGCTCTAGGACGCATATTTAAGGAGATATGGGCAAAAGAAGTTTTTCATATAAAAATTTCAATTTTTTTAGGTTTTGGGTGGATTTTTCAATTTTTTGAGGGTGGTCACGAATTAAAGTCCTTTTCGCTCTAGGACGCATATTTAAGGAGATATGGGCAAAAGAAGTTTTTCACATAAAAATTTCAATTTTTTTAGGTTTTGGGTGGATTTTTAAATTTTTTGGGGGTGGTCACGAATTAAAGTCCTTTTCGCTCTAGGACGCATATTTAAGGAGATATGGGCAAAAGAAGTTTTTCATATAAAAATTTCAATTTTTTTAGGTTTTGGGTGGATTTTTAATTTTTTTGGGGGTGGTCACGAATTAAAGTCCTTTTCGCTCTAGGACGCATATTTAAGGAGATATGGACAAAAGAAGTTTTTCATATAAAAATTTCAATTTTGTTAGGTTTTGGGCGGATTTTTCAATTTTTTGAGGGTGGTCACGAATTAAAGTCCTTTTCGCTCTAGGACGCTTAGTTTAGGAGATATGGGCAAAAGAAGTTTTTCATATAAAAATTTCAATTTTTTTAGGTTTTGGGTGGATTTTTCAATTTTTTGAGGGTGGTCACGAATTAAAGTCCTTTTCGGTCTAGGACGCTTAGTTTAGGAGATATGGGCAAAAGAAGTTTTTCATATAAAAATTTCAATTTTGTTAGGTTTTGGGTGGATTTTTCAATTTTTTGAGGGTGGTCACGAATTAAAGTCCTTTTCGCTCTAGGACGCATATTTAAGGAGATATGGGCAAAAGAAGTTTTTCATATAAAAATTTCAATTTTTTTAGGTTTTGGGTGGATTTTTCAATTTTTTGAGGGTGGTCACGAATTAAAGTCCTTATCGCTCTAGGACGCATATTTAAGGAGATATGGGCAAAAGAAGTTTTTCATATAAAAATTTTAATTTTTTTAGGTTTTGGGTGGATTTTTAAATTTTTTGGGGGTGGTCACGAATTAAAGTCCTTTTCGCTCTAGGACGCATATTTAAGGAGATATGGGCAAAAGAAGTTTTTCATATAAAAATTTTAATTTTTTTAGGTTTTGGGTGGATTTTTCAATTTTTTGAGGGTGGTCACGAATTAAAGTCCTTTTCGCTCTAGGACGCTTAGTTTAGGAGATATGGGCAAAAGAAGTTTTTCATATAAAAATTTCAATTTTGTTAGGTTTTGGGTGGATTTTTCAATTTTTTGAGGGTGGTCACGAATTAAAGTCCTTTTCGCTCTAGGACGCATATTTAAGGAGATATGGGCAAAAGAAGTTTTTCATATAAAAATTTCAATTTTGTTAGGTTTTGGGTGGATTTTTCAATTTTTTGAGGGTGGTCACGAATTAAAGTCCTTTTCGCTCTAGGACGCATATTTAAGGAGATATGGGCAAAAGAAGTTTTTCACATAAAAATTTCAATTTTTTTAGGTTTTGTGTCGATTTTTAAATTTTTTGGGTGTGGTCACGAATTAAAGTCCTTTTCGCTCTAGGACGCATATTTAAGGAGATATGGGCAAAAGAAGTTTTTCACATAAAAATTTCAATTTTTTTAGGTTTTGGGTGGATTTTTAAATTTTTTGGGGGTGGTCACGAATTAAAGTCCTTTTCGCTCTAGGACGCATATTTAAGGAGATATGGGCAAAAGAAGTTTTTCATATAAAAATTTCAATTTTTTTAGGTTTTGGGTGGATTTTTCAATTTTTTGAGGGTGGTCACGAATTAAAGTCCTTTTCGCTCTAGGACGCTTAGTTTAGGAGATATGGGCAAAAGAAGTTTTTCATATAAAAATTTCAATTTTGTTAGGTTTTGGGTGGATTTTTCAATTTTTTGAGGGTGGTCACGAATTAAAGTCCTTTTCGCTCTAGGACGCATATTTAAGGAGATATGGGCAAAAGAAGTTTTTCACATAAAAATTTCAATTTTTTTAGGTTTTGGGTGGATTTTTAAATTTTTTGGGGGTGGTCACGAATTAAAGTCCTTTTCGCTCTAGGACGCATATTTAAGGAGATATGGGCAAAAGAAGTTTTTCATATAAAAATTTCAATTTTTTTAGGTTTTGGGTGGATTTTTCAATTTTTTGGGGGTGGTCACGAATTAAAGTCCTTTTCGCTCTAGGACACATATTTAAGGAGATATGGGCAAAAGAAGTTTTTCACATAAAAATTTCAATTTTTTTAGGTTTTGGGTGGATTTTTAAATTTTTTGAGGGTGGTCACGAATTAAAGTCCTTTTCGCTCTAGGACGCTTAGGTTAGGAGATATGGGCAAAAGAAGTTTTTCATATAAAAATTTCAATTTTGTTAGGTTTTGGGTGGATTTTTCAATTTTTTGGGGGTGGTCACGAATTAAAGTCCTTTTCGCTCTAGGACGCATATTTAAGGAGATATGGACAAAAGAAGTTTTTCATATAAAAATTTCAATTTTGTTAGGTTTTGGGTGGATTTTTCAATTTTTTGAGGGTGGCCACGAATTAAAGTCCTTTTCGCTCTAGGACGCTTAGTTTAGGAGATATGGGCAAAAGAAGTTTTTCATATAAAAATTTCAATTTTGTTAGGTTTTGGGTAGATTTTTCAATTTTTTGAGGGTGGTCACGAATTAAAGTCCTTTTCGCTCTAGGACGCATATTTAAGGAGATATGGGCAAAAGAAGTTTTTCATATAAAAATTTCAATTTTTTTAAGTTTTGGGTGGATTTTTCAATTTTTTGGGGGTGGTCACGAATTAAAGTCCTTTTCGCTCTAGGACGCATATTTAAGGAGATATGGGCAAAAGAAGTTTTTCACATAAAAATTTCAATTTTTTTAGGTTTTGGGTGGATTTTTAAATTTTTTGAGGGTGGTCACGAATTAAAGTCCTTTTCGCTCTAGGACGCTTAGTTTAGGAGATATGGGCAAAAGAAGTTTTTCATATATAAATTTCAATTTTGTTAGGTTTTGGGTGGATTTTTCAATTTTTTGGGGGTGGTCACGAATTAAAGTCCATTTCGCTCTAGGACGCATATTTAAGGAGATATGGGCAAAAGAAGTTTTTCATATAAAAATTTCAATTTTGTTAGGTTTTGGGTGGATTTTTCAATTTTTTGAGGGTGGTCACGAATTAAAGTCCTTTTCGCTCTAGGACGCTTAGTTTAGGAGATATGGGCAAAAGAAGTTTTTCATATAAAAATTACAATTTTGTTAGGTTTTGGGTGGATTTTTCAATTTTTTGAGGGAATTAAAGTCCTTTTCGCTCTAGGACGCATATTTAAGGAGATATGGGCAAAAGAAGTTTTTCATATAAAAATTTCAATTTTGTTAGGTTTTGGGTGGATTTTTCAATTTTTTGAGGGTGGTCACGAATTAAAGTCCTTTTCGCTCTAGGACGCTTAGTTTAGGAGATATGGGCAAAAGAAGTTTTTCATATAAAAATTTCAATTTTGTTAGGTTTTGGGTGGATTTTTCAATTTTTTGAGGGTGGTCACGAATTAAAGTCCTTTTCGCTCTAGGACGCATATTTAAGGAGATATGGGCAAAAGAAGTTTTTCATATAAAAATTTCAATTTTGTTAGGTTTTGGGTGGATTTTTCAATTTTTTGAGGGTGGTCACGAATTAAAGTCCTTTTCGCTCTAGGACGCATATTTAAGGAGATATGGGCAAAAGAAGTTTTTCACATAAAAATTTCAATTTTTTTAGGTTTTGTGTCGATTTTTAAATTTTTTGGGTGTGGTCACGAATTAAAGTCCTTTTCGCTCTAGGACGCATATTTAAGGAGATATGGGCAAAAGAAGTTTTTCACATAAAAATTTCAATTTTTTTAGGTTTTGGGTGGATTTTTAAATTTTTTGGGGGTGGTCACGAATTAAAGTCCTTTTCGCTCTAGGACGCATATTTAAGGAGATATGGGCAAAAGAAGTTTTTCATATAAAAATTTCAATTTTTTTAGGTTTTGGGTGGATTTTTCAATTTTTTGAGGGTGGTCACGAATTAAAGTCCTTTTCGCTCTAGGACGCTTAGTTTAGGAGATATGGGCAAAAGAAGTTTTTCATATAAAAATTTCAATTTTGTTAGGTTTTGGGTGGATTTTTCAATTTTTTGAGGGTGGTCACGAATTAAAGTCCTTTTCGCTCTAGGACGCATATTTAAGGAGATATGGGCAAAAGAAGTTTTTCACATAAAAATTTCAATTTTTTTAGGTTTTGGGTGGATTTTTAAATTTTTTGGGGGTGGTCACGAATTAAAGTCCTTTTCGCTCTAGGACGCATATTTAAGGAGATATGGGCAAAAGAAGTTTTTCATATAAAAATTTCAATTTTTTTAGGTTTTGGGTGGATTTTTCAATTTTTTGGGGGTGGTCACGAATTAAAGTCCTTTTCGCTCTAGGACACATATTTAAGGAGATATGGGCAAAAGAAGTTTTTCACATAAAAATTTCAATTTTTTTAGGTTTTGGGTGGATTTTTAAATTTTTTGAGGGTGGTCACGAATTAAAGTCCTTTTCGCTCTAGGACGCTTAGTTTAGGAGATATGGGCAAAAGAAGTTTTTCATATAAAAATTTCAATTTTGTTAGGTTTTGGGTGGATTTTTCAATTTTTTGGGGGTGGTCACGAATTAAAGTCCTTTTCGCTCTAGGACGCATATTTAAGGAGATATGGACAAAAGAAGTTTTTCATATAAAAATTTCAATTTTGTTAGGTTTTGGGTGGATTTTTCAATTTTTTGAGGGTGGCCACGAATTAAAGTCCTTTTCGCTCTAGGACGCTTAGTTTAGGAGATATGGGCAAAAGAAGTTTTTCATATAAAAATTTCAATTTTGTTAGGTTTTGGGTAGATTTTTCAATTTTTTGAGGGTGGTCACGAATTAAAGTCCTTTTCGCTCTAGGACGCATATTTAAGGAGATATGGGCAAAAGAAGTTTTTCATATAAAAATTTCAATTTTTTTAAGTTTTGGGTGGATTTTTCAATTTTTTGGGGGTGGTCACGAATTAAAGTCCTTTTCGCTCTAGGACGCATATTTAAGGAGATATGGGCAAAAGAAGTTTTTCACATAAAAATTTCAATTTTTTTAGGTTTTGGGTGGATTTTTAAATTTTTTGAGGGTGGTCACGAATTAAAGTCCTTTTCGCTCTAGGACGCTTAGTTTAGGAGATATGGGCAAAAGAAGTTTTTCATATATAAATTTCAATTTTGTTAGGTTTTGGGTGGATTTTTCAATTTTTTGGGGGTGGTCACGAATTAAAGTCCATTTCGCTCTAGGACGCATATTTAAGGAGATATGGGCAAAAGAAGTTTTTCATATAAAAATTTAAATTTTGTTAGGTTTTGGGTGGATTTTTCAATTTTTTGAGGGTGGTCACGAATTAAAGTCCTTTTCGCTCTAGGACGCTTAGTTTAGGAGATATGGGCAAAAGAAGTTTTTCATATAAAAATTACAATTTTGTTAGGTTTTGGGTGGATTTTTCAATTTTTTGAGGGAATTAAAGTCCTTTTCGCTCTAGGACGCATATTTAAGGAGATATGGGCAAAAGAAGTTTTTCACATAAAAATTTCAATTTTTTTAGGTTTTGGGTGGATTTTTAAAATTTTTGGGGGTGGTCACGAATTAAAGTCCTTTTCGCTCTAGGACGCATATTTAAGGAGATATGGACAAAAGAAGTTTTTCATATAAAAATTTCAATTTTTTTAAGTTTTGGGTGGATTTTTCAATTTTTTGGGGGTGGTCACGAATTAAAGTCCTTTTCGCTCTAGGACTCATATTTAAGGAGATATGGGCAAAAGAAGTTTTTCATATAAAAATTTCAATTTTTTTAGGTTTTGGGTGGATTTTTCAACTTTTTGGGGGTGGTCACGAATTAAAGTCCTTTTCGCTCTAGGACGCATATTTAAGGAGATATGGGCAAAAGAAGTTTTTCATATAAAAATTTTAATTTTTTTAGGTTTTGGGTGGATTTTTCAATTTTTTGAGGGTGGTCACGAATTAAAGTCCTTTTCGCTCTAGGACGCTTAGTTTAGGAGATATGGGCAAAAGAAGTTTTTCATATAAAAATTTCAATTTTGTTAGGTTTTGGGTGGATTTTTCAATTTTTTGAGGGTGGTCACGAATTAAAGTCCTTTTCGCTCTAGGACGCATATTTAAGGAGATATGGGCAAAAGAAGTTTTTCATATAAAAATTTCAATTTTTTTAGGTTTTGGGTGGATTTTTCAATTTTTTGGGGGTGGTCACGAATTAAAGTCCTTTTCGCTCTAGGACGCATATTTAAGGAGATATGGACAAAAGAAGTTTTTCATATAAAAATTTCAATTTTGTTAGGTTTTGGGTGGATTTTTAAATTTTTTGGGGGTGGTCACGAATTAAAGTCCTTTTCGCTCTAGGACGCATATTTAAGGAGATATGGACAAAAGAAGTTTTTCATATAAAAATTTCAATTTTGTTAGGTTTTGGGTGGATTTTTCAATTTTTTGAGGGTGGTCACGAATTAAAGTCCTTTTCGCTCTAGGACGCATATTTAAGGAGATATGGGCAAAAGAAGTTTTTCATATAAAAATTTCAATTTTTTTAGGTTTTGGGTGGATTTTTCAATTTTTTGAGGGTGGTCACGAATTAAAGTCCTTTTCGCTCTAGGACGCATATTTAAGGAGATATGGGCAAAAGAAGTTTTTCATATAAAAATTTTAATTTTTTTAGGTTTTGGGTGGATTTTTCAATTTTTTGAGGGTGGTCACGAATTAAAGTCCTTTTCGCTCTAGGACGCTTAGTTTAGGAGATATGGGCAAAAGAAGTTTTTCATATAAAAATTTCAATTTTGTTAGGTTTTGGGTGGATTTTTCAATTTTTTGAGGGTGGTCACGAATTAAAGTCCTTTTCGCTCTAGGACGCTTAGTTTAGGAGATATGGGCAAAAGAAGTTTTTCATATAAAAATTTCAATTTTGTTAGGTTTTGGGTGGATTTTTCAATTTTTTGAGGGTGGTCACGAATTAAAGTCCTTTTCGCTCTAGGACGCATATTTAAGGAGATATGGGCAAAAGAAGTTTTTCATATAAAAATTTAAATTTTTTTAGGTTTTGGGTGGATTTTTCAATTTTTTAAGGGTGGTCACGAATTAAAGTCCTTTTCGCTCTAGGACGCATATTTAAGGAGATATGGACAAAAGAAGTTTTTCATATAAAAATTTCAATTTTGTTAGGTTTTGGGTGGATTTTTAAATTTTTTGGGGGTGGTCACGAATTAAAGTCCTTTTCGCTCTAGGACGCATATTTAAGGAGATATGGACAAAAGAAGTTTTTCATATAAAAATTTCAATTTTTTTTAGGTTTTGGGTGGATTTTTCAATTTTTTGGGGGTGGTCACGAATTAAAGTCCTTTTCGCTCTAGGACGCATATTTAAGGAGATATGGACAAAAGAAGTTTTTCATATAAAAATTTCAATTTTTTTAGGTTTTGGGTGGATTTTTCAATTTTTTGAGGGTGGTCACGAATTAAAGTCCTTTTCGCTCTAGGACGCATATTTAAGGAGATATGGGCAAAAGAAGTTTTTCATATAAAAATTTCAATTTTTTTAGGTTTTGGGTGGATTTTTCAATTTTTTGAGGGTGGTCACGAATTAAAGTCCTTTTCGCTCTAGGACGCATATTTAAGGAGATATGGGCAAAAGAAGTTTTTCACATAAAAATTTCAATTTTTTTAGGTTTTGGGTGGATTTTTAAATTTTGTGGGGGTGGTCACGAATTAAAGTCCTTTTCGCTCTAGGACGCATATTTAAGGAGATATGGGCAAAAGAAGTTTTTCATATAAAAATTTCAATTTTTTTAGGTTTTGGGTGGATTTTTAATTTTTTTGGGGGTGGTCACGAATTAAAGTCCTTTTCGCTCTAGGACGCATATTTAAGGAGATATGGACAAAAGAAGTTTTTCATATAAAAATTTCAATTTTGTTAGGTTTTGGGTGGATTTTTCAATTTTTTGAGGGTGGTCACGAATTAAAGTCCTTTTCGCTCTAGGACGCTTAGTTTAGGAGATATGGGCAAAAGAAGTTTTTCATATAAAAATTTCAATTTTTTTAGGTTTTGGGTGGATTTTTCAATTTTTTGAGGGTGGTCACGAATTAAAGTCCTTTTCGCTCTAGGACGCTTAGTTTAGGAGATATGGGCAAAAGAAGTTTTTCATATAAAAATTTCAATTTTGTTAGGTTTTGGGTGGATTTTTCAATTTTTTGAGGGTGGTCACGAATTAAAGTCCTTTTCGCTCTAGGACGCAAATTTAAGGAGATATGGGCAAAAGAAGTTTTTCATATAAAAATTTCAATTTTTTTAGGTTTTGGGTGGATTTTTCAATTTTTTGAGGGTGGTCACGAATTAAAGTCCTTTTCGCTCTAGGACGCATATTTAAGGAGATATGGGCAAAAGAAGTTTTTCATATAAAAATTTTAATTTTTTTAGGTTTTGGGTGGATTTTTAAATTTGGGGGTGGTCACGAATTAAAGTCCTTTTCGCTCTAGGACGCATATTTAAGGAGATATGGGCAAAAGAAGTTTTTCATATAAAAATTTTAATTTTTTTAGGTTTTGGGTGGATTTTTCAATTTTTTGAGGGTGGTCACGAATTAAAGTCCTTTTCGCTCTAGGACGTTAGTTTAGGAGATATGGGCAAAAGAAGTTTTTCATATAAAAATTTCAATTTTGTTAGGTTTTGGGTGGATTTTTCAATTTTTTGAGGGTGGTCACGAATTAAAGTCCTTTTCGCTCTAGGACGCATATTTAAGGAGATATGGGCAAAAGAAGTTTTTCATATAAAAATTTCAATTTTGTTAGGTTTTGGGTGGATTTTTCAATTTTTTGAGGGTGGTCACGAATTAAAGTCCTTTTCGCTCTAGGACGCATATTTAAGGAGATATGGGCAAAAGAAGTTTTTCACATAAAAATTTCAATTTTTTTAGGTTTTGTGTCGATTTTTAAATTTTTTGGGTGTGGTCACGAATTAAAGTCCTTTTCGCTCTAGGACGCATATTTAAGGAGATATGGGCAAAAGAAGTTTTTCACATAAAAATTTCAATTTTTTTAGGTTTTGGGTGGATTTTTAAATTTTTTGGGGGTGGTCACGAATTAAAGTCCTTTTCGCTCTAGGACGCTTAGTTTAGGAGATATGGGCAAAAGAAGTTTTTCATATAAAAATTTCAATTTTGTTAGGTTTTGGGTGGATTTTTCAATTTTTTGAGGGTGGTCACGAATTAAAGTCCTTTTCGCTCTAGGACGCATATTTAAGGAGATATGGGCAACAGAAGTTTTTCACATAAAAATTTCAATTTTTTTAGGTTTTGGGTGGATTTTTAAATTTTTTGGGGGTGGTCACGAATTAAAGTCCTTTTCGCTCTAGGACGCATATTTAAGGAGATATGGGCAAAAGAAGTTTTTCATATAAAAATTTCAATTTTTTTAGGTTTTGGGTGGATTTTTCAATTTTTTGGGGGTGGTCACGAATTAAAGTCCTTTTCGCTCTAGGACGCATATTTAAGGAGATATGGACAAAAGAAGTTTTTCATATAAAAATTTCAATTTTGTTAGGTTTTGGGTGGATTTTTCAATTTTTTGGGGGTGGTCACGAATTAAAGTCCTTTTCGCTCTAGGACGCATATTTAAGGAGATATGGGCAAAAGAAGTTTTTCATATAAAAATTTCAATTTTTTTAAGTTTTGGGTGGATTTTTCAATTTTTTGGGGGTGGTCACGAATTAAAGTCCTTTTCGCTCTAGGACGCTTAGTTTAGGAGATATGGGCAAAAGAAGTTTTTCATATAAAAATTTCAATTTTGTTAGGTTTTGGGTGGATTTTTCAATTTTTTGGGGGTGGTCACGAATTAAAGTCCTTTTCGCTCTAGGACGCATATTTAAGGAGATATGGACAAAAGAAGTTTTTCATATAAAAATTTCAATTTTGTTAGGTTTTGGGTGGATTTTTCAATTTTTTGAGGGTGGTCACGAATTAAAGTCCTTTTCGCTCTAGGACGCTTAGTTTAGGAGATATGGGCAAAAGAAGTTTTTCATATAAAAATTTCAATTTTGTTAGGTTTTGGGTAGATTTTTCAATTTTTTGAGGGTGGTCACGAATTAAAGTCCTTTTCGCTCTAGGACGCATATTTAAGGAGATATGGGCAAAAGAAGTTTTTCATATAAAAATTTCAATTTTTTTAAGTTTTGGGTGGATTTTTCAATTTTTTGGGGGTGGTCACGAATTAAAGTCCTTTTCGCTCTAGGACGCATATTTAAGGAGATATGGGCAAAAGAAGTTTTTCACATAAAAATTTAAATTTTTTTAGGTTTTGGGTGGATTTTTAAATTTTTTGAGGGTGGTCACGAATTAAAGTCCTTTTCGCTCTAGGACGCTTAGTTTAGGAGATATGGGCAAAAGAAGTTTTTCATATATAAATTTCAATTTTGTTAGGTTTTGGGTGGATTTTTCAATTTTTTGGGGGTGGTCACGAATTAAAGTCCATTTCGCTCTAGGACGTATATTTAAGGAGATATGGGCAAAAGAAGTTTTTCATATAAAAATTTCAATTTTGTTAGGTTTTGGGTGGATTTTTCAATTTTTTGAGGGTGGTCACGAATTAAAGTCCTTTTCGCTCTAGGACGCATATTTAAGGAGATATGGGCAAAAGAAGTTTTTCATATAAAAATTTCAATTTTTTTAAGTTTTGGGTGGATTTTTCAATTTTTTGGGGGTGGTCACGAATTAAAGTCCTTTTCGCTCTAGGACGCTTAGTTTAGGAGATATGGGCAAAAGAAGTTTTTCATATAAAAATTTCAATTTTGTTAGGTTTTGGGTGGATTTTTCAATTTTTTGGGGGTGGTCACGAATTAAAGTCCTTTTCGCTCTAGGACGCATATTTAAGGAGATATGGACAAAAGAAGTTTTTCATATAAAAATTTCAATTTTGTTAGGTTTTGGGTGGATTTTTCAATTTTTTGAGGGTGGTCACGAATTAAAGTCCTTTTCGCTCTAGGACGCTTAGTTTAGGAGATATGGGCAAAAGAAGTTTTTCATATAAAAATTTCAATTTTGTTAGGTTTTGGGTAGATTTTTCAATTTTTTGAGGGTGGTCACGAATTAAAGTCCTTTTCGCTCTAGGACGCATATTTAAGGAGATATGGGCAAAAGAAGTTTTTCATATAAAAATTTCAATTTTTTTAAGTTTTGGGTGGATTTTTCAATTTTTTGGGGGTGGTCACGAATTAAAGTCCTTTTCGCTCTAGGACGCATATTTAAGGAGATATGGGCAAAAGAAGTTTTTCACATAAAAATTTCAATTTTTTTAGGTTTTGGGTGGATTTTTAAATTTTTTGAGGGTGGTCACGAATTAAAGTCCTTTTCGCTCTAGGACGCTTAGTTTAGGAGATATGGGCAAAAGAAGTTTTTCATATATAAATTTCAATTTTGTTAGGTTTTGGGTGGATTTTTCAATTTTTTGGGGGTGGTCACGAATTAAAGTCCATTTCGCTCTAGGACGTATATTTAAGGAGATATGGGCAAAAGAAGTTTTTCATATAAAAATTTCAATTTTGTTAGGTTTTGGGTGGATTTTTCAATTTTTTGAGGGTGGTCACGAATTAAAGTCCTTTTCGCTCTAGGACGCTTAGTTTAGGAGATATGGGCAAAAGAAGTTTTTCATATAAAAATTACAATTTTGTTAGGTTTTGGGTGGATTTTTCAATTTTTTGAGGGTGGTCACGAATTAAAGTCCTTTTCGCTCTAGGACGCATATTTAAGGAGATATGGGCAAAAGAAGTTTTTCACATAAAAATTTCAATTTTTTTAGGTTTTGGGTGGATTTTTAAAATTTTTGGGGGTGGTCACGAATTAAAGTCCTTTTCGCTCTAGGACGCATATTTAAGGAGATATGGACAAAAGAAGTTTTTCATATAAAAATTTCAATTTTTTTAAGTTTTGGGTGGATTTTTCAATTTTTTGGGGGTGGTCACGAATTAAAGTCCTTTTCGCTCTAGGACTCATATTTAAGGAGATATGGGCAAAAGAAGTTTTTCATATAAAAATTTCAATTTTTTTAGGTTTTGGGTGGATTTTTCAACTTTTTGGGGGTGGTCACGAATTAAAGTCCTTTTCGCTCTAGGACGCATATTTAAGGAGATATGGGCAAAAGAAGTTTTTCATATAAAAATTTTAATTTTTTTAGGTTTTGGGTGGATTTTTCAATTTTTTGAGGGTGGTCACGAATTAAAGTCCTTTTCGCTCTAGGACGCTTAGTTTAGGAGATATGGGCAAAAGAAGTTTTTCATATAAAAATTTCAATTTTGTTAGGTTTTGGGTGGATTTTTCAATTTTTTGAGGGTGGTCACGAATTAAAGTCCTTTTCGCTCTAGGACGCATATTTAAGGAGATATGGGCAAAAGAAGTTTTTCATATAAAAATTTCAATTTTTTTAGGTTTTGGGTGGATTTTTCAATTTTTTGGGGGTGGTCACGAATTAAAGTCCTTTTCGCTCTAGGACGCATATTTAAGGAGATATGGACAAAAGAAGTTTTTCATATAAAAATTTCAATTTTTTTAGGTTTTGGGTGGATTTTTAAATTTTTTGGGGGTGGTCACGAATTAAAGTCCTTTTCGCTCTAGGACGCATATTTAAGGAGATATGGACAAAAGAAGTTTTTCATATAAAAATTTCAATTTTGTTAGGTTTTGGGTGGATTTTTCAATTTTTTGAGGGTGGTCACGAATTAAAGTCCTTTTCGCTCTAGGACGCATATTTAAGGAGATATGGGCAAAAGAAGTTTTTCATATAAAAATTTCAATTTTTTTAGGTTTTGGGTGGATTTTTCAATTTTTTGAGGGTGGTCACGAATTAAAGTCCTTTTCGCTCTAGGACGCATATTTAAGGAGATATGGGCAAAAGAAGTTTTTCATATAAAAATTTTAATTTTTTTAGGTTTTGGGTGGATTTTTCAATTTTTTGAGGGTGGTCACGAATTAAAGTCCTTTTCGCTCTAGGACGCTTAGTTTAGGAGATATGGGCAAAAGAAGTTTTTCATATAAAAATTTCAATTTTGTTAGGTTTTGGGTGGATTTTTCAATTTTTTGAGGGTGGTCACGAATTAAAGTCCTTTTCGCTCTAGGACGCTTAGTTTAGGAGATATGGGCAAAAGAAGTTTTTCATATAAAAATTTCAATTTTGTTAGGTTTTGGGTGGATTTTTCAATTTTTTGAGGGTGGTCACGAATTAAAGTCCTTTTCGCTCTAGGACGCATATTTAAGGAGATATGGGCAAAAGAAGTTTTTCATATAAAAATTTAAATTTTTTTAGGTTTTGGGTGGATTTTTCAATTTTTTGAGGGTGGTCACGAATTAAAGTCCTTTTCGCTCTAGGACGCATATTTAAGGAGATATGGACAAAAGAAGTTTTTCATATAAAAATTTCAATTTTGTTAGGTTTTGGGTGGATTTTTCAATTTTTTGGGGTGGTCACGAATTAAAGTCCTTTTCGCTCTAGGACGCATATTTAAGGAGATATGGACAAAAGAAGTTTTTCATATAAAAATTTCAATTTTTTTAGGTTTTGGGTGGATTTTTCAATTTTTTGGGGGTGGTCACGAATTAAAGTCCTTTTCGCTCTAGGACGCATATTTAAGGAGATATGGACAAAAGAAGTTTTTCATATAAAAATTTCAATTTTTTTAGGTTTTGGGTGGATTTTTCAATTTTTTGAGGGTGGTCACGAATTAAAGTCCTTTTCGCTCTAGGACGCATATTTAAGGAGATATGGGCAAAAGAAGTTTTTCATATAAAAATTTCAATTTTTTTAGGTTTTGGGTGGATTTTTCAATTTTTTGAGGGTGGTCACGAATTAAAGTCCTTTTCGCTCTAGGACGCATATTTAAGGAGATATGGGCAAAAGAAGTTTTTCACATAAAAATTTCAATTTTTTTAGGTTTTGGGTGGATTTTTAAATTTTTTGGGGGTGGTCACGAATTAAAGTCCTTTTCGCTCTAGGACGCATATTTAAGGAGATATGGGCAAAAGAAGTTTTTCATATAAAAATTTCAATTTTTTTAGGTTTTGGGTGGATTTTTAATTTTTTTGGGGGTGGTCACGAATTAAAGTCCTTTTCGCTCTAGGACGCATACTTAAGGAGATATGGATAAAAGAAGTTTTTCATATAAAAATTTCAATTTTGTTAGGTTTTGGGTGGATTTTTCAATTTTTTGAGGGTGGTCACGAATTAAAGTCCTTTTCGCTCTAGGACGCTTAGTTTAGGAGATATGGGCAAAAGAAGTTTTTCATATAAAAATTTCAATTTTTTTAGGTTTTGGGTGGATTTTTCAATTTTTTGAGGGTGGTCACGAATTAAAGTCCTTTTCGCTCTAGGACGCATATTTAAGGAGATATGGGCAAAAGAAGTTTTTCATATAAAAATTTCAATTTTGTTAGGTTTTGGGTGGATTTTTCAATTTTTTGAGGGTGGTCACGAATTAAAGTCCTTTTCGCTCTAGGACGCATATTTAAGGAGATATGGGCAAAAGAAGTTTTTCATATAAAAATTTCAATTTTTTTAGGTTTTGGGTGGATTTTTCAATTTTTTGAGGGTGGTCACGAATTAAAGTCCTTTTCGCTCTAGGACGCATATTTAAGGAGATATGGACAAAAGAAGTTTTTCATATAAAAATTTTAATTTTTTTAGGTTTTGGGTGGATTTTTAAATTTTTTGGGGGTGGTCACGAATTAAAGTCCTTTTCGCTCTAGGACGCTTAGTTTAGGAGATATGGGCAAAAGAAGTTTTTCATATAAAAATTTCAATTTTGTTAGGTTTTGGGTGGATTTTTCAATTTTTTGAGGGTGGTCACGAATTAAAGTCCTTTTCGCTCTAGGACGCATATTTAAGGAGATATGGGCAAAAGAAGTTTTTCATATAAAAATTTCAATTTTGTTAGGTTTTGGGTGGATTTTTCAATTTTTTGAGGGTGGTCACGAATTAAAGTCCTTTTCGCTCTAGGACGCATATTTAAGGAGATATGGGCAAAAGAAGTTTTTCACATAAAAATTTCAATTTTTTTAGGTTTTGTGTCGATTTTTAAATTTTTTGGGTGTGGTCACGAATTAAAGTCCTTTTCGCTCTAGGACGCATATTTAAGGAGATATGGGCAAAAGAAGTTTTTCACATAAAAATTTCAATTTTTTTAGGTTTTGGGTGGATTTTTAAATTTTTTGGGGGTGGTCACGAATTAAAGTCCTTTTCGCTCTAGGACGCATATTTAAGGAGATATGGGCAAAAGAAGTTTTTCATATAAAAATTTCAATTTTTTTAGGTTTTGGGTGGATTTTTCAATTTTTTGGGGGTGGTCACGAATTAAAGTCCTTTTCGCTCTAGGACGCATATTTAAGGAGATATGGACAAAAGAAGTTTTTCATATAAAAATTTCAATTTTGTTAGGTTTTGGGTGGATTTTTCAATTTTTTGGGGGTGGTCACGAATTAAAGTCCTTTTCGCTCTAGGACGCATATTTAAGGAGATATGGGCAAAAGAAGTTTTTCATATAAAAATTTCAATTTTTTTAAGTTTTGGGTGGATTTTTCAATTTTTTGGGGGTGGTCACGAATTAAAGTCCTTTTCGCTCTAGGACGCTTAGTTTAGGAGATATGGGCAAAAGAAGTTTTTCATATAAAAATTTCAATTTTGTTAGGTTTTGGGTGGATTTTTCAATTTTTTGGTGGTGGTCACGAATTAAAGTCCTTTTCGCTCTAGGACGCATATTTAAGGAGATATGGACAAAAGAAGTTTTTCATATAAAAATTTCAATTTTGTTAGGTTTTGGGTGGATTTTTCAATTTTTTGAGGGTGGTCACGAATTAAAGTCCTTTTCGCTCTAGGACGCTTAGTTTAGGAGATATGGGCAAAAGAAGTTTTTCATATAAAAATTTCAATTTTGTTAGGTTTTGGGTAGATTTTTCAATTTTTTGAGGGTGGTCACGAATTAAAGTCCTTTTCGCTCTAGGACGCATATTTAAGGAGATATGGGCAAAAGAAGTTTTTCATATAAAAATTTCAATTTTTTTAAGTTTTGGGTGGATTTTTCAATTTTTTGGGGGTGGTCACGAATTAAAGTCCTTTTCGCTCTAGGACGCATATTTAAGGAGATATGGGCAAAAGAAGTTTTTCACATAAAAATTTCAATTTTTTTAGGTTTTGGGTGGATTTTTAAATTTTTTGGGGGTGGTCACGAATTAAAGTCCTTTTCGCTCTAGGACGCATATTTAAGGAGATATGGGCAAAAGAAGTTTTTCATATAAAAATTTCAATTTTTTTAGGTTTTGGGTGGATTTTTCAATTTTTTGAGGGTGGTCACGAATTAAAGTCCTTTTCGCTCTAGGACGCTTAGTTTAGGAGATATAGGCAAAAGAAGTTTTTCATATAAAAATTTCAATTTTGTTAGGTTTTGGGTGGATTTTTCAATTTTTTGAGGGTGGTCACGAATTAAAGTCCTTTTCGCTCTAGGACGCATATTTAAGGAGATATGGGCAAAAGAAGTTTTTCACATAAAAATTTCAATTTTTTTAGGTTTTGGGTGGATTTTTAAATTTTTTGGGGGTGGTCACGAATTAAAGTCCTTTTCGCTCTAGGACGCATATTTAAGGAGATATGGGCAAAAGAAGTTTTTCATATAAAAATTTCAATTTTTTTAGGTTTTGGGTGGATTTTTCAATTTTTTGGGGGTGGTCACGAATTAAAGTCCTTTTCGCTCTAGGACGCATATTTAAGGAGATATGGACAAAAGAAGTTTTTCATATAAAAATTTCAATTTTGTTAGGTTTTGGGTGGATTTTTCAATTTTTTGGGGGTGGTCACGAATTAAAGTCCTTTTCGCTCTAGGACGCATATTTAAGGAGATATGGGCAAAAGAAGTTTTTCATATAAAAATTTCAATTTTTTTAAGTTTTGGGTGGATTTTTCAATTTTTTGGGGGTGGTCACGAATTAAAGTCCTTTTCGCTCTAGGACGCTTAGTTTAGGAGATATGGGCAAAAGAAGTTTTTCATATAAAAATTTCAATTTTGTTAGGTTTTGGGTGGATTTTTCAATTTTTTGGGGGTGGTCACGAATTAAAGTCCTTTTCGCTCTAGGACGCATATTTAAGGAGATATGGACAAAAGAAGTTTTTCATATAAAAATTTCAATTTTGTTAGGTTTTGGGTGGATTTTTCAATTTTTTGAGGGTGGTCACGAATTAAAGTCCTTTTCGCTCTAGGACGCTTAGTTTAGGAGATATGGGCAAAAGAAGTTTTTCATATAAAAATTTCAATTTTGTTAGGTTTTGGGTAGATTTTTCAATTTTTTGAGGGTGGTCACGAATTAAAGTCCTTTTCGCTCTAGGACGCATATTTAAGGAGATATGGGCAAAAGAAGTTTTTCATATAAAAATTTCAATTTTTTTAAGTTTTGGGTGGATTTTTCAATTTTTTGGGGGTGGTCACGAATTAAAGTCCTTTTCGCTCTAGGACGCATATTTAAGGCGATATGGGCAAAAGAACTTTTTCACATAAAAATTTCAATTTTTTTAGGTTTTGGGTGGATTTTTAAATTTTTTGAGGGTGGTCACGAATTAAAGTCCTTTTCGCTCTAGGACGCTTAGTTTAGGAGATATGGGCAAAAGAAGTTTTTCATATATAAATTTCAATTTTGTTAGGTTTTGGGTGGATTTTTCAATTTTTTGGGGGTGGTCACGAATTAAAGTCCATTTCGCTCTAGGACGCATATTTAAGGAGATATGGGCAAAAGAAGTTTTTCATATAAAAATTTCAATTTTGTTTGGTTTTGGGTGGATTTTTCAATTTTTTGAGGGTGGTCACGAATTAAAGTCCTTTTCGCTCTAGGACGCTTAGTTTAGGAGATATGGGCAAAAGAAGTTTTTCATATAAAAATTACAATTTTGTTAGGTTTTGGGTGGATTTTTCAATTTTTTGAGGGTGGTCACGAATTAAAGTCCTTTTCGCTCTAGGACGCATATTTAAGGAGATATGGGCAAAAGAAGTTTTTCACATAAAAATTTCAATTTTTTTAGGTTTTGGGTGGATTTTTAAAATTTTTGGGGGTGGTCACGAATTAAAGTCCTTTTCGCTCTAGGACGCATATTTAAGGAGATATGGACAAAAGAAGTTTTTCATATAAAAATTTCAATTTTTTTAAGTTTTGGGTGGATTTTTCAATTTTTTGGGGGTGGTCACGAATTAAAGTCCTTTTCGCTCTAGGACTCATATTTAAGGAGATATGGGCAAAAGAAGTTTTTCATATAAAAATTTCAATTTTTTTAGGTTTTGGGTGGATTTTTCAACTTTTTGGGGGTGGTCACGAATTAAAGTCCTTTTCGCTCTAGGACGCATATTTAAGGAGATATGGGCAAAAGAAGTTTTTCATATAAAAATTTCAATTTTGTTAGGTTTTGGGTGGATTTTTCAATTTTTTGAGGGTGGTCACGAATTAAAGTCCTTTTCGCTCTAGGACGCTTAGTTTAGGAGATATGGGCAAAAGAAGTTTTTCATATAAAAATTTCAATTTTGTTAGGTTTTGGGTGGATTTTTCAATTTTTTGAGGGTGGTCACGAATTAAAGTCCTTTTCGCTCTAGGACGCATATTTAAGGAGATATGGGCAAAAGAAGTTTTTCATATAAAAATTTCAATTTTTTTAGGTTTTGGGTGGATTTTTCAATTTTTTGGGGGTGGTCACGAATTAAAGTCCTTTTCGCTCTAGGACGCATATTTAAGGAGATATGGACAAAAGAAGTTTTTCATATAAAAATTTCAATTTTTTTAGGTTTTGGGTGGATTTTTAAATTTTTTGGGGGTGGTCACGAATTAAAGTCCTTTTCGCTCTAGGACGCATATTTAAGGAGATATGGACAAAAGAAGTTTTTCATATAAAAATTTCAATTTTGTTAGGTTTTGGGTGGATTTTTCAATTTTTTGAGGGTGGTCACGAATTAAAGTCCTTTTCGCTCTAGGACGCATATTTAAGGAGATATGGGCAAAAGAAGTTTTTCATATAAAAATTTCAATTTTTTTAGGTTTTGGGTCGATTTTTCAATTTTTTGAGGGTGGTCACGAATTAAAGTCCTTTTCGCTCTAGGACGCATATTTAAGGAGATATGGGCAAAAGAAGTTTTTCATATAAAAATTTTAATTTTTTTAGGTTTTGGGTGGATTTTTCAATTTTTTGAGGGTGGTCACGAATTAAAGTCCTTTTCGCTCTAGGACGCTTAGTTTAGGAGATATGGGCAAAAGAAGTTTTTCATATAAAAATTTCAATTTTGTTAGGTTTTGGGTGGATTTTTCAATTTTTTGAGGGTGGTCACGAATTAAAGTCCTTTTCGCTCTAGGACGCATATTTAAGGAGATATGGGCAAAAGAAGTTTTTCACATAAAAATTTCAATTTTTTTAGGTTTTGGGTGGATTTTTAAATTTTTTGGGGGTGGTCACGAATTAAAGTCCTTTTCGCTCTAGGACGCATATTTAAGGAGATATGGGCAAAAGAAGTTTTTCATATAAAAATTTCATTTTTTTTAGGTTTTGGGTGGATTTTTCAATTTTTTGGGGGTGGTCACGAATTAAAGTCCTTTTCGCTCTAGGACGCATATTTAAGGAGATATGGACAAAAGAAGTTTTTCATATAAAAATTTCAATTTTGTTAGGTTTTGGGTGGATTTTTCAATTTTTTGGGGGTGGTCACGAATTAAAGTCCTTTTCGCTCTAGGACGCATATTTAAGGAGATATGGGCAAAAGAAGTTTTTCATATAAAAATTTAAATTTTTTTAAGTTTTGGGTGGATTTTTCAATTTTTTGGGGGTGGTCACGAATTAAAGTCCTTTTCGCTCTAGGACGCTTAGTTTAGGAGATATGGGCAAAAGAAGTTTTTCATATAAAAATTTCAATTTTGTTAGGTTTTGGGTGGATTTTTCAATTTTTTGGGGGTGGTCACGAATTAAAGTCCTTTTCGCTCTAGGACGCATATTTAAGGAGATATGGACAAAAGAAGTTTTTCATATAAAAATTTCAATTTTGTTAGGTTTTGGGTGGATTTTTCAATTTTTTGAGGGTGGTCACGAATTAAAGTCCTTTTCGCTCTAGGACGCTTAGTTTAGGAGATATGGGCAAAAGAAGTTTTTCATATAAAAATTTCAATTTTGTTAGGTTTTGGGTAGATTTTTCAATTTTTTGAGGGTGGTCACGAATTAAAGTCCTTTTCGCTCTAGGACGCATATTTAAGGAGATATGGGCAAAAGAAGTTTTTCATATAAAAATTTCAATTTTTTTAAGTTTTGGGTGGATTTTTCAATTTTTTGGGGGTGGTCACGAATTAAAGTCCTTTTCGCTCTAGGACGCATATTTAAGGAGATATGGGCAAAAGAAGTTTTTCACATAAAAATTTCAATTTTTTTAGGTTTTGGGTGGATTTTTAAATTTTTTGAGGGTGGTCACGAATTAAAGTCCTTTTCGCTCTAGGACGCTTAGTTTAGGAGATATGGGCAAAAGAAGTTTTTCATATATAAATTTCAATTTTGTTAGGTTTTGGGTGGATTTTTCAATTTTTTGGGGGTGGTCACGAATTAAAGTCCATTTCGCTCTAGGACGCATATTTAAGGAGATATGGGCAAAAGAAGTTTTTCATATAAAAATTTAAATTTTGTTTGGTTTTGGGTGGATTTTTCAATTTTTTGAGGGTGGTCACGAATTAAAGTCCTTTTCGCTCTAGGACGCTTAGTTTAGGAGATATGGGCAAAAGAAGTTTTTCATATAAAAATTACAATTTTGTTAGGTTTTGGGTGGATTTTTCAATTTTTTGAGGGTGGTCACGAATTAAAGTCCTTTTCGCTCTAGGACGCATATTTAAGGAGATATGGGCAAAAGAAGTTTTTCACATAAAAATTTCAATTTTTTTAGGTTTTGGGTGGATTTTTAAAATTTTTGGGGGTGGTCACGAATTAAAGTCCTTTTCGCTCTAGGACGCATATTTAAGGAGATATGGACAAAAGAAGTTTTTCATATAAAAATTTCAATTTTTTTAAGTTTTGGGTGGATTTTTCAATTTTTTGGGGGTGGTCACGAATTAAAGTCCTTTTCGCTCTAGGACTCATATTTAAGGAGATATGGGCAAAAGAAGTTTTTCATATAAAAATTTCAATTTTTTTAGGTTTTGGGTGGATTTTTCAACTTTTTGGGGGTGGTCACGAATTAAAGTCCTTTTCGCTCTAGGACGCATATTTAAGGAGATATGGGCAAAAGAAGTTTTTCATATAAAAATTTTAATTTTTTTAGGTTTTGGGTGGATTTTTCAATTTTTTGAGGGTGGTCACGAATTAAAGTCCTTTTCGCTCTAGGACGCTTAGTTTAGGAGATATGGGCAAAAGAAGTTTTTCATATAAAAATTTCAATTTTGTTAGGTTTTGGGTGGATTTTTCAATTTTTTGAGGGTGGTCACGAATTAAAGTCCTTTTCGCTCTAGGACGCATATTTAAGGAGATATGGGCAAAAGAAGTTTTTCATATAAAAATTTCAATTTTTTTAGGTTTTGGGTGGATTTTTCAATTTTTTGGGGGTGGTCACGAATTAAAGTCCTTTTCGCTCTAGGACGCATATTTAAGGAGATATGGACAAAAGAAGTTTTTCATATAAAAATTTCAATTTTTTTAGGTTTTGGGTGGATTTTTAAATTTTTTGGGGGTGGTCACGAATTAAAGTCCTTTTCGCTCTAGGACGCATATTTAAGGAGATATGGACAAAAGAAGTTTTTCATATAAAAATTTCAATTTTGTTAGGTTTTGGGTGGATTTTTCAATTTTTTGAGGGTGGTCACGAATTAAAGTCCTTTTCGCTCTAGGACGCATATTTAAGGAGATATGGGCAAAAGAAGTTTTTCATATAAAAATTTCAATTTTTTTAGGTTTTGGGTGGATTTTTCAATTTTTTGAGGGTGGTCACGAATTAAAGTCCTTTTCGCTCTAGGACGCATATTTAAGGAGATATGGGCAAAAGAAGTTTTTCATATAAAAATTTTAATTTTTTTTTGGTTTTGGGTGGATTTTTCAATTTTTTGAGGGTGGTCACGAATTAAAGTCCTTTTCGCTCTAGGACGCTTAGTTTAGGAGATATGGGCAAAAGAAGTTTTTCATATAAAAATTTCAATTTTGTTAGGTTTTGGGTGGATTTTTCAATTTTTTGAGGGTGGTCACGAATTAAAGTCCTTTTCGCTCTAGGACGCATATTTAAGGAGATATGGGCAAAAGAAGTTTTTCATATAAAAATTTAAATTTTTTTAGGTTTTGGGTGGATTTTTCAATTTTTTGAGGGTGGTCACGAATTAAAGTCCTTTTCGCTCTAGGACGCATATTTAAGGAGATATGGACAAAAGAAGTTTTTCATATAAAAATTTCAATTTTGTTAGGTTTTGGGTGGATTTTTAAATTTTTTGGGGGTGGTCACGAATTAAAGTCCTTTTCGCTCTAGGACGCATATTTAAGGAGATATGGACAAAAGAAGTTTTTCATATAAAAATTTCAATTTTTTTAGGTTTTGGGTGGATTTTTCAATTTTTTGGGGGTGGTCACGAATTAAAGTCCTTTTCGCTCTAGGACGCATATTTAAGGAGATATGGACAAAAGAAGTTTTTCATATAAAAATTTCAATTTTTTTAGGTTTTGTGTGGATTTTTCAATTTTTTGAGGGTGGTCACGAATTAAAGTCCTTTTCGCTCTAGGACGCATATTTAAGGAGATATGGGCAAAAGAAGTTTTTCATATAAAAATTTCAATTTTTTTAGGTTTTGGGTGGATTTTTCAATTTTTTGAGGGTGGTCACGAATTAAAGTCCTTTTCGCTCTAGGACGCATATTTAAGGAGATATGGGCAAAAGAAGTTTTTCACATAAAAATTTCAATTTTTTTAGGTTTTGGGTGGATTTTTAAATTTTTTGGGGGTGGTCACGAATTAAAGTCCTTTTCGCTCTAGGACGCATATTTAAGGAGATATGGGCAAAAGAAGTTTTTCATATAAAAATTTCAATTTTTTTAGGTTTTGGGTGGATTTTTAATTTTTTTGGGGGTGGTCACGAATTAAAGTCCTTTTCGCTCTAGGACGCATATTTAAGGAGATATGGACAAAAGAAGTTTTTCATATAAAAATTTCAATTTTGTTAGGTTTTGGGTGGATTTTTCAATTTTTTGAGGGTGGTCACGAATTAAAGTCCTTTTCGCTCTAGGACGCTTAGTTTAGGAGATATGGGCAAAAGAAGTTTTTCATATAAAAATTTCAATTTTTTTAGGTTTTGGGTGGATTTTTCAATTTTTTGAGGGTGGTCACGAATTAAAGTCCTTTTCGCTCTAGGACGCTTAGTTTAGGAGATATGGGCAAAAGAAGTTTTTCATATAAAAATTTCAATTTTGTTAGGTTTTGGGTGGATTTTTCAATTTTTTGAGGGTGGTCACGAATTAAAGTCCTTTTCGCTCTAGGACGCATATTTAAGGAGATATGGACAAAAGAAGTTTTTCATATAAAAATTTCAATTTTTTTAGGTTTTGGGTGGATTTTTCATTTTTTTGAGGGTGGTCACGAATTAAAGTCCTTTTCGCTCTAGGACGCATATTTAAGGAGATATGGGCAAAAGAAGTTTTTCATATAAAAATTTTAATTTTTTTAGGTTTTGGGTGGATTTTTCAATTTTTTTGGGGGTGGTCACGAATTAAAGTCCTTTTCGCTCTAGGACGCATATTTAAGGAGATATGGGCAAAAGAAGTTTTTCATATAAAAATTTTAATTTTTTTAGGTTTTGGGTGGATTTTTCAATTTTTTGAGGGTGGTCACGAATTAAAGTCCTTTTCGCTCTAGGACGCATATTTAAGGAGATATGGGCAAAAGAAGTTTTTCATATAAAAATTTCAATTTTGTTAGGTTTTGGGTGGATTTTTCAATTTTTTGAGGGTGGTCACGAATTAAAGTCCTTTTCGCTCTAGGACGCATATTTAAGGAGATATGGGCAAAAGAAGTTTTTCACATAAAAATTTCAATTTTTTTAGGTTTTGGGTGGATTTTTAAATTTTTTGAGGGTGGTCACGAATTAAAGTCCTTTTCGCTCTAGGACGCATATTTAAGGAGATATGGGCAAAAGAAGTTTTTCATATAAAAATTTCAATTTTGTTAGGTTTTGGGTGGATTTTTAATTTTTTTGGGGGTGGTCACGAATTAAAGTCCTTTTCGCTCTAGGACGCATATTTAAGGAGATATGGGCAAAAGGAGTTTTTCATATAAAAATTTCAATTTTTTTAGGTTTTGGGTGGATTTTTCAATTTTTTGGGGGTGGTCACGAATTAAAGTCCTTTTCGCTCTAGGACGCATATTTAAGGAGATATGGACAAAAGAAGTTTTTCATATAAAAATTTCAATTTTTTTAGGTTTTGGGTGGATTTTTCAATTTTTTGAGGGTGGTCACGAATTAAAGTCCTTTTCGCTCTAGGACGCATATTTAAGGAGATATGGGCAAAAGAAGTTTTTCATATAAAAATTTCAATTTTTTTAAGTTTTGGGTGGATTTTTCAATTTTTTGGGGGTGGTCACGAATTAAAGTCCTTTTCGCTCTAGGACTCATATTTAAGGAGATATGGGCAAAAGAAGTTTTTCATATAAAAATTTCAATTTTTTTAGGTTTTGGGTGGATTTTTCAATTTTTTGAGGGTGGTCACGAATTAAAGTCCTTTTCGCTCTAGGACGCTTAGTTTAGGAGATATGGGCAAAAGAAGTTTTTCATATAAAAATTTCAATTTTGTTAGGTTTTGGGTGGATTTTTCAATTTTTTGAGGGTGGTCACGAATTAAAGTCCTTTTCGCTCTAGGACGCATATTTAAGGAGATATGGACAAAAGAAGTTTTTCATATAAAAATTTCAATTTTGTTAGGTTTTGGGTGGATTTTTCAATTTTTTGAGGGTGGTCACGAATTAAAGTCCTTTTCGCTCTAGGACGCTTAGTTTAGGAGATATGGGCAAAAGAAGTTTTTCATATAAAAATTTCAATTTTTTTAGGTTTTGGGTGGATTTTTCAATTTTTTGAGGGTGGTCACGAATTAAAGTCCTTTTCGCTCTAGGACGCTAAGTTTAGGAGATATGGGCAAAAGAAGTTTTTCATATAAAAATTTCAATTTTGTTAGGTTTTGGGTGGATTTTTCAATTTTTTGAGGGTGGTCACGAATTAAAGTCCTTTTCGCTCTAGGACGCATATTTAAGGAGATATGGACAAAAGAAGTTTTTCATATAAAAATTTCAATTTTTTTAGGTTTTGGGTGGATTTTTCAATTTTTTGAGGGTGGTCACGAATTAAAGTCCTTTTCGCTCTAGGACGCATATTTAAGGAGATATGGGCAAAAGAAGTTTTTCATATAAAAATTTTAATTTTTTTAGGTTTTGGGTGGATTTTTCAATTTTTTTGGGGGTGGTCACGAATTAAAGTCCTTTTCGCTCTAGGACGCATATTTAAGGAGATATGGGCAAAAGAAGGTTTTCATATAAAAATTTTAATTTTTTTAGGTTTTGGGTGGATTTTTCAATTTTTTGAGGGTGGTCACGAATTAAAGTCCTTTTCGCTCTAGGACGCATATTTAAGGAGATATGGGCAAAAGAAGTTTTTCATATAAAAATTTCAATTTTGTTAGGTTTTGGGTGGATTTTTCAATTTTTTGAGGGTGGTCACGAATTAAAGTCCTTTTCGCTCTAGGACGCATATTTAAGGAGATATGGGCAAAAGAAGTTTTTCACATAAAAATTTCAATTTTTTTAGGTTTTGGGTGGATTTTTAAATTTTTTGAGGGTGGTCACGAATTAAAGTCCTTTTCGCTCTAGGACGCATATTTAAGGAGATATGGGCAAAAGAAGTTTTTCATATAAAAATTTCAATTTTGTTAGGTTTTGGGTGGATTTTTAATTTTTTTGGGGGTGGTCACGAATTAAAGTCCTTTTCGCTCTAGGACGCATATTTAAGGAGATATGGGCAAAAGGAGTTTTTCATATAAAAATTTCAATTTTTTTAGGTTTTGGGTGGATTTTTCAATTTTTTGGGGGTGGTCACGAATTAAAGTCCTTTTCGCTCTAGGACGCATATTTAAGGAGATATGGACAAAAGAAGTTTTTCATATAAAAATTTCAATTTTTTTAGGTTTTGGGTGGATTTTTCAATTTTTTGAGGGTGGTCACGAATTAAAGTCTTTTTCGCTCTAGGACGCATATTTAAGGAGATATGGACAAAAGAAGTTTTTCATATAAAAATTTCAATTTTTTTAAGTTTTGGGTGGATTTTTCAATTTTTTGGGGGTGGTCACGAATTAAAGTCCTTTTCGCTCTAGGACTCATATTTAAGGAGATATGGGCAAAAGAAGTTTTTCATATAAAAATTTCAATTTTTTTAGGTTTTGGGTGGATTTTTCAATTTTTTGAGGGTGGTCACGAATTAAAGTCCTTTTCGCTCTAGGACGCATATTTAAGGAGATATGGGCAAAAGAAGTTTTTCATATAAAAATTTTAATTTTTTTAGGTTTTGGGTGGATTTTTAAATTTTTTGGGGGTGGTCACGAATTAAAGTCCTTTTCGCTCTAGGACGCATATTTAAGGAGATATGGGCAAAAGAAGTTTTTCATATAAAAATTTTAATTTTTTTAGGTTTTGGGTGGATTTTTCAATTTTTTGAGGGTGGTCACGAATTAAAGTCCTTTTCGCTCTAGGACGCTTAGTTTAGGAGATATGGGCAAAAGAAGTTTTTCATATAAAAATTTCAATTTTGTTAGGTTTTGGGTGGATTTTTCAATTTTTTGAGGGTGGTCACGAATTAAAGTCCTTTTCGCTCTAGGACGCATATTTAAGGAGATATGGGCAACAGAAGTTTTTCATATAAAAATTTCAATTTTGTTAGGTTTTGGGTGGATTTTTCAATTTTTTGGGGGTGGTCACGAATTAAAGTCCTTTTCGCTCTAGGACGCATATTTAACGAGATATGGGCAAAAGAAGTTTTTCACATAAAAATTTCAATTTTTTTAGGTTTTGGGTGGATTTTTAAATTTTTTGAGGGTGGTCACGAATTAAAGTCCTTTTCGCTCTAGGACGCATATTTAAGGAGATATGGGCAAAAGAAGTTTTTCATATAAAAATTTCAATTTTGTTAGGTTTTGGGTGGATTTTTAATTTTTTTGGGGGTGGTCACGAATTAAAGTCCTTTTCGCTCTAGGACGCTTAGTTTAGGAGATATGGGCAAAAGAAGTTTTTCATATAAAAATTTCAATTTTGTTAGGTTTTGGGTGGATTTTTCAATTTTTTGAGGGTGGTCACGAATTAAAGTCCTTTTCGCTCTAGGACGCATATTTAAGGAGATATGGGCAAAAGAAGTTTTTCATATAAAAATTTCAATTTTTTTAGGTTTTGGGTGGATTTTTCAACTTTTTGGGGGTGGTCACGAATTAAAGTCCTTTTCGCTCTAGGACGCATATTTAAGGAGATATGGGCAAAAGAAGTTTTTCATATAAAAATTTTAATTTTTTTAGGTTTTGGGTGGATTTTTCAATTTTTTGAGGGTGGTCACGAATTAAAGTCCTTTTCGCTCTAGGACGCTTAGTTTAGGAGATATGGGCAAAAGAAGTTTTTCATATAAAAATTTCAATTTTGTTAGGTTTTGGGTGGATTTTTCAATTTTTTGAGGGTGGTCACGAATTAAAGTCCTTTTCGCTCTAGGACGCTTAGTTTAGGAGATATGGGCAAAAGAAGTTTTTCATATAAAAATTTCAATTTTGTTAGGTTTTGGGTGGATTTTTCAATTTTTTGAGGGTGGTCACGAATTAAAGTCCTTTTCGCTCTAGGACGCATATTTAAGGAGATATGGACAAAAGAAGTTTTTCATATAAAAATTTCAATTTTTTTAGGTTTTGGGTGGATTTTTCAATTTTTTGAGGGTGGTCACGAATTAAAGTCCTTTTCGCTCTAGGACGCATATTTAAGGAGATATGGGCAAAAGAAGTTTTTCATATAAAAATTTTAATTTTTTTAGGTTTTGGGTGGATTTTTAAATTTTTTGAGGGTGGTCACGAATTAAAGTCCTTTTCGCTCTAGGACGCTTAGTTTAGGAGATATGGGCAAAAGAAGTTTTTCATATAAAAATTTCAATTTTGTTAGGTTTTGGGTGGATTTTTCAATTTTTTGAGGGTGGTCACGAATTAAAGTCCTTTTCGCTCTAGGACTCATATTTAAGGAGATATGGGCAAAAGAAGTTTTTCATATAAAAATTTAAATTTTTTTAGGTTTTGTGTCGATTTTTAAATTTTTTGGGTGTGGTCACGAATTAAAGTCCTTTTCGCTCTAGGACGCATATTTAAGGAGATATGGGCAAAAGAAGTTTTTCACATAAAAATTTCAATTTTTTTAGGTTTTGGGTGGATTTTTAAATTTTTTGGGGGTGGTCACGAATTAAAGTCCTTTTCGCTCTAGGACGCATATTTAAGGAGATATGGGCAAAAGAAGTTTTTCATATAAAAATTTCAATTTTTTTAGGTTTTGGGTGGATTTTTCAATTTTTTGAGGGTGGTCACGAATTAAAGTCCTTTTCGCTCTAGGACGCCTATTTAAGGAGATATGCGCAAAAGAAATTTTTCATATAAAAATTTAAATTTTTTTAGGTTTTGGGTGGATTTTTCAATTTTTTGAGGGTGGTCACGAATTAAAGTCCTTTTCGCTCTAGGACGCATATTTAAGGAGATATGGGCAAAAGAAGTTTTTCACATAAAAATTTCAATTTTTTTAGGTTTTGGGTGGATTTTTAAATTTTTTGGGGGTGGTCACGAATTAAAGTCCTTTTCGCTCTAGGACGCATATTTAAGGAGATATGGGCAAAAGAAGTTTTTCATATAAAAATTTCAATTTTTTTAGGTTTTGGGTGGATTTTTCAATTTTTTGGGGGTGGTCACGAATTAAAGTCCTTTTCGCTCTAGGACGCATATTTAAGGAGATATGGACAAAAGAAGTTTTTCATATAAAAATTTCAATTTTTTTAGGTTTTGGGTGGATTTTTCAATTTTTTGAGGGTGGTCACGAATTAAAGTCCTTTTCGCTCTAGGACGCATATTTAAGGAGATATGGGCAAAAGAAGTTTTTCATATAAAAATTTCAATTTTTTTAAGTTTTGGGTGGATTTTTCAATTTTTTGGGGGTGGTCACGAATTAAAGTCCTTTTCGCTCTAGGACTCATATTTAAGGAGATATGGGCAAAAGAAGTTTTTCATATAAAAATTTTAATTTTTTTAGGTTTTGGGTGGATTTTTAAATTTTTTGAGGGTGGTCACGAATTAAAGTCCTTTTCGCTCTAGGACGCTTAGTTTAGGAGATATGGGCAAAAGAAGTTTTTCATATAAAAATTTCAATTTTGTTAGGTTTTGGGTGGATTTTTCAATTTTTTGAGGGTGGTCACGAATTAAAGTCCTTTTCGCTCTAGGACGCTTAGTTTAGGAGATATGGGCAAAAGAAGTTTTTCATATAAAAATTTCAATTTTGTTAGGTTTTGGGTGGATTTTTCAATTTTTTGAGGGTGGTCACGAATTAAAGTCCTTTTCGCTCTAGGACGCATATTTAAGGAGATATGGACAAAAGAAGTTTTTCATATAAAAATTTCAATTTTTTTAGGTTTTGGGTGGATTTTTAAATTTTTTGGGGGTGGTCACGAATTAAAGTCCTTTTCGCTCTAGGACGCATATTTAAGGAGATATGGGCAAAAGAAGTTTTTCATATAAAAATTTCAATTTTTTTAGGTTTTGGGTGGATTTTTCAATTTTTTGAGGGTGGTCACGAATTAAAGTCCTTTTCGCTCTAGGACGCATATTTAAGGAGATATGGGCAAAAGAAGTTTTTCATATAAAAATTTTAATTTTTTTAGGTTTTGGGTGGATTTTTCAATTTTTTGAGGGTGGTCACGAATTAAAGTCCTTTTCGCTCTAGGACGCTTAGTTTAGGAGATATGGGCAAAAGAAGTCTTTCATATAAAAATTTCAATTTTGTTAGGTTTTGGGTGGATTTTTCAATTGTTTGAGGGTGGTCACGAATTAAAGTCCTTTTCGCTCTAGTACTCATATTTAAGGAGATATGGGCAAAAGAAGTTTTTCATATAAAAATTTCAATTTTTTTAGGTTTTGTGTCGATTTTTAAATTTTTTGGGTGTGGTCACGAATTAAAGTCCTTTTCGCTCTAGGACGCATATTTAAGGAGATATGGGCAAAAGAAGTTTTTCACATAAAAATTTCAATTTTTTTAGGTTTTGGGTGGATTTTTAAATTTTTTGGGGGTGGTCACGAATTAAAGTCCTTTTCGCTCTAGGACGCATATTTAAGGAGATATGGGCAAAAGAAGTTTTTCATATAAAAATTTCAATTTTTTTAGGTTTTGGGTGGATTTTTCAATTTTTTGAGGGTGGTCACGAATTAAAGTCCTTTTCGCTCTAGGACGCCTATTTAAGGAGATATGCGCAAAAGAAGTTTTTCATATAAAAATTTAAATTTTTTTAGGTTTTGGGTGGATTTTTCAATTTTTTGAGGGTGGTCACGAATTAAAGTCCTTTTCGCTCTAGGACGCATATTTAAGGAGATATGGGCAAAAGAAGTTTTTCACATAAAAATTTCAATTTTTTTAGGTTTTGGGTGGATTTTTAAATTTTTTGGGGGTGGTCACGAATTAAAGTCCTTTTCGCTCTAGGACGCATATTTAAGGAGATATGGGCAAAAGAAGTTTTTCATATAAAAATTTCAATTTTTTTAGGTTTTGGGTGGATTTTTCAATTTTTTGGGGGTGGTCACGAATTAAAGTCCTTTTCGCTCTAGGACGCATATTTAAGGAGATATGGACAAAAGAAGTTTTTCATATAAAAATTTCAATTTTTTTAGGTTTTGGGTGGATTTTTCAATTTTTTGAGGGTGGTCACGAATTAAAGTCCTTTTCGCTCTAGGACGCATATTTAAGGAGATATGGGCAAAAGAAGTTTTTCATATAAAAATTTCAATTTTTTTAAGTTTTGGGTGGATTTTTCAATTTTTTGGGGGTGGTCACGAATTAAAGTCCTTTTCGCTCTAGGACTCATATTTAAGGAGATATGGGCAAAAGAAGTTTTTCATATAAAAATTTCAATTTTTTTAGGTTTTGGGTGGATTTTTCAATTTTTTGAGGGTGGTCACGAATTAAAGTCCTTTTCGCTCTAGGACGCTTAGTTTAGGAGATATGGGCAAAAGAAGTTTTTCATATAAAAATTTCAATTTTGTTAGGTTTTGGGTGGATTTTTCAATTTTTTGAGGGTGGTCACGAATTAAAGTCCTTTTCGCTCTAGGACGCATATTTAAGGAGATATGAGCAAAAGAAGTTTTTCATATAAAAATTTCAATTTTTTTAGGTTTTGGGTGGATTTTTCAACTTTTTGGGGGTGGTCACGAATTAAAGTCCTTTTCGCTCTAGGACGCATATTTAAGGAGATATGGGCAAAAGAAGTTTTTCATATAAAAATTTTAATTTTTTTAGGTTTTGGGTGGATTTTTCAATTTTTTGAGGGTGGTCACGAATTAAAGTCCTTTTCGCTCTAGGACGCTTAGTTTAGGAGATATGGGCAAAAGAAGTTTTTCATATAAAAATTTCAATTTTGTTAGGTTTTGGGTGGATTTTTCAATTTTTTGAGGGTGGTCACGAATTAAAGTCCTTTTCGCTCTAGGACGCTTAGTTTAGGAGATATGGGCAAAAGAAGTTTTTCATATAAAAATTTCAATTTTGTTAGGTTTTGGGTGGATTTTTAAATTTTTTGGGGGTGGTCACGAATTAAAGTCCTTTTCGCTCTAGGACGCATATTTAAGGAGATATGGACAAAAGAAGTTTTTCATATAAAAATTTCAATTTTTTTAGGTTTTGGGTGGATTTTTCAATTTTTTGGGGGTGGTCACGAATTAAAGTCCTTTTCGCTCTAGGACGCATATTTAAGGAGATATGGACAAAAGAAGTTTTTCATATAAAAATTTCAATTTTTTTAGGTTTTGGGTGGATTTTTCAATTTTTTGAGGGTGGTCACGAATTAAAGTCCTTTTCGCTCTAGGACGCATATTTAAGGAGATATGGGCAAAAGAAGTTTTTCATATAAAAATTTCAATTTTTTTAGGTTTTGGGTGGATTTTTCAATTTTTTGAGGGTGGTCACGAATTAAAGTCCTTTTCGCTCTAGGACGCATATTTAAGGAGATATGGGCAAAAGAAGTTTTTCACATAAAAATTTCAATTTTTTTAGGTTTTGGGTGGATTTTTAAATTTTTTGGGGGTGGTCACGAATTAAAGTCCTTTTCGCTCTAGGACGCATATTTAAGGAGATATGGGCAAAAGAAGTTTTTCATATAAAAATTTCAATTTTTTTAGGTTTTGGGTGGATTTTTAATTTTTTTGGGGGTGGTCACGAATTAAAGTCCTTTTCGCTCTAGGACGCATATTTAAGGAGATATGGACAAAAGAAGTTTTTCATATAAAAATTTCAATTTTGTTAGGTTTTGGGTGGATTTTTCAATTTTTTGAGGGTGGTCACGAATTAAAGTCCTTTTCGCTCTAGGACGCTTAGTTTAGGAGATATGGGCAAAAGAAGTTTTTCATATAAAAATTTCAATTTTTTTAGGTTTTGGGTGGATTTTTCAATTTTTTGAGGGTGGTCACGAATTAAAGTCCTTTTCGCTCTAGGACGCTTAGTTTAGGAGATATGGGCAAAAGAAGTTTTTCATATAAAAATTTCAATTTTGTTAGGTTTTGGGTGGATTTTTCAACGCATATTTAAGGAGATATGGGCAAAAGAAGTTTTTCATATAAAAATTTTAATTTTTTTAGGTTTTGGGTGGATTTTTCAATTTTTTGAGGGTGGTCACGAATTAAAGTCCTTTTCGCTCTAGGACGCTTAGTTTAGGAGATATGGGCAAAAGAAGTCTTTCATATAAAAATTTCAATTTTGTTAGGTTTTGGGTGGATTTTTCAATTTTTTGAGGGTGGTCACGAATTAAAGTCCTTTTCGCTCTAGGACTCATATTTAAGGAGATATGGGCAAAAGAAGTTTTTCATATAAAAATTTCAATTTTTTTAGGTTTTGTGTCGATTTTTAAATTTTTTGGGTGTGGTCACGAATTAAAGTCCTTTTCGCTCTAGGACGCATATTTAAGGAGATATGGGCAAAAGAAGTTTTTCACATAAAAATTTCAATTTTTTTAGGTTTTGGGTGGATTTTTAAATTTTTTGGGGGTGGTCACGAATTAAAGTCCTTTTCGCTCTAGGACGCATATTTAAGGAGATATGGGCAAAAGAAGTTTTTCATATAAAAATTTCAATTTTTTTAGGTTTTGGGTGGATTTTTCAATTTTTTGAGGGTGGTCACGAATTAAAGTCCTTTTCGCTCTAGGACGCCTATTTAAGGAGATATGCGCAAAAGAAGTTTTTCATATAAAAATTTAAATTTTTTTAGGTTTTGGGTGGATTTTTCAATTTTTTGAGGGTGGTCACGAATTAAAGTCCTTTTCGCTCTAGGACGCATATTTAAGGAGATATGGGCAAAAGAAGTTTTTCACATAAAAATTTCAATTTTTTTAGGTTTTGGGTGGATTTTTAAATTTTTTGGGGGTGGTCACGAATTAAAGTCCTTTTCGCTCTAGGACGCATATTTAAGGAGATATGGGCAAAAGAAGTTTTTCATATAAAAATTTCAATTTTTTTAGGTTTTGGGTGGATTTTTCAATTTTTTGGGGGTGGTCACGAATTAAAGTCCTTTTCGCTCTAGGACGCATATTTAAGGAGATATGGACAAAAGAAGTTTTTCATATAAAAATTTCAATTTTGTTAGGTTTTGGGTGGATTTTTCAATTTTTTGGGGGTGGTCACGAATTAAAGTCCTTTTCGCTCTAGGACGCATATTTAAGGAGATATGGGCAAAAGAAGTTTTTCATATAAAAATTTAAATTTTTTTAAGTTTTGGGTGGATTTTTCAATTTTTTGGGGGTGGTCACGAATTAAAGTCCTTTTCGCTCTAGGACGCATATTTAAGGAGATATGGACAAAAGAAGTTTTTCATATAAAAATTTCAATTTTGTTAGGTTTTGGGTGGATTTTTCAATTTTTTGAGGGTGGTCACGAATTAAAGTCCTTTTCGCTCTAGGACGCTTAGTTTAGGAGATATGGGCAAAAGAAGTTTTTCATATAAAAATTTCAATTTTGTTAGGTTTTGGGTGGATTTTTCAATTTTTTGAGGGTGGTCACGAATTAAAGTCCTTTTCGCTCTAGGACGCATATTTAAGGAGATATGGGCAAAAGAAGTTTTTCATATAAAAATTTCAATTTTTTTAAGTTTTGGGTGGATTTTTCAATTTTTTGGGGGTGGTCACGAATTAAAGTCCTTTTCGCTCTAGGACGCATATTTAAGGAGATATGGGCAAAAAAAGTTTTTCATATAAAAATTTCAATTTTTTTAAGTTTTGGGTGGATTTTTCAATTTTTTGGGGGTGGTCACGAATTAAAGTCCTTTTCGCTCTAGGACGCATATTTAAGGAGATATGGGCAAAAGAAGTTTTTCATATAAAAATTTCAATTTTTTTAAGTTTTGGGTGGATTTTTCAATTTTTTGAGGGTGGTCACGAATTAAAGTCCTTTTCGCTCTAGGACGCTTAGTTTAAGAGATATGGGCAAAAGAAGTTTTTCATATAAAAATTTCAATTTTGTTAGGTTTTGGGTGGATTTTTCAATTTTTTGAGGGTGGTCACGAATTAAAGTCCTTTTCGCTCTAGGACGCATATTTAAGGAGATATGGGCAAAAGAAGTTTTTCATATAAAAATTTCAATTTTGTTAGGTTTTGGGTGGATTTTTCAATTTTTTGAGGGTGGTCACGAATTAAAGTCCTTTTCGCTCTAGGACGCATATTTAAGGAGATATGGGCAAAAGAAGTTTTTCATATAAAAATTTTAATTTTTTTAGGTTTTGGGTGGATTTTTCAATTTTTTGAGGGTGGTCACGAATTAAAGTCCTTTTCGCTCTAGGACGCTTAGTTTAGGAGATATGGGCAAAAGAAGTTTTTCATATAAAAATTTCAATTTTTTTAGGTTTTGGGTGGATTTTTCAATTTTTTGAGGGTGGTCACGAATTAAAGTCCTTTTCGCTCTAGGACGCTTAGTTTAGGAGATATGGGCAAAAGAAGTTTTTCATATAAAAATTTCAATTTTGTTAGGTTTTGGGTGGATTTTTCAATTTTTTGAGGGTGGTCACGAATTAAAGTCCTTTTCGCTCTAGGACGCATATTTAAGGAGATATGGACAAAAGAAGTTTTTCATATAAAAATTTCAATTTTTTTAGGTTTTGGGTGGATTTTTAAATTTTTTGGGGGTGGTCACGAATTAAAGTCCTTTTCGCTCTAGGACGCATATTTAAGGAGATATGGACAAAAGAAGTTTTTCATATAAAAATTTCAATTTTGTTAGGTTTTGGGTGGATTTTTCAATTTTTTGAGGGTGGTCACGAATTAAAGTCCTTTTCGCTCTAGGACGCTTAGTTTAGGAGATATGGGCAAAAGAAGTTTTTCATATAAAAATTTCAATTTTGTTAGGTTTTGGGTGGATTTTTCAATTTTTTGAGGGTGGTAACGAATTAAAGTCCTTTTCGCTCTAGGACGCTTAGTTTAGGAGATATGGGCAAAAGAAGTTTTTCATATAAAAATTTCAATTTTGTTAGGTTTTGGGTGGATTTTTCAATTTTTTGAGGGTGGTCACGAATTAAAGTCCTTTTCGCTCTAGGACGCATATTTAAGGAGATATGGACAAAAGAAGTTTTTCATATAAAAATTTAAATTTTTTTAGGTTTTGGGTGGATTTTAAAATTTTTTGGGGGTGGTCCCGAATTAAAGTCCTTTTCGCTCTAGGACGCTTAGTTTAGGAGATATGGGCAAAAGAAGTTTTTCATATAAAAATTTTAATTTTTTTAGGTTTTGGGTGGATTTTTCAATTTTTTGAGGGTGGTCACGAATTAAAGTCCTTTTCGCTCTAGGACGCATATTTAAGGAGATATGGGCAAAAGAAGTTTTTCACATAAAAATTTCAATTTTTTTAGGTTTTGGGTGGATTTTTAAAATTTTTGGGGGTGGTCACGAATTAAAGTCCTTTTCGCTCTAGGACGCATATTTAAGGAGATATGGACAAAAGAAGTTTTTCATATAAAAATTTCAATTTTGTTAGGTTTTGGGTGGATTTTTCAATTTTTTGAGGGTGGTCACGAATTAAAGTCCTTTTCGCTCTAGGACGCATATTTAAGGAGATATGGGCAAAAGAAGTTTTTCACATAAAAATTTCAATTTTTTTAGGTTTTGGGTGGATTTTTCAATTTTTTGAGGGTGGTCACGAATTAAAGTCCTTTTCGCTCTAGGACGCTTAGTTTAGGAGATATGGGCAAAAGAAGTTTTTCATATAAAAATTTCAATTTTGTTAGGTTTTGGGTGGATTTTTCAATCTTTTGAGGGTGGTCACGAATTAAAGTCCTTTTCGCTCTAGGACGCTTAGTTTAGGAGATATGGGCAAAAGAAGTTTTTCATATAAAAATTTCAATTTTGTTAGGTTTTGGGTGGATTTTTCAATTTTTTGAGGGTGGTCACGAATTAAAGTCCTTTTCGCTCTAGGACGCATATTTAAGGAGATATGGACTAAAGAAGTTTTTCATATAAAAATTTCAATTTTTTTAGGTTTTGGGTGGATTTTTAAATTTTTTGGGGGTGGTCACGAATTAAAGTCCTTTTCGCTCTAGGACGCATATTTAAGGAGATATGGACAAAAGAAGTTTTTCATATAAAAATTTCAATTTTGTTAGGTTTTGGGTGGATTTTTCAATTTTTTGAGGGTGGTCACGAATTAAAGTCCTTTTCGCTCTAGGACGCTTAGTTTAGGAGATATGGGCAAAAGAAGTTTTTCATATAAAAATTTCAATTTTGTTAGGTTTTGGGTGGATTTTTCAATTTTTTGAGGGTGGTAACGAATTAAAGTCCTTTTCGCTCTAGGACGCTTAGTTTAGGAGATATGGGCAAAAGAAGTTTTTCATATAAAAATTTCAATTTTGTTAGGTTTTGGGTGGATTTTTCAATTTTTTGAGGGTGGTCACGAATTAAAGTCCTTTTCGCTCTAGGACGCATATTTAAGGAGATATGGACAAAAGAAGTTTTTCATATAAAAATTTAAATTTTTTTAGGTTTTGGGTGGATTTTAAAATTTTTTGGGGGTGGTCCCGAATTAAAGTCCTTTTCGCTCTAGGACGCTTAGTTTAGGAGATATGGGCAAAAGAAGTTTTTCATATAAAAATTTTAATTTTTTTAGGTTTTGGGTGGATTTTTCAATTTTTTGAGGGTGGTCACGAATTAAAGTCCTTTTCGCTCTAGGACGCATATTTAAGGAGATATGGGCAAAAGAAGTTTTTCACATAAAAATTTCAATTTTTTTAGGTTTTGGGTGGATTTTTAAAATTTTTGGGGGTGGTCACGAATTAAAGTCCTTTTCGCTCTAGGACGCATATTTAAGGAGATATGGACAAAAGAAGTTTTTCATATAAAAATTTCAATTTTGTTAGGTTTTGGGTGGATTTTTCAATTTTTTGAGGGTGGTCACGAATTAAAGTCCTTTTCGCTCTAGGACGCATATTTAAGGAGATATGGGCAAAAGAAGTTTTTCACATAAAAATTTCAATTTTTTTAGGTTTTGGGTGGATTTTTCAATTTTTTGAGGGTGGTCACGAATTAAAGTCCTTTTCGCTCTAGGACGCTTAGTTTAGGAGATATGGGCAAAAGAAGTTTTTCATATAAAAATTTCAATTTTGTTAGGTTTTGGGTGGATTTTTCAATCTTTTGAGGGTGGTCACGAATTAAAGTCCTTTTCGCTCTAGGACGCATATTTAAGGAGATATGGGCAAAAGAAGTTTTTCATATAAAAATTTCAATTTTTTTAGGTTTTGGGTGGATTTTTCAATTTTTTGGGGGTGGTCACGAATTAAAGTCCTTTTCGCTCTAGGACGCATATTTAAGGAGATATGGACAAAAGAAGTTTTTCATATAAAAATTTCAATTTTTTTAGGTTTTGGGTGGATTTTTAAATTTTTTGGGGGTGGTCACGAATTAAAGTCCTTTTCGCTCTAGGACGCATATTTAAGGAGATATGGACAAAAGAAGTTTTTCATATAAAAATCAATTTTTTTAGGTTTTGGGTGGATTTTAAAATTTTTTGGGGTTGGTCACGAATTAAAGTCCTTTTCGCTCTAGGACGCTTAGTTTAGGAGATATGGGCAAAAGAAGTTTTTCATATAAAAATTTTAATTTTTTTAGGTTTTGGGTGGATTTTTCACGAATTAAAGTCCTTTTCGCTCTAGGACGCATATTTAAGGAGATATGGGCAAAAGAAGTTTTTCACATAAAAATTTCAATTTTTTTAGGTTTTGGGTGGATTTTTAAAATTTTTGGGGGTGGTCACGAATTAAAGTCCTTTTCGCTCTAGGACGCATATTTAAGGAGATATGGACAAAAGAAGTTTTTCATATAAAAATTTCAATTTTTTTAAGTTTTGGGTGGATTTTTCAATTTTTTGGGGGTGGTCACGAATTAAAGTCCTTTTCGCTCTAGGACTCATATTTAAGGAGATATGGGCAAAAGAAGTTTTTCATATAAAAATTTCAATTTTTTTAGGTTTTGGGTGGATTTTTCAACTTTTTGGGGGTGGTCACGAATTAAAGTCCTTTTCGCTCTAGGACGCATATTTAAGGAGATATGGGCAAAAGAAGTTTTTCATATAAAAATTTTAATTTTTTTAGGTTTTGGGTGGATTTTTCAATTTTTTGAGGGTGGTCACGAATTAAAGTCCTTTTCGCTCTAGGACGCTTAGTTTAGGAGATATGGGCAAAAGAAGTTTTCCATATCAAAATTTCAATTTTGTTAGGTTTTGGGTGGATTTTTCAATCTTTTGAGGGTGGTCACGAATTAAAGTCCTTTTCGCTCTAGGACGCATATTTAAGGAGATATGGGCAAAAGAAGTTTTTCATATAAAAATTTCAATTTTTTTAGGTTTTGGGTGGATTTTTCAATTTTTTGGGGGTGGTCACGAATTAAAGTCCTTTTCGCTCTAGGACGCATATTTAAGGAGATATGGACAAAAGAAGTTTTTCATATAAAAATTTCAATTTTTTTAGGTTTTGGGTGGATTTTTAAATTTTTTGGGGGTGGTCACGAATTAAAGTCCTTTTCGCTCTAGGACGCATATTTAAGGAGATATGGACAAAAGAAGTTTTTCATATAAAAATTTCAATTTTGTTAGGTTTTGGGTGGATTTTTCAATTTTTTGAGGGTGGTCACGAATTAAAGTCCTTTTCGCTCTAGGACGCTTAGTTTAGGAGATATGGGCAAAAGAAGTTTTTCATATAAAAATTTCAATTTTGTTAGGTTTTGGGTGGATTTTTCAATTTTTTGAGGGTGGTCACGAATTAAAGTCCTTTTCGCTCTAGGACGCTTAGTTTAGGAGATATGGGCAAAAGAAGTTTTCCATATCAAAATTTCAATTTTGTTAGGTTTTGGGTGGATTTTTCAATCTTTTGAGGGTGGTCACGAATTAAAGTCCTTTTCGCTCTAGGACGCATATTTAAGGAGATATGGGCAAAAGAAGTTTTTCATATAAAAATTTAAATTTTTTTAGGTTTTGGGTGGATTTTTCAATTTTTTGAGGGTGGTCACGAATTAAAGTCCTTTTCGCTCTAGGACGCATATTTAAGGAGATATGGACAAAAGAAGTTTTTCATATAAAAATTTCAATTTTTTTAGGTTTTGGGTGGATTTTTAAATTTTTTGGGGGTGGTCACGAATTAAAGTCCTTTTCGCTCTAGGACGCATATTTAAGGAGATATGGACAAAAGAAGTTTTTCATATAAAAATTTCAATTTTTTTAGGTTTTGGGTGGATTTTTCAATTTTTTGGGGGTGGTCACGAATTAAAGTCCTTTTCGCTCTAGGACGCATATTTAAGGAGATATGGACAAAAGAAGTTTTTCATATAAAAATTTCAATTTTTTTAGGTTTTGGGTGGATTTTTCAATTTTTTGAGGGTGGTCACGAATTAAAGTCCTTTTCGCTCTAGGACGCATATTTAAGGAGATATGGGCAAAAGAAGTTTTTCATATAAAAATTTCAATTTTTTTAGGTTTTGGGTGGATTTTTAAATTTTTTGGGGGTGGTCACGAATTAAAGTCCTTTTCGCTCTAGGACGCATATTTAAGGAGATATGGGCAAAAGAAGTTTTTCATATAAAAATTTCAATTTTGTTAGGTTTTGGGTGGATTTTTCAATTTTTTGAGGGTGGTCACGAATTAAAGTCCTTTTCGCTCTAGGACGCATATTTAAGGAGATATGGGCAAAAGAAGTTTTTCATATAAAAATTTCAATTTTTTTAGGTTTTGGGTGGATTTTTAAATTTTTTGGGGGTGGTTACGAATTAAAGTCCTTTTCGCTCTAGGACGCATATTTAAGGAGATATGGACAAAAGAAGTTTTTCATATAAAAATTTCAATTTTGTTAGGTTTTGGGTGGATTTTTCAATTTTTTGAGGGTGGTCACGAATTAAAGTCCTTTTCGCTCTAGGACGCTTAGTTTAGGAGATATGGGCAAAAGAAGTTTTTCATATAAAAATTTCAATTTTTTTAGGTTTTGGGTGGATTTTTAAATTTCTTGGGGGTGGTCACGAATTAAAGTCCTTTTCGCTCTAGGACGCTTAGTTTAGGAGATATGGGCAAAAGAAGTTTTTCATATAAAAATTTCAATTTTGTTAGGTTTTGGGTGGATTTTTCAATTTTTTGAGGGTGGTCACGAATTAAAGTCCTTTTCGCTCTAGGACGCATATTTAAGGAGATATGGGCAAAAGAAGTTTTTCATATAAAAATTTCAATTTTTTTAGGTTTTGGGTGGATTTTTCAATTTTTTGAGGGTGGTCACGAATTAAAGTCCTTTTCGCTCTAGGACGCATATTTAAGGAGATATGGGCAAAAGAAGTTTTTCATATAAAAATTTTAATTTTTTTAGGTTTTGGGTGGATTTTTAAATTTTTTGGGGGTGGTCACGAATTAAAGTCCTTTTCGCTCTAGGACGCATATTTAAGGAGATATGGGCAAAAGAAGTTTTTCATATAAAAATTTTAATTTTTTTAGGTTTTGGGTGGATTTTTCAATTTTTTGAGGGTGGTCACGAATTAAAGTTCTTTTCGCTCTAGGACGCTTAGTTTAGGAGATATGGGCAAAAGAAGTTTTTCATATAAAAATTTCAATTTTGTTAGGTTTTGGGTGGATTTTTCAATTTTTTGAGGGTGGTCACGAATTAAAGTCCTTTTCGCTCTAGGACGCATATTTAAGGAGATATGGGCAAAAGAAGTTTTTCATATAAAAATTTCAATTTTGTTAGGTTTTGGGTGGATTTTTCAATTTTTTGAGGGTGGTCACGAATTAAAGTCCTTTTCGCTCTAGGACGCATATTTAAGGAGATATGGGCAAAAGAAGTTTTTCACATAAAAATTTCAATTTTTTTAGGTTTTGGGTGGATTTTTAAATTTTTTGAGGGTGGTCACGAATTAAAGTCCTTTTCGCTCTAGGACGCATATTTAAGGAGATATGGGCAAAAGAAGTTTTTCATATAAAAATTTCAATTTTGTTAGGTTTTGGGTGGATTTTTCAATTTTTTGAGGGTGGTCACGAATTAAAGTCCTTTTCGCTCTAGGACGCTTAGTTTAGGAGATATGGGCAAAAGAAGTTTTTCATATAAAAATTTCAATTTTTTTAGGTTTTGGGTGGATTTTTCAATTTTTTGGGTGTGGTCACGAATTAAAGTCCTTTTCGCTCTAGGACGCATATTTAAGGAGATATGGGCAAAAGAAGTTTTTCATATAAAAATTTCAATTTTTTTAAGTTTTGGGTGGATTTTTCAATTTTTTGGGGGTGGTCACGAATTAAAGTCCTTTTCGCTCTAGGACGTATATTTAAGGAGATATGGGCAAAAGAAGTTTTTCATATAAAAATTTCAATTTTTTTAGGTTTTGGGTGGATTTTTCAATTTTTTGGGTGTGGTCACGAATTAAAGTCCTTTTCGCTGTAGGACGCATATTTAAGGAGATATGGGCAAAAGAAGTTTTTCATATAAAAATTTCAATTTTTTTAGGTTTTGGGTGGATTTTTCAATTTTTTGAGGGTGGTCACGAATTAAAGTCCTTTTCGCTCTAGGACGCATATTTAAGGAGATATGGGCAAAAGAAGTTTTTCATATAAAAATTTCAATTTTGTTAGGTTTTGGGTGGATTTTTCAATTTTTTGAGGGTGGTCACGAATTAAAGTCCTTTTCGCTCTAGGACGCATATTTAAGGAGATATGGGCAAAAGAAGTTTTTCATATAAAAATTTCAATTTTTTTAGGTTTTGGGTGGATTTTTAAATTTTTTGGGGGTGGTCACGAATTAAAGTCCTTTTCGCTCTAGGACGCATATTTAAGGAGATATGGGCAAAAGAAGTTTTTCATATAAAAATTTCAATTTTTTTAGGTTTTGGGTGGATTTTTAAATTTTTTGGGGGTGGTCACGAATTAAAGTCCTTTTCGCTTTAGGACGCATATTTAAGGAGATATGGACAAAAGAAGTTTTTCATATAAAAATTTCAATTTTGTTAGGTTTTGGGTGGATTTTTCAATTTTTTGAGGGTGGTCACGAATTAAAGTCCTTTTCGCTCTAGGACGCTTAGTTTAGGAGATATGGGCAAAAGAAGTTTTTCATATAAAAATTTTAATTTTTTTAGGTTTTGGGTGGATTTTTCAATTTTTTGAGGGTGGTCACGAATTAAAGTCCTTTTCGCTCTAGGACGCTTAGTTTAGGAGATATGGGCAAAAGAAGTTTTTCATATAAAAATTTCAATTTTGTTAGGTTTTGGGTGGATTTTTCATTTTTTTGAGGGTGGTCACGAATTAAAGTCCTTTTCGCTCTAGGACGCATATTTAAGGAGATATGGGCAAAAGAAGTTTTTCATATAAAAATTTCAATTTTTTTAGGTTTTGGGTGGATTTTTAAATTTTTTGGGGGTGGTCACGAATTAAAGTCCTTTTCGCTCTAGGACGCATATTTAAGGAGATATGGGCAAAAGAAGTTTTTCATATAAAAATTTCAATTTTGTTAGGTTTTGGGTGGATTTTTCAATTTTTTGAGGGTGGTCACGAATTAAAGTCCTTTTCGCTCTAGGACGCATATTTAAGGAGATATGGGCAAAAGAAGTTTTTCATATAAAAATTTCAATTTTTTTAGGTTTTGGGTGGATTTTTCAATTTTTTGAGGGTGGTCACGAATTAAAGTCCTTTTCGCTCTAGGACGCATATTTAAGGAGATATGGGCAAAAGAAGTTTTTCATATAAAAATTTCAATTTTGTTAGGTTTTGGGTGGATTTTTCAATTTTTTGAGGGTGGTCACGAATTAAAGTCCTTTTCGCTCTAGGACGCATATTTAAGGAGATATGGGCAAAAGAAGTTTTTCATATAAAAATTTCAATTTTGTTAGGTTTTGGGTGGATTTTTCAATTTTTTGAGGGTGGTCTCGAATTAAAGTCCTTTTCGCTCTAGGACGCATATTTAAGGAGATATGGGCAAAAGAAGTTTTTCATATAAAAATTTCAATTTTTTTTAGGTTTTGGGTGGATTTTTAAATTTTTTGGGGGTGGTCACGAATTAAAGTCCTTTTCGCTCTAGGACGCATATTTAAGGAGATATGGGCAAAAGAAGTTTTTCATATAAAAATTTCAATTTTTTTAGGTTTTGGGTGGATTTTTAAATTTTTTGGGGGTGGTCACGAATTAAAGTCCTTTTCGCTCTAGGACGCATATTTAAGGAGATATGGGCAAAAGAAGTTTTTCATATAAAAATTTCAATTTTGTTAGGTTTTGGGTGGATTTTTCAATTTTTTGAGGGTGGTCACGAATTAAAGTCCTTTTCGCTCTAGGACGCATATTTAAGGAGATATGGACAAAAGAAGTTTTTCATATAAAAATTTCAATTTTTTTAGGTTTTGGGTGGATTTTTCAATTTTTTGAGGGTGGTCACGAATTAAAGTCCTTTTCGCTCTAGGACGCATATTTAAGGAGATATGGACAAAAGAAGTTTTTCATATAAAAATTTCAATTTTGTTAGGTTTTGGGTGGATTTTTCAATTTTTTTAGGGTGGTCACGAATTAAAGTCCTTTTCGCTCTAGGACGCATATTTAAGGAGATATGGGCAAAAGAAGTTTTTCACATAAAAATTTCAATTTTTTTAGGTTTTGGGTGGATTTTTAAATTTTTTGAGGGTGGTCACGAATTAAAGTCCTTTTCGCTCTAGGACGCATATTTAAGGAGATATGGGCAAAAGAAGTTTTTCATATAAAAATTTTAATTTTTTAGGTTTTGGGTGGATTTTTAAATTTTTTGGGTGTGGTCACGAATTAAAGTCCTTTTCGCTCTAGGACGCTTAGTTTAGGAGATATGGGCAAAAGAAGTTTTTCATATAAAAATTTTAATTTTTTTAGGTTTTGGGTGGATTTTTCAATTTTTTGAGGGTGGTCACGAATTAAAGTCCTTTTCGCTCTAGGACGCTTAGTTTAGGAGATATGGGCAAAAGAAGTTTTTCATATAAAAATTTCAATTTTGTTAGGTTTTGGGTGGATTTTTCAATTTTTTGAGGGTGGTCACGAATTAAAGTCCTTTTCGCTCTAGGACGCATATTTAAGGAGATATGGGCAAAAGAAGTTTTTCATATAAAAATTTCAATTTTGTTAGGTTTTGGGTGGATTTTTCAATTTTTTGAGGGTGGTCACGAATTAAAGTCCTTTTCGCTCTAGGACGCATATTTAAGGAGATATGGGCAAGAGAAGTTTTTCACATAAAAATTTCAATTTTTTTAGGTTTTGGGTGGATTTTTAAATTTTTTGAGGGTGGTCACGAATTAAAGTCCTTTTCGCTCTAGGACGCATATTTAAGGAGATATGGGCAAAAGAAGTTTTTCATATAAAAATTTCAATTTTTTTAGGTTTTGGGTGGATTTTTCAATTTTTTGGGTGTGGTCACGAATTAAAGTCCTTTTCGCTCTAGGTCGCTTAGTTTAGGAGATATGGGCAAAAGAAGTTTTTCATATAAAAATTTCAATTTTGTTAGGTTTTGGGTGGATTTTTCAATTTTTTGAGGGTGGTCACGAATTAAAGTCCTTTTCGCTCTAGGACGCATATTTAAGGAGATATGGGCAAAAGAAGTTTTTCATATAAAAATTTCAATTTTTTTAGGTTTTGGGTGGATTTTTCAATTTTTTGAGGGTGGTCACGAATTAAAGTCCTTTTCGCTCTAGGACGCATATTTAAGGAGATATGGACAAAAGAAGTTTTTCATATAAAAATTTCAATTTTGTTAGGTTTTGGGTGGATTTTTAAATTTTTTGGGGGTGGTCACGAATTAAAGTCCTTTTCGCTCTAGGACGCATATTTAAGGAGATATGGGCAAAAGAAGTTTTTCATATAAAAATTTCAATTTTTTTAGGTTTTGGGTGGATTTTTCAAATTTTTGGGGGTGGTCACGAATTAAAGTCCTTTTCGCTCTAGGACGCATATTTAAGGAGATATGGACAAAAGAAGTTTTTCATATAAAAATTTCAATTTTTTTAGGTTTTGGGTGGATTTTTCAATTTTTTGAGGGTGGTCACGAATTAAAGTCCTTTTCGCTCTAGGACGCATATTTAAGGAGATATGGGCAAAAGAAGTTTTTCATATAAAAATTTCAATTTTTTTAGGTTTTGGGTGGATTTTTCAATTTTTTGGGGGTGGTCACGAATTAAAGTCCTTTTCGCTCTAGGACGCATATTTAAGCAGATATGGGCAAAAGAAGTTTTTCATATAAAAATTTTAATTTTTTAGGTTTTGGGTGGATTTTTCAATTTTTTGAGGGTGGTCACGAATTAAAGTCCTTTTCGCTCTAGGACGCATATTTAAGGAGATATGGGCAAAAGAAGTTTTTCATTTAAAAATTTCAATTTTTTTAGGTTTTGGGTGGATTTTTCAATTTTTTGAGGGTGGTAACGAATTAAAGTCCTTTTCGCTCTAGGACGTATATTTAAGGAGATATGGACAAAAGAAGTTTTTCATATAAAAATTTTAATTTTTTTAGGTTTTGGGTGGATTTTTAAATTTTTTGGGGGTGGTCACGAATTAAAGTCCTTTTCGCTCTAGGACGCATATTTAAGGAGATATGGGCAAAAGAAGTTTTTCATATAAAAATTTTAATTTTTTTAGGTTTTGGGTGGATTTTTCAATTTTTTGAGGGTGGTCACGAATTAAAGTCCTTTTCGCTCTAGGACGCTTAGTTTAGGAGATATGGGCAAAAGAAGTTTTTCATATAAAAATTTCAATTTTGTTAGGTTTTGGGTGGATTTTTCAATTTTTTGAGGGTGGTCACGAATTAAAGTCCTTTTCGCTCTAGGACGCTTAGTTTAGGAGATATGGGCAAAAGAAGTTTTTCATATAAAAATTTCAATTTTGTTAGGTTTTGGGTGGATTTTTCAATTTTTTGAGGGTGGTCACGAATTAAAGTCCTTTTCGCTCTAGGACGCATATTTAAGGAGATATGGGCAAAAGAAGTTTTTCACATAAAAATTTCAATTTTTTTAGATTTTGGGTGGATTTTTCAATTTTTTGAGGGTGGTCACGAATTAAAGTCCTTTTCGCTCTAGGACGCATATTTAAGGAGATATGGGCAAAAGAAGTTTTTCATATAAAAATTTTAATTTTTTTAGGTTTTGGGTGGATTTTTCAATTTTTTGGGGGTGGTCACGAATTAAAGTCCTTTTCGCTCTAGGACGCTTAGTTTAGGAGATGTGGGCAAAAGAAGTTTTTCACATAAAAATTTCAATTTTTTTAGGTTTTGGGTGGATTTTTAAATTTTTTGAGGGTGGTCACGAATTAAAGTCCTTTTCGCTCTAGGACGCATATTTAAGGAGATATGGGCAAAAGAAGTTTTTCATATAAAAATTTCAATTTTGTTAGGTTTTGGGTGGATTTTTCAATTTTTTGAGGGTGGTCACGAATTAAAGTCCTTTTCGCTCTAGGACGCATATTTAAGGAGATATGGGCAAAAGAAGTTTTTCATATAAAAATTTCAATTTTTTTAGGTTTTGGGTGGATTTTTCAATTTTTTTGAGGGTGGTCACGAATTAAAGTCCTTTTCGCTCTAGGACGCATATTTAAGGAGATATGGGCAAAAGAAGTTTTTCATATAAAAATTTTAATTTTGTTAGGTTTTGGGTGGATTTTTCAATTTTTTGAGGGTGGTCACGAATTAAAGTCCTTTTCGCTCTAGGACGCATATTTAAGGAGATATGGGCAAAAGAAGTTTTTCATATAAAAATTTCAATTTTTTTAGGTTTTGGGTGGATTTTTCAATTTTTTGAGGGTGGTCACGAATTAAAGTCCTTTTCGCTCTAGGACGCATATTTAAGGAGATATGGGCAAAAGAAGTTTTTCATATAAAAATTTTAATTTTGTTAGGTTTTGGGTGGATTTTTAAATTTTTTGGGGGTGGTCACGAATTAAAGTCCTTTTCGCTCTAGGACGCATATTTAAGGAGATATGGACAAAAGAAGTTTTTCATATAAAAATTTTAATTTTTTTAGGTTTTGGGTGGATTTTTCAATTTTTTGGGGGTGGTCACGAATTAAAGTCCTTTTCGCTCTAGGACGCATATTTAAGGAGATATGGACAAAAGAAGTTTTTCATATAAAAATTTCAATTTTTTTAGGTTTTGGGTGGATTTTTCAATTTTTTGAGGGTGGTCACGAATTAAAGTCCTTTTCGCTCTAGGACGCTTAGTTTAGGAGATATGGACAAAAGAAGTTTTTCATATAAAAATTTCAATTTTGTTAGGTTTTGGGTGGATTTTTCAATTTTTTGAGGGTGGTCACGAATTAAAGTCCTTTTCGCTCTAGGACGCATATTTAAGGAGATATGGGCAAAAGAAGTTTTTCATATAAAAATTTCAATTTTTTTAAGTTTTGGGTGGATTTTTAAATTTTTTGGGGGTGGTCACGAATTAAAGTCCTTTTCGCTCTAGGACGCTTAGTTTAGGAGATATGGGCAAAAGAAGTTTTTCATATAAAAATTTCATTTTTTTTAGGTTTTGGGTGGATTTTTCAATTTTTTGGGGGTGGTCACGAATTAAAGTCCTTTTCGCTCTAGGACGCTTAGTTTAGGAGATATGGGCAAAAGAAGTTTTTCATATAAAAATTTCAATTTTTTTAGGTTTTGGGTGGATTTTTCAATTTTTTGGGGGTGGTCACGAATTAAAGTCCTTTTCGCTCTAGGACGCATATTTAAGGAGATATGGGCAAAAGAAGTTTTTCATATAAAAATTTTAATTTTTTTAGGTTTTGGGTGGATTTTTAAATTTTTGGAGGGTGGTCACGAATTAAAGTCCTTTTCGCTCTAGGACGCATATTTAAGGAGATATGGGCAAAAGAAGTTTTTCATATAAAAATTTCAATTTTTTTAGGTTTTGGGTGGATTTTTCAATTTTTTGAGGGTGGTCACGAATTAAAGTCCTTTTCGCTCTAGGACGCATATTTAAGGAGATATGGGCAAAAGAAGTTTTTCATATAAAAATTTCAATTTTTTTAGGTTTTGGGTGGATTTTTCAATTTTTTGAGGGTGGTCACGAATTAAAGTCCTTTTCGCTCTAGGACGCATATTTAAGGAGATATGGGCAAAAGAAGTTTTTCATATAAAAATTTCAATTTTTTTAGGTTTTGGGTGGATTTTTCAATTTTTTGGGGGTGGTCACGAATTAAAGTCCTTTTCGCTCTAGGACGCATATTTAAGGAGATATGGGCAAAAGAAGTTTTTCATATAAAAATTTCATTTTTTTAGGTTTTGGGTGGATTTTTCAATTTTTTGGGGGTGGTCACGAATTAAAGTCCTTTTCGCTCTAGGACGAATATTTAAGGAGATATGGACAAAAGAAGTTTTTCGTATAAAAATTTCAATTTTTTTAGGTTTTGGGTGGATTTTTCAATTTTTTGAGGGTGGTCACGAATTAAAGTCCTTTTCGCTCTAGGACGCATATTTAAGGAGATATGGGCAAAAGAAGTTTTTCATATAAAAATTTCAATTTTTTTAGGTTTTGGGTGGATTTTTCAATTTTTTGAGGGTGGTCACGAATTAAAGTCCTTTTCGCTCTAGGACGCATATTTAAGGAGATATGGGCAAAAGAAGTTTTTCACATAAAAATTTCAATTTTTTTAGGTTTTGGGTGGAGTTTTCAATTTTTTGGGGGTGGTCACGAATTAAAGTCCTTTTCGCTCTAGGACGCATATTTAAGGAGATATGGACAAAAGAAGTTTTTCATATAAAAATTTTAATTTTTTTAGGTTTTGGGTGGATTTTTCAATTTTTTGAGGGTGGTCACGAATTAAAGTCCTTTTCGCTCTAGGACGCATATTTAAGGAGATATGGGCAAAAGAAGTTTTTCATATAAAAATTTCAATTTTTTTAGGTTTTGGGTGGATTTTTAAATTTTTTTGAGGGTGGTCACGAATTAAAGTCCTTTTCGCTCTAGGACGAATATTTAAGGAGATATGGGCAAAAGAAGTTTTTCATATAAAAATTTCAATTTTGTTAGGTTTTGGGTGGATTTTTAAATTTTTTGGGGGTGGTCACGAATTAAAGTCCTTTTCGCTCTAGGACGCATATTTAAGGAGATATGGACAAAAGAAGATTTTCACCCCCACCCCCAAAAAATTGAAAAATCCACCCAAAACCTAAAAAAATTGAAATTTTTATATGAAAAACTTCTTTTGCCCATATCTCCTTAAATATGCGTCCTAGAGCGAAAATGACTTGATTTCGTGACCACCCTCAAAAAATTGAAAAATCCACCCAAAACCTAACAAAATTGAAATTTTTATATGAAAAACTTCTTTTGTCCATATCTCCTTAAATATGCGTCCTAGAGCGAAAAGGACTTTAATTCGTGACCACCCCCAAAAAATTTAAAAATCCACCCAAAACCTAAAAAAATTGAAATTTTTATATGAAAAACTTCTTTTGCCCATATCTCCTTAAATATGCGTCCTAGAGCGAAAAGGACTTTAATTCGTGACCACACCCAAAAAATTTAAAAATCGACACAAAACCTAAAAAAATTGAAATTTTTATATGAAAAACTTCTTTTGTCCATATCTCCTTAAATATGCGTCCTAGAGCGAAAAGGACTTTAATTCGTGACCACCCCCAAAAAATTGAAAAATCCACCCAAAACCTAACAAAATTGAAATTTTTATGTGAAAAACTTCTTTTGCCCATATCTCCTTAAATATGCGTCCTAGAGCGAAAAGGACTTTAATTCGTGACCACCCTCAAAAAATTGAAAAATCCACCCAAAACCTAAAAAAATTGAAATTTTTATATGAAAAACTTCTTTTGCCCATATCTCCTTAAATATGCGTCCTAGAGCGAAAAGGACTTTAATTCGTGACCACCCCCAAAAAATTTAAAAATCCACCCAAAACCTAAAAAAATTGAAATTTTTATATGAAAAACTTCTTTTGCCCATATCTCCTTAAATATGCGTCCTAGACCGAAAAGGACTTTAATTCGTGATCACCCTCAAAAAATTGAAAAATCCACCCAAAACCTAAAAAAATTGAAATTTTTATATGAAAAACTTCTTTTGCCCATATCTCCTTAAATATGCGTCCTAGAGCGAAAAGGACTTTAATTCGTGACCACCCCCAAAAAATTTAAAAATCCACCCAAAACCTAAAAAAATTGAAATTTTTATATGAAAAACTTCTTTTGCCCATATCTCCTAAACTAAGCGTCCTAGAGCGAAAAGGACTTTAATTCGTGACCACCCTCAAAAAATTTAAAAATCCACCCAAAACCTAAAAAAATTAAAATTTTTATATGAAAAACTTCTTTTGCCCATATCTCCTTAAATATGCGTCCTAGAGCGAAAAGGACTTTAATTCGTGACCACCCCCAAAAAATTGAAAAATCCACCCAAAACCTAAAAAAATTGAAATTTTTATATGAAAAACTTCTTTTGTCCATATCTCCTTAAATATGCGTCCTAGAGCGAAAAGGACTTTAATTCGTGACCACCCCCAAAAAGTTGAAAAATCCACCCAAAACCTAAAAAAATTGAAATTTTTATATGAAAAACTTCTTTTGCCCATATCTCCTAAACTAAGCGTCCTAGAGCGAAAAGGACTTTAATTCGTGACCACCCTCAAAAAATTTAAAAATCCACCCAAAACCTAACAAAATTGAAATTTTTATATGAAAAACTTCTTTTGCCCATATCTCCTTAAATTTGCGTCCTAGAGCGAAAAGGACTTTAATTCGTGACCACCCTCAAAAAATTGAAAAATCCACCCAAAACCTAACAAAATTGAAATTTTTATATGAAAAACTTCTTTTGTCCATATCTCCTTAAATATGCGTCCTACAGCGAAAAGGACTTTAATTCGTGACCACCCCCAAAAAATTGAAAAATCCACCCAAAACCTAACAAAATTGAAATTTTTATATGAAAAACTTCTTTTGCCCATATCTCCTTAAATATGCGTCCTAGAGCGAAAAGGACTTTAATTCGTGACCACCCCCAAAAAATTGAAAAATCCACCCAAAACCTAAAAAATTTGAAATTTTTATATAAAAACTTCTTTTGTCCATATCTCCTTAAATATGCGTCCTAGAGCGAAAAGGACTTTAATTCGTGACCACCCCCAAAAAATTTAAAAATCCACCCAAAACCTAAAAAAATTGAAATTTTTATATGAAAAACTTCTTTTGCCCATATCTCCTTAAATATGCGTCCTAGAGCGAAAAGGACTTTAATTCGTGACCACCCTCAAAAAATTGAAAAATCCACCCAAAACCTAACAAAATTGAAATTTTTATATGAAAAACTTCTTTTGCCCATATCTCCTAAACTAAGCGTCCTAGAGCGAAAAGGACTTTAATTCGTGACCACCCCCAAAAAATTGAAAAATCCACCCAAAACCTAAAAAAATTGAAATTTTTATATGAAAAACTTCTTTTGCCCATATCTCCTAAACTAAGCGTCCTAGAGCGAAAAGGACTTTAATTCGTGACCACACCCAAAAAATTTAAAAATCGACACAAAACCTAAAAAAATTGAAATTTTTATATGAAAAACTTCTTTTGCCCATATCTCCTTAAATATGCGTCCTAGAGCGAAAAGGACTTTAATTCGTGACCACCCCCAAAAAATTTAAAAATCCACCCAAAACCTAACAAAATTGAAATTTTTATATGAAAAACTTCTTTTGTCCATATCTCCTTAAATATGCGTCCTAGAGCGAAAAGGACTTTAATTCGTGACCACCCCCAAAAAATTGAAAAATCCACCCAAAACCTAAAAAAATTGAAATTTTTATATGAAAAACTTCTTTTGTCCATATCTCCTTAAATATGCGTGACCACCCTCAAAAAATTGAAAAATTCACCCAAAACCTAACAAAATTGAAATTTTTATATGAAAAACTTCTTTTGCCCATATCTCCTAAACTAAGCGTCCTAGAGCGAAAAGGACTTTAATTCGTGACCACCCTCAAAAAATTGAAAAATCCACCCAAAACCTAACAAAATTGAAATTTTTATATGAAAAACTTCTTTTGCCCATATCTCCTAAACTAAGCGTCCTAGAGCGAAAAGGACTTTAATTCGTGACCACCCTCAAAAAATTGAAAAATCCACCCAAAACCTAAAAAAATTGAAATTTTTATATGAAAAACTTCTTATGCCCATATCTCCTTAAATATGCGTCCTAGAGCGAAAAGGACTTTAATTCGTGACCACCCCCAAAAAGTTGAAAATTCCACCCAAAACCTAAAAAAATTGAAATTTTTATATGAAAAACTTCTTTTGTCCATATCTCCTTAAATATGAGTCCTAGAGCGAAAAGGACTTTAATTCGTGACCACCCTCAAAAAATTGAAAAATCCACCCAAAACCTAACAAAATTGAAATTTTTATATGAAAAACTTCTTTTGTCCATATCTCCTTAAATATGCGTCCTAGAGCGAAAAGGACTTTAATTCGTGACCACACCCAAAAAATTTAAAAATCGACACAAAACCTAAAAAAATTGAAATTTTTATATGAAAAACTTCTTTTGCCCATATCTCCTTAAATATGCGTCCTAGAGCGAAAAGGACTTTAATTCGTGACCACCCGAAAAAATTTAAAAAATCCACCCAAAACCTAAAAAAATTGAAATTTTTATATGAAAAACTTCTTTTGCCCATATCTCCTTAAATATGCGTCCTAGAGCGAAAAGGACTTTAATTCGTGACCACCCCCAAAAAATTTAAAAATCCACCCAAAACCTAAAAAAATTGAAATTTTTATGTGAAAAACTTCTTTTGCCCATATCTCCTTAAATATGCGTCCTAGAGCGAAAAGGACTTTAATTCGTGACCACCCTCAAAAAATTGAAAAATCCACCCAAAACCTAAAAAAATTGAAATTTTTATATGAAAAACTTCTTTTGCCCATATCTCCTTAAATATGCGTCCTAGAGCGAAAAGGACTTTAATTCGTGACCACCCTCAAAAAATTGAAAAATCCACCCAAAACCTAAAAAAATTGAAATTTTTATGTGAAAAACTTCTTTTGCCCATATCTCCTTAAATATGCGTCCTAGAGCGAAAAGGACTTTAATTCGTGACCACCCCCAAAAAATTGAAAAATCCACCCAAAACCTAACAAAATTGAAATTTTTATATGAAAAACTTCTTTTGCCCATATCTCCTTAAATATGCGTCCTAGAGCGAAAAGGACTTTAATTCGTGACCACCCTCAAAAAATTGAAAAATCCACCCAAAACCTAACAAAATTGAAATTTTTATATGAAAAACTTCTTTTGTCCATATCTCCTTAAATATGCGTCCTAGAGCGAAAAGGACTTTAATTCGTGACCACCCCCAAAAAATTGAAAAATCCACCCAAAACCTAAAAAAATTGAAATTTTTATATGAAAAACTTCTTTTGCCCATATCTCCTTAAATATGCGTCCTAGAGCGAAAAGGACTTTAATTCGTGACCACCCCCAAAAAATTGAAAAATCCACCCAAAACCTAAAAAAATTGAAATTTTTATATGAAAAACTTCTTTTGCCCATATCTCCTTAAATATGCGTCCTAGAGCGAAAAGGACTTTAATTCGTGACCACCCTCAAAAAGTTGAAAAATCCACCCAAAACCTAAAAAAATTGAAATTTGTATATGAAAAACTTCTTTTGCCCATATCTCCTTAAATATGAGTCCTAGAGCGAAAAGGACTTTAATTCGTGACCACCCCCAAAAAATTGAAAAATCCACCCAAAACCTAAAAAAATTGAAATTTTTATATGAAAAACTTCTTTTGCCCATATCTCCTTAAATATGCGTCCTAGAGCGAAAAGGACTTTAATTCGTGACCACCCTCAAAAAATTTAAAAATCCACCCAAAACCTAAAAAAATTGAAATTTTTATATGAAAAACTTCTTTTGCCCATATCTCCTTAAATATGCGTCCTAGAGCGAAAAGGACTTTAATTCGTGACCACCCCCAAAAAATTTAAAAATCCACCCAAAACCTAAAAAAATTGAAATTTTTATATGAAAAACTTCTTTTGCCCATATCTCCTTAAATATGCGTCCTAGAGCGAAAAGGACTTTAATTCGTGACCACCCCCAAAAAATTTAAAAATCCACCCAAAACCTAAAAAAATTGAAATTTTTATGTGAAAAACTTCTTTTGCCCATATCTCCTTAAATATGCGTCCTAGAGCGAAAAGGACTTTAATTCGTGACCACCCTCAAAAAATTGAAAAATCCACCCAAAACCTAAAAAAATTGAAATTTTTATATGAAAAACTTCTTTTGCCCATATCTCCTTAAATATGCGTCCTAGAGCGAAAAGGACTTTAATTCGTGACCACCCTCAAAAAATTGAAAAATCCACCCAAAACCTAAAAAAATTGAAATTTTTATATGAAAAACTTCTTTTGCCCATATCTCCTTAAATATGCGTCCTAGAGCGAAAAGGACTTTAATTCGTGACCACCCTCAAAAAATTGAAAAATCCACCCAAAACCTAACAAAATTGAAATTTTTATATGAAAAACTTCTTTTGCCCATATCTCCTAAACTAAGCGTCCTAGAGCGAAAAGGACTTTAATTCGTGACCACCCTCAAAAAATTGAAAAATCCACCCAAAACCTAAAAAAATTGAAATTTTTATATGAAAAACTTCTTTTGCCCATATCTCCTTAAATATGCGTCCTAGAGCGAAAAGGACTTTAATTCGTGACCACCCTCAAAAAATTGAAAAATCCACCCAAAACCTAAAAAAATTGAAATTTTTATATGAAAAACTTCTTTTGCCCATATCTCCTTAAATATGCGTCCTAGAGCGAAAAGGACTTTAATTCGTGACCACCCCCAAAAAATTGAAAAATCCACCCAAAACCTAACAAAATTGAAATTTTTATATGAAAAACTTCTTTTGTCCATATCTCCTTAAATATGCGTCCTAGAGCGAAAAGGACTTTAATTCGTGACCACCCCCAAAAAATTGAAAAATCCACCCAAAACCTAAAAAAATTGAAATTTTTATATGAAAAACTTCTTTTGCCCATATCTCCTTAAATATGCGTCCTAGAGCGAAAAGGACTTTAATTCGTGACCACCCCCAAAAAATTTAAAAATCCACCCAAAACCTAACAAAATTGAAATTTTTATATGAAAAACTTCTTTTGCCCATATCTCCTAAACTAAGCGTCCTAGAGCGAAAAGGACTTTAATTCGTGACCACCCTCAAAAAATTTAAAAATCCACCCAAAACCTAACAAAATTGAAATTTTTATATGAAAAACTTCTTTTGCCCATATCTCCTTAAATATGCGTCCTAGAGCGAAAAGGACTTTAATTCGTGACCACCCTCAAAAAATTGAAAAATCCACCCAAAACCTAAAAAAATTGAAATTTTTATATGAAAAACTTCTTTTGCCCATATCTCCTTAAATATGCGTCCTAGAGCGAAAAGGACTTTAATTCGTGACCACCCTCAAAAAATTGAAAAATCCACCCAAAACCTAACAAAATTTAAATTTTTATATGAAAAACTTCTTTTGCCCATATCTCCTAAACTAAGCGTCCTAGAGCGAAAAGGACTTTAATTCGTGACCACCCTCAAAAAATTTAAAAATCCACCCAAAACCTAAAAAAATTGAAATTTTTATATGAAAAACTTCTTTTGCCCATATCTCCTTAAATATGCGTCCTAGAGCGAAAAGGACTTTAATTCGTGACCACCCTCAAAAAATTTAAAAATCGACACAAAACCTAAAAAAATTGAAATTTTTATATGAAAAACTTCTTTTGCCCATATCTCCTTAAATATGCGTCCTAGAGCGAAAAGGACTTTAATTCGTGACCACCCCCAAAAAATTTAAAAATCCACCCAAAACCTAAAAAAATTGAAATTTTTATATGAAAAACTTCTTTTGCCCATATCTCCTAAACTAAGCGTCCTAGAGCGAAAAGGACTTTAATTCGTGACCACCCTCAAAAAATTGAAAAATCCACCCAAAACCTAAAAAAATTGAAATTTTTATATGAAAAACTTCTTTTGCCCATATCTCCTTAAATATGCGTCCTAGAGCGAAAAGGACTTTAATTCGTGACCACCCTCAAAAAGTTGAAAAATCCACCCAAAACCTAAAAAAATTGAAATTTGTATATGAAAAACTTCTTTTGCCCATATCTCCTTAAATATGAGTCCTAGAGCGAAAAGGACTTTAATTCGTGACCACCCCCAAAAAATTGAAAAATCCACCCAAAACCTAAAAAAATTGAAATTTTTATATGAAAAACTTCTTTTGCCCATATCTCCTTAAATATGCGTCCTAGAGCGAAAAGGACTTTAATTCGTGACCACCCTCAAAAAATTTAAAAATCCACCCAAAACCTAAAAAAATTGAAATTTTTATATGAAAAACTTCTTTTGCCCATATCTCCTTAAATATGCGTCCTAGAGCGAAAAGGACTTTAATTCGTGACCACCCCCAAAAAATTTAAAAATCCACCCAAAACCTAAAAAAATTGAAATTTTTATATGAAAAACTTCTTTTGCCCATATCTCCTTAAATATGCGTCCTAGAGCGAAAAGGACTTTAATTCGTGACCACCCCCAAAAAATTTAAAAATCCACCCAAAACCTAAAAAAATTGAAATTTTTATGTGAAAAACTTCTTTTGCCCATATCTCCTTAAATATGCGTCCTAGAGCGAAAAGGACTTTAATTCGTGACCACCCTCAAAAAATTGAAAAATCCACCCAAAACCTAAAAAAATTGAAATTTTTATATGAAAAACTTCTTTTGCCCATATCTCCTTAAATATGCGTCCTAGAGCGAAAAGGACTTTAATTCGTGACCACCCCCAAAAAATTTAAAAATCCACCCAAAACCTAAAAAAATTGAAATTTTTATGTGAAAAACTTCTTTTGCCCATATCTCCTTAAATATGCGTCCTAGAGCGAAAAGGACTTTAATTCGTGACCACCCTCAAAAAATTGAAAAATCCACCCAAAACCTAAAAAAATTGAAATTTTTATATGAAAAACTTCTTTTGCCCATATCTCCTTAAATATGCGTCCTAGAGCGAAAAGGACTTTAATTCGTGACCACCCTCAAAAAATTGAAAAATCCACCCAAAACCTAAAAAAATTGAAATTTTTATATGAAAAACTTCTTTTGCCCATATCTCCTTAAATATGCGTCCTAGAGCGAAAAGGACTTTAATTCGTGACCACCCTCAAAAAATTGAAAAATCCACCCAAAACCTAACAAAATTGAAATTTTTATATGAAAAACTTCTTTTGCCCATATCTCCTAAACTAAGCGTCCTAGAGCGAAAAGGACTTTAATTCGTGACCACCCTCAAAAAATTGAAAAATCCACCCAAAACCTAAAAAAATTGAAATTTTTATATGAAAAACTTCTTTTGCCCATATCTCCTTAAATATGCGTCCTAGAGCGAAAAGGACTTTAATTCGTGACCACCCTCAAAAAATTGAAAAATCCACCCAAAACCTAAAAAAATTGAAATTTTTATATGAAAAACTTCTTTTGCCCATATCTCCTTAAATATGCGTCCTAGAGCGAAAAGGACTTTAATTCGTGACCACCCCCAAAAAATTGAAAAATCCACCCAAAACCTAACAAAATTGAAATTTTTATATGAAAAACTTCTTTTGTCCATATCTCCTTAAATATGCGTCCTAGAGCGAAAAGGACTTTAATTCGTGACCACCCCCAAAAAATTGAAAAATCCACCCAAAACCTAAAAAAATTGAAATTTTTATATGAAAAACTTCTTTTGCCCATATCTCCTTAAATATGCGTCCTAGAGCGAAAAGGACTTTAATTCGTGACCACCCCCAAAAAATTTAAAAATCCACCCAAAACCTAACAAAATTGAAATTTTTATATGAAAAACTTCTTTTGCCCATATCTCCTAAACTAAGCGTCCTAGAGCGAAAAGGACTTTAATTCGTGACCACCCTCAAAAAATTTAAAAATCCACCCAAAACCTAACAAAATTGAAATTTTTATATGAAAAACTTCTTTTGCCCATATCTCCTTAAATATGCGTCCTAGAGCGAAAAGGACTTTAATTCGTGACCACCCTCAAAAAATTGAAAAATCCACCCAAAACCTAAAAAAATTGAAATTTTTATATGAAAAACTTCTTTTGCCCATATCTCCTTAAATATGCGTCCTAGAGCGAAAAGGACTTTAATTCGTGACCACCCTCAAAAAATTGAAAAATCCACCCAAAACCTAACAAAATTTAAATTTTTATATGAAAAACTTCTTTTGCCCATATCTCCTAAACTAAGCGTCCTAGAGCGAAAAGGACTTTAATTCGTGACCACCCTCAAAAAATTTAAAAATCCACCCAAAACCTAAAAAAATTGAAATTTTTATATGAAAAACTTCTTTTGCCCATATCTCCTTAAATATGCGTCCTAGAGCGAAAAGGACTTTAATTCGTGACCACCCTCAAAAAATTTAAAAATCGACACAAAACCTAAAAAAATTGAAATTTTTATATGAAAAACTTCTTTTGCCCATATCTCCTTAAATATGCGTCCTAGAGCGAAAAGGACTTTAATTCGTGACCACCCCCAAAAAATTTAAAAATCCACCCAAAACCTAAAAAAATTGAAATTTTTATATGAAAAACTTCTTTTGCCCATATCTCCTAAACTAAGCGTCCTAGAGCGAAAAGGACTTTAATTCGTGACCACCCTCAAAAAATTGAAAAATCCACCCAAAACCTAAAAAAATTGAAATTTTTATATGAAAAACTTCTTTTGCCCATATCTCCTTAAATATGCGTCCTAGAGCGAAAAGGACTTTAATTCGTGACCACCCCCAAAAAATTGAAAAATCCACCCAAAACCTAAAAAAATTGAAATTTTTATATGAAAAACTTCTTTTGTCCATATCTCCTTAAATATGCGTCCTAGAGCGAAAAGGACTTTAATTCGTGACCACCCTCAAAAAATTGAAAAATCCACCCAAAACCTAAAAAAATTGAAATTTTTATATGAAAAACTTCTTTTGCCCATATCTCCTTAAATATGCGTCCTAGAGCGAAAAGGACTTTAATTCGTGACCACCCCCAAAAAATTTAAAAATCCACCCAAAACCTAAAAAAATTGAAATTTTTATATGAAAAACTTCTTTTGTCCATATCTCCTTAAATATGCGTCCTAGAGCGAAAAGGACTTTAATTCGTGACCACCCCCAAAAAATTGAAAAATCCACCCAAAACCTAAAAAAATTGAAATTTTTATATGAAAAACTTCTTTTGTCCATATCTCCTTAAATATGCGTCCTAGAGCGAAAAGGACTTTAATTCGTGACCACCCCCAAAAAATTTAAAAATCAACCCAAAACCTAAAAAAATTGAAATTTTTATGTGAAAAACTTCTTTTGCCCATATCTCCTTAAATATGCGTCCTAGAGCGAAAAGGACTTTAATTCGTGACCACCCCCAAAAAATTTAAAAATCCACCCAAAACCTAAAAAAATTGAAATTTTTATATGAAAAACTTCTTTTGCCCATATCTCCTTAAATATGCGTCCTAGAGCGAAAAGGACTTTAATTCGTGACCACCCTCAAAAAATTGAAAAATCCACCCAAAACCTAACAAAATTGAAATTTTTATATCAAAAACTTCTTTTGCCCATATCTCCTAAACTAAGCGTCCTAGAGCGAAAAGGACTTTAATTCGTGACCACCCCCAAAAAATTGAAAAATCAACCCAAAACCTAAAAAAATTAAAATTTTTATATGAAAAACTTCTTTTGCCCATATCTCCTTAAATATGCGTCCTAGAGCGAAAAGGACTTTAATTCGTGACCACCCTCAAAAAATTGAAAAATCCACCCAAAACCTAACAAAATTGAAATTTTTATATGAAAAACTTCCTTTGTCCATATCTCCTTAAATATGCGTCCTAGAGCGAAAAGGACTTTAATTCGTGACCACCCTCAAAAAATTGAAAAATCCACCCAAAACCTAACAAAATTGAAATTTTTATATGAAAAACTTCTTTTGCCCATATCTCCTTAAATATGCGTCCTAGAGCGAAAAGGACTTTATTTCGTGACCACCCCCAAAAAGTTGAAAACTCCACCCAAAACCTAAAAAAATTGAAATTTTTATATGAAAAACTTCTTTTGCCCATATCTCCTTAAATATGAGTCCTAGAGCGAAATGGACTTTAATTCGTGACCACCCCCAAAAAATTGAAAAATCCACCCAAAACTTAAAAAAATTGAAATTTTTATATGAAAAACTTCTTTTGCCCATATCTCCTTAAATATGCGTCCTAGAGCGAAAAGGACTTTAATTCGTGACCACCCTCAAAAAATTGAAAAATCCACCCAAAACCTAAAAAAATTGAAATTTTTATATGAAAAACTTCTTTTGCCCATATCTCCTAAACTAAGCGTCCTAGAGCGAAAAGGACTTTAATTCGTGACCACCCTCAAAAAATTGAAAAATCCACCCAAAACCTAAAAAAATTGAAATTTTTATATGAAAAACTTCTTTTGCCCATATCTCCTAAACTAAGCGTCCTAGAGCGAAAAGGACTTTAATTCGTGACCACCCTCAAAAAATTTAAAAATCCACCCAAAACCTAAAAAAATTGAAATTTTTATATGAAAAACTTCTTTTGCCCATATCTCCTAAACTAAGCGTCCTAGAGCGAAAAGGACTTTAATTCGTGACCACCCTCAAAAAATTGAAAAATCCACCCAAAACCTAACAAAATTGAAATTTTTATATGAAAAACTTCTTTTGCCCATATCTCCTAAACTAAGCGTCCTAGAGCGAAAAGGACTTTAATTCGTGACCACCCCCAAAAAATTTAAAAATCCACCCAAAACCTAAAAAAATTGAAATTTTTATATGAAAAACTTCTTTTGCCCATATCTCCTAAACTAAGCGTCCTAGAGCGAAAAGGACTTTAATTCGTGACCACCCTCAAAAAATTTAAAAATCCACCCAAAACCTAAAAAAATTGAAATTTTTATATGAAAAACTTCTTTTGCCCATATCTCCTAAACTAAGCGTCCTAGAGCGAAAAGGACTTTAATTCGTGACCACCCTCAAAAAATTGAAAAATCCACCCAAAACCTAACAAAATTGAAATTTTTATATGAAAAACTTCTTTTGCCCATATCTCCTAAACTAAGCGTCCTAGAGCGAAAAGGACTTTAATTCGTGACCACCCCCAAAAAATTTAAAAATCCACCCAAAACCTAAAAAAATTGAAATTTTTATATGAAAAACTTCTTTTGCCCATATCTCCTAAACTAAGCGTCCTAGAGCGAAAAGGACTTTAATTCGTGACCACCCTCAAAAAATTGAAAAATCCACCCAAAACCTAACAAAATTGAAATTTTTATATGAAAAACTTCTTTTGCCCATATCTCCTAAACTAAGCGTCCTAGAGCGAAAAGGACTTTAATTCGTGACCACCCTCAAAAAATTGAAAATCCACCCAAAACCTAACAAAATTGAAATTTTTATATGAAAAACTTCTTTTGCCCATATCTCCTAAACTAAGCGTCCTAGAGCGAAAAGGACTTTAATTCGTGACCACCCTCAAAAAATTGAAAAATCCACCCAAAACCTAACAAAATTGAAATTTTTACATGAAAAACTTCTTTTGCCCATATCTCCTAGACTAAGCGTCCTAGAGCGAAAAGGACTTTAATTCGTGACCACCCTCAAAAAATTTAAAAATCCACCCAAAACCTAAAAAAATTAAAATTTTTATATGAAAAACTTCTTTTGCCCATATCTCCTTAAATATGCGTCCTAGAGCGAAAAGGACTTTAATTCGTGACCACCCTCAAAAAATTTAAAAATCCACCCAAAACCTAACAAAATTGAAATTTTTCTATGAAAAACTTCTTTTGCCCATATCTCCTAAACTAAGCGTCCTAGAGCGAAAAGGACTTTAATTCGTGACCACCCTCAAAAAATTGAAAAATCCACCCAAAACCTAACAAAATTGAAATTTTTATATGAAAAACTTCTTTTGCCCATATCTCCTAAACTAAGCGTCCTAGAGCGAAAAGGACTTTAATTCGTGACCACCCTCAAAAAATTTAAAAATCCATCCAAAACCTAAAAAAAATTGAAATTTTTATATGAAAAACTTCTTTTGCCCATATCTCCTAAACTAAGCGTCCTAGAGCGAAAAGGACTTTAATTCGTGACCACCCTCAAAAAATTGAAAAATCCACCCAAAACCTTAAAAAAATTGAAATTTTTATATGAAAAACTTCTTTTGCCCATATCTCCTTAAATATGCGTCCTAGAGCGAAAAGGACTTTAATTCGTGACCACCCCCAAAAAATTGAAAAATCCACCCAAAACCTAACAAAATTGAAATATTTATATGAAAAACTTCTTTTGTCCATATCTCCTTAAATATGCGTCCTAGAGCGAAAAGGACTTTAATTCGTGACCACCCCCAAAAAATTGAAAAATCCACCCAAAACCTAAAAAAATTGAAATTTTTATATGAAAAACTTCTTTTGCCCATATCTCCTTAAATATGCGTCCTAGAGCGAAAAGGACTTTAATTCGTGACCACCCCCAAAAAATTGAAAAATCCACCCAAAACCTAACAAAATTGAAATTTTTATATGAAAAACTTCTTTTGCCCATATCTCCTTAAATATGCGTCCTAGAGCGAAAAGGACTTTAATTCGTGACCACCCTCAAAAAATTGAAAAATCCACCCAAAACCTAAAAAAATTGAAATTTTTATATGAAAAACTTCTTTTGCCCATATCTCCTAAACTAAGCGTCCTCGAGCGAAAAGGACTTTAATTCGTGACCACCCTCAAAAAATTGAAAAATCCACCCAAAACCTAAAAAAATTGAAATTTTTATATGAAAAACTTCTTTTGCCCATATCTCCTTAAATATGCGTCCTAGAGCGAAAAGGACTTTAATTCGTGACCACCCCCAAAAAATTGAAAAATCCACCCAAAACCTAACAAAATTGAAATTTTTATATGAAAAACTTCTTTTGCCCATATCTCCTAAGCTAAGCGTCCTAGAGCGAAAAGGACTTTAATTCGTGACCACCCCCAAAAAGTTGAAAAATCCACCCAAAACCTAAAAAAATTGAAATTTTTATATGAAAAACTTCTTTTGTCCATATCTCCTAAACTAAGCGTCCTAGAGCGAAAAGGACTTTAATTCGTGACCACCCTCAAAAAATTGAAAAATCCACCCAAAACCTAAAAAAATTGAAATTTTTATATGAAAAACTTCTTTTGCCCATATCTCCTTAAATATGCGTCCTAGAGCGAAAAGGACTTTAATTCGTGACCACCCCCAAAAAATTGAAAAATCCACCCAAAACCTTAAAAAATTGAAATTTTTATATGAAAAACTTCTTTTGCCCATATCTCCTTAAATATGCGTCCTAGAGCGAAGGGACTTTTTCATATAAAAATTTCAATTTTGTTAGGTTTTGGGTGGATTTTTCAATTTTTTGAGGGTGGTCACGAATTAAAGTCCTTTTCGCTCTAGGACGCTTAGTTTAGGAGATATGGGCAAAAGAAGTTTTTCATATAAAAATTTCAATTTTGTTAGGTTTTGGGTGGATTTTTCAATTTTTTGAGGGTGGTCACGAATTAAAGTCCTTTTCGCTCTTAAATATGCGTCCTAGAGCGAAAGGACTTTTTCATATAAAAATTTCAATTTTGTTAGGTTTTGGGTGGATTTTTCAATTTTTTGAGGGTGGTCACGAATTAAAGTCCTTTTCGCTCTAGGACGCTTAGTTTAGGAGATATGGGCAAAAGAAGTTTTTCATATAAAAATTTCAATTTTTTTAGGTTTTGGGTGGATTTTTCAATTTTTTGAGGGTGGTCACGAATTAAAGTCCTTTTCGCTCTAGGACGCTTAGTTTAGGAGATATGGGCAAAAGAAGTTTTTCATATAAAAATTTCAATTTTGTTAGGTTTTGGGTGGATTTTTCAATTTTTTGAGGGTGGTCACGAATTAAAGTCCTTTTCGCTCTAGGACGCATATTTAAGGAGATATGGGCAAAAGAAGTTTTTCATATAAAAATTTCAATTTTTTTAGTTTTTGGGTGGATTTTTAAATTTTATGGGGGTGGTCACGAATTAAAGTCCTTTTCGCTCTAGGACGCATATTTAAGGAGATATGGGCAAAAGAAGTTTTTCATATAAACATTTTAATTTTTTTAGGTTTTGGGTGGATTTTTAAATTTTTTGGGGGTGGTCACGAATTAAAGTCCTTTTCGCTCTAGGACGCATATTTAAGGAGATATGGGCAAAAGAAATTTTTCATATAAAAATTTCAATTTTTTTAGGTTTTGGGTGGATTTTTCAATTTTTTGAGGGTGGTCACGAATTAAAGTCCTTTTCGCTCTAGGACGCATATTTAAGGAGATATGGGCAAAAGAAGTTTTTCACATAAAAATTTCAATTTTTTTAGGTTTTGGGTGGATTTTTAAATTTTTTGGGGGTGGTCACGAATTATAGTCCTTTTCGCTCTAGGACGCATATTTAAGGAGATATGGGCAAAAGAAGTTTTTCATATAAAAATTTTAATTTTTTTAGGTTTTGGGTGGATTTTTAAATTTTTTGGGGGTGGTCACGAATTAAAGTCCTTTTCGCTCTAGGACGCATATTTAAGGAGATATGGACAAAAGAAGTTTTTCATACAAAAATTTCAATTTTGTTAGGTTTTGGGTGGATTTTTCAATTTTTTGGGGGTGGTCACGAATTAAAGTCCTTTTCGCTCTAGGACGCATATTTAAGGAGATATGGACAAAAGAAGTTTTTCATATAAAAATTTCAATTTTTTTAGGTTTTGGGTGGATTTTTCAATTTTTTGAGGGTGGTCACGAATTAAAGTCCTTTTCGCTCTAGGACGCATATTTAAGGAGATATGGGCAAAAGAAGTTTTTCACATAAAAATTTCAATTTTTTTAGGTTTTGGGTGGATTTTTCAATTTTTTGAGGGTGGTCACGAATTAAAGTCCTTTTCGCTCTAGGACGCATATTTAAGGAGATATGGGAAAAAGAAGTTTTTCACATAAAAATTTCAATTTTTTTAAGTTTTGGGTGGATTTTTCAATTTTTTGTGGGTGGTCACGAATTAAAGTCCTTTTCGCTCTAGGACTCATATTTAAGGAGATATGGGCAAAAGAAGTTTTTCATATAAAAATTTCAATTTTTTTAGGTTTTGGGTGGATTTTTCAATTTTTTGAGGGTGGTCACGAATTAAAGTCCTTTTCGCTCTAGGACGCATATTTAAGGAGATATGGGCAAAAGAAGTTTTTCATATAAAAATTTCAATTTTGTTAGGTTTTGGGTGGATTTTTCAATTTTTTGGGGGTGGTCACGAATTAAAGTCCTTTTCGCTCTAGGACGCATATTTAAGGAGATATGGGCAAAAGAAGTTTTTCATATAAAAATTTTAATTTTTTTAGGTTTTGGGTGGATTTTTCAATTTTTTGAGGGTGGTCACGAATTAAAGTCCTTTTCGCTCTAGGACGCTTAGTTTAGGAGATATGGGCAAAAGAAGTTTTTCATATAAAAATTTCAATTTTTTTAGGTTTTGTGTCGATTTTTAAATTTTTTGAGGGTGGTCACGAATTAAAGTCCTTTTCGCTCTAGGACGCATATTTAAGGAGATATGGGCAAAAGAAGTTTTTCACATAAAAATTTCAATTTTTTTAGGTTTTGGGTGGATTTTTAAATTTTTTGGGGGTGGTCACGAATTAAAGTCCTTTTCGCTCTAGGACGCATATTTAAGGAGATATGGGCAAAAGAAGTTTTTCATATAAAAATTTCAATTTTTTTAGGTTTTGTGTCGATTTTTAAATTTTTTGGGTGTGGTCACGAATTAAAGTCCTTTTCGCTCTAGGACGCATATTTAAGGAGATATGGGCAAAAGAAGTTTTTCATATAAAAATTTCAATTTTTTTAGGTTTTGGGTGGATTTTTCAATTTTTTGAGGGTGGTCACGAATTAAAGTCCTTTTCGCTCTAGGACGCATATTTAAGGAGATATGGGCAAAAGAAGTTTTTCATATAAAAATTTTAATTTTTTTAGGTTTTGGGTGGATTTTTCAATTTTTTGAGGGTGGTCACGAATTAAAGTCCTTTTCGCTCTAGGACGCTTAGTTTAGGAGATATGGACAAAAGAAGTTTTTCATATAAAAATTTCAATTTTTTTAGGATTTGGGTGGATTTTTCAATTTTTTGGGGGTGGTCACGAATTAAAGTCCTTTTCGCTCTAGGACGCATATTTAAGGAGATATGGACAAAAGAAGTTTTTCATATAAAAATTTCAATTTTTTTAGGTTTTGTGTCGATTTTTAAATTTTTTGGGGATGGTCACGAATTAAAGTCCTTTTCGCTCTAGGACGCATATTTAAGGAGATATGGGCAAAAGAAGTTTTTCATATAAAAATTTCAATTTTTTTAGGTTTTGGGTGGATTTTTAAATTTTTTGAGGGTGGTCACGAATTAAAGTCCTTTTCGCTCTAGGACGCATATTTAAGGAGATATGGGCAAAAGAAGTTTTTCATATAAAAATTTCAATTTTGTTAGGTTTTGGGTGGATTTTTAAATTTTTTGGGGGTGGTCACGAATTAAAGTCCTTTTCGCTCTAGGACGCATATTTAAGGAGATATGGGCAAAAGAAGTTTTTCATATAAAAATTTCAATTTTTTTAGGTTTTGTGTCGATTTTTAAATTTTTTGGGTGTGGTCACGAATTAAAAGTCCTTTTCGCTCTAGGACGCATATTTAAGGAGATATGGGCAAAAGAAGTTTTTCATATAAAAATTTCAATTTTTTTAGGTTTTGGGTGGATTTTTCAATTTTTTGAGGGTGGTCACGAATTAAAGTCCTTTTCGCTCTAGGACGCATATTTAAGGAGATATGGACAAAAGAAGTTTTTCATATAAAAATTTCAATTTTTTTAGGTTTTGGGTGGATTTTTCAATTTTTTGGGGGTGGTCACGAATTAAAGTCCTTTTCGCTCTAGGACGCATATTTAAAGAGATATGGACAAAAGAAGTTTTTCATATAAAAATTTCAATTTTTTTAGGTTTTGGGTGGATTTTTCAATTTTTTGGGGGTGGTCACGAATTAAAGTCCTTTTCGCTCTAGGACGCATATTTAAGGAGATATGGACAAAAGAAGTTTTTCATATAAAAATTTCAATTTTTTTAGGTTTTGGGTGGATTTTTCAATTTTTTGAGGGTGGTCACGAATTAAAGTCCTTTTCGCTCTAGGACGCTTAGTTTAGGAGATATGGGCAAAAGAAGTTTTTCATATAAAAATTTCAATTTTTTTAGGTTTTGGGTGGATTTTTAAATTTTTTGGGGGTGGTCACGAATTAAAGTCCTTTTCGCTCTAGGACGCATATTTAAGGAGATATGGGCAAAAGAAGTTTTTCATATAAAAATTTCAATTTTTTTAGGTTTTGGGTGGATTTTTCAATTTTTTGGGGGTGGTCACGAATTAAAGTCCTTTTCGATCTAGGACGCATATTTAAGGAGATATGGGCAAAAGAAGTTTTTCATATAAAAATTTCAATTTTTTTAAGTTTTGGGTGGATTTTTCAATTTTTTGGGGGTGGTCACGAATTAAAGTCCTTTTCGCTCTAGGACTCATATTTAAGGAGATATGGGCAAAAGAAGTTTTTCATATAAAAATTTCAATTTTTTTAGGTTTTGTGTCGATTTTTAAATTTTTTGGGTGTGGTCACGAATTAAAGTCCTTTTCGCTCTAGGACGCATATTTAAGGAGATATGGGCAAAAGAAGTTTTTCATATAAAAATTTCAATTTTTTTAGGTTTTGGGTGGATTTTTAAATTTTTTGAGGGTGGTCACGAATTAAAGTCCTTTTCGCTCTAGGACGCATATTTAAGGAAATATGGGCAAAAGAAGTTTTTCATATAAAAATTTCAATTTTTTTAGGTTTTGGGTGGATTTTTAAATTTTTTGGGGGTGGTCACGAATTAAAGTCCTTTTCGCTCTAGGACGCATATTTAAGGAGATATGGGCAAAAGAAGTTTTTCATATAAAAATTTCAATTTTTTTAGGTTTTGTGTCGATTTTTAAATTTTTTGGGTGTGGTCACGAATTAAAGTCGTTTTCGCTCTAGGACGCATATTTAAGGAGATATGGGCAAAAGAAGTTTTTCATATAAAAATTTCAATTTTTTTAGGTTTTGGGTGGATTTTTCAATTTTTTGAGGGTGGTCACGAATTAAAGTCCTTTTCGCTCTAGGACGCATATTTAAGGAGATATGGACAAAAGAAGTTTTTCATATAAAAATTTCAATTTTTTTAGGTTTTGGGTGGATTTTTAAATTTTTTGGGGGTGGTCACGAATTAAAGTCCTTTTCGCTCTAGGACGCATATTTAAGGAGATATGGGCAAAAGAAGTTTTTCATATAAAAATTTTAATTTTTTTAGATTTTGGGTGGATTTTTCAATTTTTTGAGGGTGGTCACGAATTAAAGTCCTTTTCGCTCTAGGACGCATATTTAAGGAGATATGGACAAAAGAAGTTTTTCATATAAAAATTTCAATTTTTTTAGGTTTTGGGTGGATTTTTAAATTTTTTGGGGGTGGTCACGAATTAAAGTCCTTTTCGCTCTAGGACGCATATTTAAGGAGATATGGGCAAAAGAAGTTTTTCATATAAAAATTTTAATTTTTTTAGGTTTTGGGTGGATTTTTCAATTTTTTGAGGGTGGTCACGAATTAAAGTCCTTTTCGCTCTAGGACGCATATTTAAGGAGATATGGACAAAAGGAGTTTTTCATATAAAAATTTCAATTTTGTTAGGTTTTGGGTGGATTTTTCAATTTTTTGGGGGTGGTCACGAATTAAAGTCCTTTTCGCTCTAGGACGCATATTTAAGGAGATATGGGCAAAAGAAGTTTTTCATATAAAAATTTCAATTTTTTTAGGTTTTGGGTGGATTTTTAAATTTTTTGAGGGTGGTCACGAATTAAAGTCCTTTTCGCTCTAGGACGCATATTTAAGGAGATATGGGCAAAAGAAGTTTTTCATATAAAAATTTCAATTTTTTTAGGTTTTGGGTGGATTTTTAAATTTTTTGGGGGTGGTCACGAATTAAAGTCCTTTTCGCTCTAGGACGCATATTTAAGGAGATATGGGCAAAAGAAGTTTTTCATATAAAAATTTTAATTTTTTTAGGTTTTGGGTGGATTTTTCAATTTTTTGAAGGTGGTCACGAATTAAAGTCCTTTTCTCTCTAGGACGCTTAGTTTAGGAGATATGGGCAAAAGAAGTTTTTCACATAAAAATTTCAATTTTTTTAGGTTTTGGGTGGATTTTTAAATTTTTTGGGGGTGGTCACGAATTAAAGTCCTTTTCGCTCTAGGACGCATATTTAAGGAGATATGGACAAAAGAAGTTTTTCATATAAAAATTTCAATTTTGTTAGGTTTTGGGTGGATTTTTCAATTTTTTGAGGGTGGTCACGAATTAAAGTCCTTTTCGCTCTAGGACGCTTAGTTTAGGAGATATGGGCAAAAGAAGTTTTTCATATAAAAATTTCAATTTTTTTAGGTTTTGTGTCGATTTTTAAATTTTTTGGGTGTGGTCACGAATTAAAGTCCTTTTCGCTCTAGGACGCATATTTAAGGAGATATGGGCAAAAGAAGTTTTTCATATAAAAATTTCAATTTTTTTAAGTTTTGGGTGGATTTTTCAATTTTTTGGGGGTGGTCACGAATTAAAGTCCTTTTCGCTCTAGGACTCATATTTAAGGAGATATGGGCAAAAGAAGTTTTTCATATAAAAATTTCAATTTTTTTAGGTTTTGTGTCGATTTTTAAATTTTTTGGGTGTGGTCACGAATTAAAGTCCTTTTCGCTCTAGGACGCATATTTAAGGAGATATGGGCAAAAGAAGTTTTTCATATAAAAATTTCAATTTTTTTAGGTTTATATTTAAGGAGATATGGGCAAAAGAAGTTTTTCATATACAAATTTCAATTTTTTTAGGTTTTGGGTGGATTTTTAAATTTTTTGAGGGTGGTCATGAATTAAAGTCCTTTTCGCTCTAGGACGCTTAGTTTAGGAGATATGGGCAAAAGAAGTTTTTCATATAAAAATTTCAATTTTTTTAGGTTTTGGGTGGATTTTTAAATTTTTTGGGGGTGGTCACGAATTAAAGTCCTTTTCGCTCTAGGACGCATATTTAAGGAGATATGGGCAAAAGAAGTTTTTCATATAAAAATTTCAATTTTTTTAGGTTTTGGGTGGATTTTTAAATTTTTTGAGGGTGGTCACGAATTAAAGTCCTTTTCGCTCTAGGACGCATATTTAAGGAAATATGGGCAAAAGAAGTTTTTCATATAAAAATTTCAATTTTTTTAGGTTTTGGGTGGATTTTTAAATTTTTTGGGGGTGGTCACGAATTAAAGTGCTTTTCGCTCTAGGACGCATATTTAAGGAGATATGGGCAAAAGAAGTTTTTCATATAAAAATTTCAATTTTTTTAGGTTTTGTGTCGATTTTTAAATTTTTTGGGTGTGGTCACGAATTAAAGTCGTTTTCGCTCTAGGACGCATATTTAAGGAGATATGGGCAAAAGAAGTTTTTCATATAAAAATTTCAATTTTTTTAGGTTTTGGGTGGATTTTTCAATTTTTTGAGGGTGGTCACGAATTAAAGTCCTTTTCGCTCTAGGACGCATATTTAAGGAGATATGGACAAAAGAAGTTTTTCATATAAAAATTTCAATTTTTTTAGGTTTTGGGTGGATTTTTAAATTTTTTGGGGGTGGTCACGAATTAAAGTCCTTTTCGCTCTAGGACGCATATTTAAGGAGATATGGGCAAAAGAAGTTTTTCATATAAAAATTTTAATTTTTTTAGATTTTGGGTGGATTTTTCAATTTTTTGAGGGTGGTCACGAATTAAAGTCCTTTTCGCTCTAGGACGCATATTTAAGGAGATATGGACAAAAGAAGTTTTTCATATAAAAATTTCAATTTTTTTAGGTTTTGGGTGGATTTTTAAATTTTTTGGGGGTGGTCACGAATTAAAGTCCTTTTCGCTCTAGGACGCATATTTAAGGAGATATGGGCAAAAGAAGTTTTTCATATAAAAATTTTAATTTTTTTAGGTTTTGGGTGGATTTTTCAATTTTTTGAGGGTGGTCACGAATTAAAGTCCTTTTCGCTCTAGGACGCATATTTAAGGAGATATGGACAAAAGGAGTTTTTCATATAAAAATTTCAATTTTGTTAGGTTTTGGGTGGATTTTTCAATTTTTTGGGGGTGGTCACGAATTAAAGTCCTTTTCGCTCTAGGACGCATATTTAAGGAGATATGGGCAAAAGAAGTTTTTCATATAAAAATTTCAATTTTTTTAGGTTTTGGGTGGATTTTTAAATTTTTTGAGGGTGGTCACGAATTAAAGTCCTTTTCGCTCTAGGACGCATATTTAAGGAGATATGGGCAAAAGAAGTTTTTCATATAAAAATTTCAATTTTTTTAGGTTTTGGGTGGATTTTTAAATTTTTTGGGGGTGGTCACGAATTAAAGTCCTTTTCGCTCTAGGACGCATATTTAAGGAGATATGGGCAAAAGAAGTTTTTCATATAAAAATTTTAATTTTTTTAGGTTTTGGGTGGATTTTTCAATTTTTTGAAGGTGGTCACGAATTAAAGTCCTTTTCTCTCTAGGACGCTTAGTTTAGGAGATATGGGCAAAAGAAGTTTTTCACATAAAAATTTCAATTTTTTTAGGTTTTGGGTGGATTTTTAAATTTTTTGGGGGTGGTCACGAATTAAAGTCCTTTTCGCTCTAGGACGCATATTTAAGGAGATATGGACAAAAGAAGTTTTTCATATAAAAATTTCAATTTTGTTAGGTTTTGGGTGGATTTTTCAATTTTTTGAGGGTGGTCACGAATTAAAGTCCTTTTCGCTCTAGGACGCTTAGTTTAGGAGATATGGGCAAAAGAAGTTTTTCATATAAAAATTTCAATTTTTTTAGGTTTTGTGTCGATTTTTAAATTTTTTGGGTGTGGTCACGAATTAAAGTCCTTTTCGCTCTAGGACGCATATTTAAGGAGATATGGGCAAAAGAAGTTTTTCATATAAAAATTTCAATTTTTTTAAGTTTTGGGTGGATTTTTCAATTTTTTGGGGGTGGTCACGAATTAAAGTCCTTTTCGCTCTAGGACTCATATTTAAGGAGATATGGGCAAAAGAAGTTTTTCATATAAAAATTTCAATTTTTTTAGGTTTTGTGTCGATTTTTAAATTTTTTGGGTGTGGTCACGAATTAAAGTCCTTTTCGCTCTAGGACGCATATTTAAGGAGATATGGGCAAAAGAAGTTTTTCATATAAAAATTTCAATTTTTTTAGGTTTATATTTAAGGAGATATGGGCAAAAGAAGTTTTTCATATACAAATTTCAATTTTTTTAGGTTTTGGGTGGATTTTTAAATTTTTTGAGGGTGGTCATGAATTAAAGTCCTTTTCGCTCTAGGACGCTTAGTTTAGGAGATATGGGCAAAAGAAGTTTTTCATATAAAAATTTCAATTTTTTTAGGTTTTGGGTGGATTTTTAAATTTTTTGGGGGTGGTCACGAATTAAAGTCCTTTTCGCTCTAGGACGCATATTTAAGGAGATATGGGCAAAAGAAGTTTTTCATATAAAAATTTTAATTTTTTTAGGTTTTGGGTGGATTTTTCAATTTTTTGAGGGTGGTCACGAATTAAAGTCCTTTTCGCTCTAGGACGCTTAGTTTAGGAGATATGGGCAAAAGAAGTTTTTCACATAAAAATTTCAATTTTTTTAGGTTTTGGGTGGATTTTTAAATTTTTTGGGGGTGGTCACGAATTAAAGTCCTTTTCGCTCTAGGACGCATATTTAAGGAGATATGGACAAAAGAAGTTTTTCATATAAAAATTTCAATTTTGTTAGGTTTTGGGTGGATTTTTCAATTTTTTGAGGGTGGTCACGAATTAAAGTCCTTTTCGCTCTAGGACGCTTAGTTTAGGAGATATGGGCAAAAGAAGTTTTTCATATAAAAATTTCAATTTTTTTAGGTTTTGTGTCGATTTTTAAATTTTTTGGGTGTGGTCACGAATTAAAGTCCTTTTCGCTCTAGGACGCATATTTAAGGAGATATGGGCAAAAGAAGTTTTTCATATAAAAATTTAAATTTTTTTAAGTTTTGGGTGGATTTTTCAATTTTTTGGGGGTGGTCACGAATTAAAGCCCTTTTCGCTCTAGGACTCATATTTAAGGAGATATGGGCAAAAGAAGTTTTTCATATAAAAATTTCAATTTTTTTAGGTTTTGTGTCGATTTTTAAATTTTTTGGGTGTGGTCACGAATTAAAGTCCTTTTCGCTCTAGGACGCATATTTAAGGAGATATGGGCAAAAGAAGTTTTTCATATAAAAATTTCAATTTTTTTAGGTTTTGGGTGGATTTTTAAATTTTTTGAGGGTGGTCACGAATTAAAGTCCTTTTCGCTCTAGGACGCATATTTAAGGAGATATGGGCAAAAGAAGTTTTTCATATAAAAATTTCAATTTTTTTAGGTTTTGGGTGGATTTTTAAATTTTTTGGGGGTGGTCACGAATTAAAGTCCTTTTCGCTCTAGGACGCATATTTAAGGAGATATGGGCAAAAGAAGTTTTTCATATAAAAATTTCAATTTTTTTAGGTTTTGTGTCGATTTTTAAATTTTTTGGGTGTGGTCACGAATTAAAGTCCTTTTCGCTCTAGGACGCATATTTAAGGAGATATGGGCAAAAGAAGTTTTTCATATAAAAATTTAAATTTTTTTAGGTTTTGGGTGGATTTTTCAATTTTTTGAGGGTGGTCACGAATTAAAGTCCTTTTCGCTCTAGGACGCATATTTAAGGAGATATGGACAAAAGAAGTTTTTCATATAAAAATTTCAATTTTTTTAGGTTTTGGGTGGATTTTTAAATTTTTTGGGGGTGGTCACGAATTAAAGTCCTTTTCGCTCTAGGACGCATATTTAAGGAGATATGGGCAAAAGAAGTTTTTCATATAAAAATTTCAATTTTTTTAGGTTTTGGGTGGATTTTTCAATTTTTTGAGGGTGGTCACGAATTAAAGTCCTTTTCGCTCTAGGACGTTTAGTTTAGGAGATATGGGCAAAAGAAGTTTTTCATATAAAAATTTCAATTTTGTTAGGTTTTGGGTGGATTTTTCAATTTTTTGAGGGTGGTCACGAATTAAAGTCCTTTTCGCTCTAGGACGCATATTTAAGGAGATATGGGCAAAAGAAGTTTTTCATATAAAAATTTCAATTTTTTTAGGTTTTGGGTGGATTTTTCAATTTTTTGAGGGTGGTCACGAATTAAAGTCCTTTTCGCTCTAGGACGCATATTTAAGGAGATATGGGCAAAAGAAGTTTTTCACATAAAAATTTCAATTTTTTTAGGTTTTGGGTGGATTTTTCAATTTTTTGGGGGTGGTCACGAATTAAAGTCCTTTTCGCTCTAGGACGCATATTTAAGGAGATATGGACAAAAGAAGTTTTTCATATAAAAATTTCAATTTTTTTAGGTTTTGGGTGGATTTTTCAATTTTTTGGGGGTGGTCACGAATTAAAGTCCTTTTCGCTCTAGGACGCATATTTAAGGAGATATGGACGAAAGAAGTTTTTCATATAAAAATTTCAATTTTTTTAGGTTTTGGGTGGATTTTTCAATTTTTTGGGGGTGGTCACGAATTAAAGTCCTTTTCGCTCTAGGACGCATATTTAAGGAGATATGGGCAAAAGAAGTTTTTCATATAAA